>NW_008824357.1:396343-416418 GCF_000699105.1 Pygoscelis adeliae | reverse complement strand
ACTGAAAGAATCAGGGGAGAATAGTAAAAAATAGATGCAATTTTGTGGAGTCTTGAAAGGGAGCAGGCAGAAGGACAGAAAGACCTGAGAGTATTACAGAGCCAAACAGCAGAAAGGGAAGATAATTTTTAGTCATTATGTGCCAGATTTTCCAAAGAGAAGAGTATCTTCTGGATAAAGTCTACTGAAAGCAAGTGGGACTTAAGTATTTTCAATTGCATCATTCCACTTTGGATTTTCAAGAGAGTTTAGTATGTGGGATGTTGATTAGAGCCTATCAGAAAATGAAAGGAGGTGGAAAAAAGGAAATTATTTTCCTCTGCTGAAAGTTTTGATGAAAATGAAAAGCATTTTGCTTTCAGATTTGATTTGCTTAAATTTAGGAAACACAGGAAGGAATAGGTTTTTTTAGGAAGGGGAATAATGATGTATAAGCAATATAAAAAGCACCAGACATTAGAAGGAGTAAATTTTTTTAAAACAAGAGGAAAGTCGATCAGATTGAGTAGACTCCCCCCCCCCCCCCCCCCCCCCCCCCCCCCGGGTGATCAGATAACAACATGGTGCAGTGGTTTGACCTTGGAGCACCTCCGCCATGAAGCAACACATAGCTGCACAAGGACATTTTCAAACAGTGCTCTTCATTTAGAAAAATGCTGAAATACGTAACACCTGAAATTTCTAGGTCTAGGATCAACGTTTCACATACTGTATAATACCTGCGTTTTATTTTTTCTTCAGGAGCAGTATTAATAATGTGAGAGCCAAGCTTTGAAACAGTATTAACATATTCTTTAATTTCTCTGTCATCTCACAGCCTGTCTGCCAGCAGCCAATGACAAGGGATGGGCAACTCTGGGCTGTGGTACAGAACTTTCATAGGCTGCACAATTTATAGATCCACGGAGATTTATAGTACCATTGGCTCAAATCCTCTCTCCGGGGAACATTTTCCAGAGCTAGGTAATTACCCAAGTTCTGAAAGCAACGTGCCATCATCAAATACATCCTGATGTTTCTCCTTCCCCTTATCCTTTTACTGTAACTATCTCTAGTTTGAAAGCCTGTTTCTTTTTTTGTGAGCCTAGAATAGCTTCCCTGCAGTGTTTGTCTTGGGTTGTGAAAGAATTCCAAATGCCAGCAAAGAGCATTGCTAACAAGAATTTACCTGTATGATTCAATGAACAGAACCATCCTGCAACCGTATGATCATGTAATTATTGCTGTCATGTATAACAAATATGGGCATGAAACACCAAGTGTTCATTTCTGACTGGAATTTCTTGATCCGTGTAAGCAGCTCCAAGGGCAGCCGAATCGATGGACTTGGGGATTGCAGTCTAGTAGACCCGCTGTGTACTTGGCAGGCAGAAAAAGCCAATTATTGTCAAGTTGTTTTGGTGGACTTTTTTCATTCTTTGCCGAATGTTCACATTGTTACTTGAGTGTTGTGAAGTGTTGTCTTGAAGTTTATCAGGTTAGTCTTCGTACATGCTTTTATACTCAGGGACATTCTCAGGACTCTGACGTGTCCTGTTTTGCTACCTAGAAAAATGACCATGCGCAGTAGGGCAGAACAGTACTTGGCACAGTTTGAATTCAAAGGCACGTACTCTCTAAGCTAAAAAGGCAGGTCCAATTATTAAAAGCATCTATTAGCAAACTGGCAAAGAAGGTATATAATGCCCACTTTATGTCAACATGTCTTTTGCTGTATATGCGTAACAGTCTTTATGGTGTCCCTGGAGTGTCCAAGAAGGAGTATGGAGGTGCTTTTTCATAGTCCTTTCCATCCGTTTATGCTTCTGAAGTGAGCATTTAGGCAGATTAGAAAGATCATGAGATCATTTTACTGAAGTCCTGCCAACCATGTATGTTCATGGAGAAGTGTTGCTGAGTGAAAATTCTCAAAATCGAATTTGGAGTATAAATTCCATTTTCCAAAAGGACTTATATGCAAAGGACCCAGATTCACCAATTTTTGTGCTTGTAACCTGCAAATTAAATTAATGGGAAATCAGAAGTCTCTATTGAATCTGGCCCAGAGGAGCCAGCGACTCACCAGGAGTTCCCTGGATACATCGCCGTTAGAAGAAGAGAATGTCATCCTGTGTATGTGCAAGGATTCACCAAATGGGGAAATCTCTGTCATCCACTTATAGTCTTTCTGAGCCATCCAGTCACCTTGGATGTACTATGGTACATATGTACTATGTACATACTATGGTACCCTTTGGTCTTTGCTCCTGTCTTTTATTTGCACTGCAGCCATTAGGCAAGCTAATAGAAATAAAACTTGTCCTTTTTGCCCTCTGTTTAGCATTGTGCCTCGAGCACAAGAGTCATTGAGCATAATGTTCATCCAGTAAATACAAGTGAAAAGGATACTATGCATTTGCAGTTCTATTAGTGGAAGCCATGGTTAACAATTCAAATCTAGGGAGAAAGATAATTGCAGGAGCTGATTGCCAACCATCCTCCTATGTTGACTCACAGGGCAAAACGGGTGAGAGTGAGAAAGAGAAGCTAAAATTATAGTACAACTCTCTGAGGAATATTAATGTAATAGTTTTAACATGATCCTGCTCACATTTTATCAAGTAATGTTACTAAAAAGGATGGCTCTGGTAATTTTTGCAATATTACATTTTCCTTGGAATAATTGTGACTTGACACTCACTTTGCAAACTAATGAAACTTTTACATTTCTGAATGTTTTTATAATTTGTGTTTTTTAGGTGAAGATTATACCTTTGGGCTGAGAAGGTGCATTCTGGAATTTTAATCTTGTTTGCTAAAATATTTATGTGCAATACTCTGAAGATACTGTACAGTGAAGGATCTTTCTTTGTGGGAACATGTTGTTATGAAATCTCTGGGATTGCTTTGAGAAGCTCATTAGCTATGAAAAGGAGGTTCATTTTGGGTTAATGCAAATATAAAATTTTCATTATAGCCCCAGTCAAGAATCTGGTCCCCAGTGGGCCTGGCATTGCCCTTGCTTTGTAACAAACATAGAGCCACTTCCTTAGAGAACTAACCGTCTGCTCACCAGATAGATTGCTGCAAGCAGATGAAACACATGAGGAGGTAACAACAGAACCAGTGGAGCTTGGCTAAAAAGCAGAATTAACAGTTCACTGCCTACATGGCCGATTGTTGAATGGTTAGTAGACACTGAACTGAAGATAAGTTTTAGCTTGCTGTTAGACCCAATCTGCATGCCCTGTGCAGTGTTAATATTCAGCCTGTGCAGTGACAGGAACCGAGCAAAGATGCAGATACTATGAGCTTCAGCAGAAAAGTGACTGATTTAGGGACCTTAGCCACTTTCTCAATTGCCTTAGAGGTAGGTCACGTAATAACTCTGTGAGAGCCTACAAGAGTCCTAAAGAAATAAGAACCATCTGTAAGTCTGACCTGAGAACAAGCGACTGAATAACAAAGGACAATGTTCCAGCTATGTCCAACTTGATTGATTACTTGTAGTCTGGCTCTGCTCAGCCTGCACTCTGTAGCCTCTCTAGTTCCTCTGTTGTGGTATCTTATGTTCTGTGTGTTTTATTTCTTCAGCTGGAGGGCCTGCCTGTAGGTATAACGTTGTTGGCCAGGCATCTGGCACTTGAGCTAAAGAAGTGTCGCCATCCAGCGAGCAGCTAATAATAAGCTACTGTTCTCTCAGCTGACTTACCTACAAACATACACCTTAGGTGTCTAAGGCAGACATGAACCCTTCCCTATAGTGGGACAAAATGGGCTTTTTTATGCTGTCATTACTAAGTCAGACCATACTTTTCTCCATGCCCCAATGCATTTCTAGGTAAGCTCATTTTTAGCTCTCCTGCTTTGCCCCTTATCTTAAACCCAGCTTATTTGCTACTATTTGCTAATGCCTCCCCCCTACACAGCCAATATGTTTTGTACACAGAACTAAAAATGTCTGTTAGGTTTATTTTTCCTTCCTGTGCTAGGCAGCTTAATGAGGCCAGTCCAGGATAAAAAATATTAGCATCTGCTGTATGGAGCAGCACAGAAAGCTAATGCAATGCATTCAGGTAGGTCTTATGTATTCTGTCAAAAGAAAGTACCTCCTGGGTGTTCATTCCTGCAAATGAGATATAAAATAGTTTCACATTTCCCTGGGGTATCAGCACTGTTCACTCCATCAGACTGCAGTGGACAGAGATCCATTAAAAGTTTTAAAACTAATCATCTGCTCGGTTATGATAGCCTCACCCTGCTTGGCAAGGTATTGTCAGCTTTCCATCACTCTGTCAACAGTGCTGGTTTGCAGTGGTTAGAAGTGTAGCTATTTTTTGCCACTATTAACAATCTAATTCTTCCAGTCTTGGTTCCTACCTGCCACCTTCTGAGCATGTGTTAGATTCAGTTTTGTAACATGTACAATACCCAGAAGAAAAAGGTCAAGAAAGGATTTTTTTTCTTTTCCAACATACGTCTTCAACAGAAGTATACAGAGATATATAGAGATAGCAAGCTAGCTAGGTTGAATTGTTTTCTTTCTCCAGTGTAGCTGCAATGGTACCTGCTGAAAAGCTGATGTGGTAGTACATTCCATGTTGTAAATTAAACACAGCTCATTAGACACCCCTAAAGAGATCTGAATTCTTTTCACAGGGTACTGAATGCCTTCCAAATCTCACTGAAGTAAATAGAAATTACATCTTGTAGGATCTCTGTTACTGGGATTTACTGTGTCTGTTGCTGACCCTTGGGCAAGATGCTGTATGACAAGTCCAAGTGGAGAAAAATCAGATGATGACTGAAGAAAGGATCATAAGATAGGCATGAGAAGTACAGTATTTTAACGATAATAAGTTTTTAGAGTATACCTTTTGCTTGTCCACATGATCTAGAATTTTTATTTTTTTTTTAATAAAGGCTTAAATTCTCATTTACTAGCATGACCCTCAGTTTAGGCCTGTGTTTTCCCATTCTCGTTTCTGCTCTTATTTGACTGACTTTGAAAGCTGACTGATACTTCTAAACAGCTGATATTTTACCGCATAGGAGCAGGCAGATGCCCTTGGACACTTTTAAGGTGTGAAAGAGATTCTACATCCACTTTTTACTTTCTCTAAGACATTATTTTCTCTTCTTATGAGCTCAGCTCAGCTGAGTCTCAGCTGTAGAAGTCTGCACGTCATCTGCTAAAAACTGTACAGAACACAAGTGACAATACTGTCCCTAGGAATCTGCAACTCCCAGTGAGACTTTTTTAAGAAATGAAAGAGATTCTCATTTAAAACAAAGGAAAAAAATGCCTCACTATGGCATGTATTTCAAATGTTGCTTTCCACATTAGCAGTCTTTGAAGTGAATGTACTGATTCCGATCAAGGCAGCAAAATATCCTTTAAAGAGGAGTTTCTTTGGCTGTTATAGGAAGGGATATTTTTAGTTTGTAAGGAAATTATTGTTTTCTCAGTGTGTGCATGTGCGTGCACAGGGAAAGGTGGGTACGAAGCCTTGTTACCTTGATTCACAGTGAAAGTAATCTTCCTGGTTTGGGATGCAGTAATATAATCCAAGGTACTGTTCAGACAGAATCATTGCAGAGAATGCAGTGTTTCTTGGCTGTGTGGGAAAGACAGGCGCGTTCCAAACGTACACATATTGTATATACATGTATGTCTATGTAAGAAGCATTTGTGTTGCGGTCATACAAAATTTCCTTGGACTGCAGTTTTAAAACATCTGCTACCAAATGTATTGCAGAGTCATAGAATCATTAAGGTTGGAAAAGACCTCTAAGATCATCGAGTCCAACCATCAACCCAACACCACCATGCCCACTAAACCATGTCCCTCAGCGCCTCATCTACACGTCTTTTAAATACCTCCAGGGATGGGGACTCCACCACTTCCCTGGGCAGCCTGTTCCAATGTTTAACCAAGGTACTCTGAGAATTACTGAGGGCAGCCATTGTTATAATAGCTAGCAGTAGTTCTTACTACAATATAGAAATATCCTTAGTGATTTACACCTATATTTCATCAATTGTATAATAATTGAGCTTTTTTCAGTATGAAGCCTGCATTCAGAAGTTGTGGCAGCTAAACCTAATTTGGAATTGTTTGTTAAAATGCACAAAGGGAGAAGAAAGCACAATGTATTGTTAAAATGATTAACACTGTGCACTCAATTAATACATTCTAAGACCAGAAGGAATCATTAGAACATCTAGTCCCGCTTCCTGAATACGCAGGCTGTATATTTCACCTGGGGTTATTGAACCCAATAACTTATGTTCGATTAATGCATACTGCCCAGGCAGTCATTCAGTCTTGATTTGAACACTCCAAAAGACAGAGGTGCTTCCACTTCCCTTGGCAGTTTGTTCCAGTGGTTAACCACCTTCACTGTATAAGTAAATAAATAAATCCTGACTTCCAGTTTTGTATGAATCTGGCATTTCACATCTAGCTACTGTTTCTTTTGATATCTTTCTGCACTCGATTTTAAAAATCTCTTTGGTACTTTCTATTTGCTTTCTCAAATATACCTCAAAAGGTATGTATACATGATAAGCTAGTCACTCTTCTTTTTTAATGGGATAAATAGATTGAGGTCTTAAGGTCTCTTGCTGAAGGACGTTTTCTGAAGCCTACCAGTCATTTTTGCCTGTCTTGCTGTACTTTTCCAATTTTCCCAAATCCTCTGCAAATTGCAGTACCAAACTGGACATTGCTGCCACATAATTCTCCTCCGTTCGGTACATGCTTTTTTTACATATTCCAGGATCCTACTGATCCCTCGTGTGTGGGCCAAGCATTCAAGAACGGAGTAGAAGGCGATGAATAAGGGAGAGGATGTATAACTTTATGTTTTACAGAGGAATCTGCTCTCCAGTCAGTGAGAGCTGAGTTTAACCAGCTTAATTGGCTGAAATACATGAGCCAAATTGTGAAGGACCTGCGACTGGACTTGTGCCTATCTACTTTTGGCGTATGTCGTGTGGGTCTCCAAACAGGTGTAAAGAGAGAGGGGAAACTGGAGGTGTGCATGTCACATATACCTTTCTCCTCAGATAAACCCATTCACTATTTCTGCTCATGCCATTTCTCATCCTGTCTGCTTTTTCAGAAAGCTAGCGTGTGGATTACTGATGAAATAGCCTGATACTAACCTTTCTTGTTCAGTGCTTTGACTGGCATTTGCAAAGGAATTTCCCTCTGCAGGACCTTACAGGGTCTCGGGGATCTGTATTACTTATGGAGCCAATTTGTCTCTAATAAGAGTTTTGCCTTTCAGTTTAGTAAGGACCCCAAATGAGCCCAAAGATCTGGATATTTGCAGCAGTGAGTCAAGAAACACATTGATTTCAAATATGCTCTCAACATCCAAGAATGTTTATTTTTGTAAGAGGATGAGTCAATACCATCATCTGATGTGCAGTAGTATTAAGAAGGGAAAAAGAAAAGAGAGTAGGCCAAATGTCTGAATGGATAATGGACTTTCTGCTTGAGTCATAATAATTTTAAACCAGCCCTGACCCAAGTGGCTAGAACTTATTCTCAGCAGCAGCCAGCAAAAGGACTGGTTTTTTTAAGGAAGCTAAACAACATTAATTCAAAACTCCAGCAGTTTTGTGTCAGCACCATGTGAGTCCAGTTTTGGGCTCTAATCTAAACCTTTCCCATGAGGCCTGCAGACCTGACAAATCCTCTTAACCTTCCCTTTCGTTCTCTCTTTTGTTCCTTCCCCACTCTGTGGTGAAATTCAGTCGTCCAACTGAAGCTTTATAGACTTCATTTGTTTGGAATGGAGAATTACGCTGTGGTAAGAGTGATGGCCGCTGAGTTAAGTTACTTAGCATGCACCAATACTCCCCAAAGGGTTTGCTTAGAGTAAGGTATATGCCTAAATACCTTGCCAGATGAGGCAGATAGGTCAAGCAGATGCTGGAAACGGGCATCTTTTTTGATTCTCTGTATTCACTCAGGCCAAAAGAAACATTTTGCAGGGCAAGTGGCTCCATTGGAACAGCGAAACCCTGAGGGTCCTGTCAAGGCTCAGAAAGTTTATCCCTGTTATTTTCTTTATTAAAAAGGGGTACTACTTTTACCTTTGATTGCTCTAATCTACAGGTTCTCAGCCAGAGAACTGGAAATGAAGGTTAGATAGAGTTAGTGGAGATGGACAGAGGTGATCTGCTTCCATTAGGGATAGACATCAAAGGAGATAGTCAGGAAAGGCCCTATTCGGTGCATTATGATGTCAGAGTGCAGGGTTAGTTTCTCAGTATTTGCCAACCTTCTCTATCAGTGATTAACGGTTAAGCAAAGGACTTGTTCCTGCCTGATCCCTGATGATTTCATCTCTCTTCATCTTGTCATTGAAACAGTGAAATCGGGGAAATTCAGCAACATTTAGGAATGTTACAGTATTTTTATTTTTGTAAGGTGAGATGCTTTTAAAACATCTGTGGCATAAGAATGTCATTTTCATCTAGCACTTTGCAGAAACCAAGACAGACCAAAATTTTCACAGGTGATCTCAGAGTTTTGGAACCTGGTTTTTAGCTCAAACTGCTTTTGTCTTGACATCCAGGTGGAATGAGTGCTTGGGGCTGTTAGTGATGAGTTGGCACTTTGGGTGCTTTGCATTTAAAATATTGAATTTGCACCGAAGTTGAATGCCCCAGAATTTCAGAGAAGTGATAACTTTGCAGGGAATTTCAATAATTCTGGTGATTTGGTTCAAGGAATGCAGTATCCTGCCTGAAACTCAAAAAGCAGGCGTCCAGCAGTTGAGCATCTCCTTGTTTTGATGTGCTTCCAACGCTGAGGACTTTGTAGCCAGGAAAAGAAACCAAAGGAAGAATAGCACCTACCTCTGTTTATAAAAACTGAGAATAAAAGGGAAAAAGGAGTTCATGGGAGAGGAGTTTGCAGAAGATATTTTGAAAATAACCAATTCAGCTGCAAGAAAAAAGAGTATGGGGAAGGGGGCAAGCTGCTTTATGCATTCAGAGGCAAGAAAGAGTCTTCATGCTCAAGAGCTTAGGCTAAAAAGAGCTTAATCAAAGTCAATGGACAATTATAATGTTGGAACAAATGATGATAAAATACTGGATCTTGAAATTGGTCCAAGGGAAGACAGAGGAGCCTAATGTTTTCCATAATTGATTTCAAGGCTCAGATGGGGAATACTGTGTATTACAGAAACATCAATTGTTGCGTTTTCTTAATAATTTAGACTGGCTGTTTCTTTGATAATGATGTTCTCGGCAGCTGTGAAAATAACACTGGGTAAACACAGGGTAAAGGCGAATCTAAGTACTTGACATCAGAAATGGTTAAGAAAGGTTGCACTTTTTGCAGCAGTGTTACAGGTAAATAAAAGAAAACACAAGCATTTGGAGTGCATTATTTGGTAATTTGTATGCGGGTGGTTTCTCAATTACTTTATGACTGCCTGGGACTGCAGGAGACACACTTAGGGATTTCATGTTCAAACTGGATATTGCCAATAATACCTAACCTTTTTTGATAGATCTCAAGGTATGTTACAAAGGAGGCCCGTACTGTTATCCTCATTTTACAAAAGGGGAAATTGAGGTACGGAGGCATATATTGATTTCTTGACTGATTTTAGCCATGTATTGCCTATGAACATAGAATGTCACTCCCTTGGTCAAATAACTATATACTGATAATTTGTGGACGTTGCTTTAATTTGTCTCTTAAAGGTAGCACAAGAATGACTGTTTTCCCCTGTAAAGTGACAACTTCAGATGACAACATCCGAAGAATGTGTAAGCAGGCGATACCAAGGATACTGTTAATTGAAACATATTGGTGCCAGAAGTTGAATGTTTAAAATACTTAGTAACAAAAGTAGACATATTTTAGAGCTGTATTTATTAAAGAGACAGGCTTAAGGCCTAGATCTTTATCCCCATCTTTGCTGTAATCCAGGAACGGCTGCATCCATGTCACAAAGGCGTCCCACAGTCAAAACAATGTAATGGTAATAGATATCCCCAAAGTTCAGAATGATGATATCGGGTGTCTCATTTCTGGAAGAGCTGGAACCTTTAAGGCCAATTGTGAAATCACAGATTCTCACAAAAGTTCAGTATTTGAAGTTTGGGGTGTGTCAGTTGGGGCTTTTTGTTTGTTTGTTTTGTTTTTAAATAAAACAGAACAGCTCTGAGAAACAAAGGAAAAAAATCTTCAGTTTTTACTAGACAACGCTGCAGAGTATGAAACCCATCCGTATTGAGTAAATACATGGACAGCAGTCTAATTGCCCCAGATTTTCCAATAAATTATTTCAGAAGTTAACAAAAAAATCCTTTGTATATTACACTATGCAACCCAGCTCAATATCGGGTTGCTTGTTGCCATAGCTGCAGCTCAGGAAAATGCATTTTTCTCAAAGATTTATAAACAGAGATTGCAATGTTTTAGCTCTGTGTAACAGCACACAATATCCAGTGTCCCCAAGTTGCATATAAATTCAAACACTGGGGAGTCATTCAGATCACATTGGAGCCTCGGTATACATGTAGCACAAGAATAGCATCTCGCTGGTTGTCCATTAATGTATCTTGTACTGTCCACTCAGAAGATACATTTCACCAAGGTAGATTCAGGGAACAGAGGAAGCAGTTTCATCATTTGAAACTGTAGGGATTATACTATTTTGCTGGGGAGTAGCCAGGACACACTAAGCTGACTTTCTCCCCCCCCACTCAGCAGCTCTGCACTTCTTGTGCTAGCCTCAATATTAGAAATCCCAGATACACTAGTGAAGATTGTTGTTAGGAGGGCTTGATTCAGTAAGCCACTAACACGCTTTGAGGTCCAGGGTGATACAGTTTCAGAAGGCAAAGCACATTATTTCAATTGTTTATATAAATATATGCATTTTCTAGAACTTATCTGAAGTGTATACGAAGAAACATTTTCACTCGTTTGGGCTGTACAATAATACAAGAAGCACTAGTAACTCACCAGTGTCAGCCCCATGTTCTCCCAAGAGGCTGAATCCTTGACCATCTCCATCTGTCAGGAGTTAAGAGTAGCTCCGGTGTCTGTGGTAGGTAGGGGCTGTAGTTGTAGGACACGTGCTGGGCCGCAGCCATTCTGACATTTCCACTGGGAAGTGCATCCAGTCATGCCAACTTCTTTTGAAATTCTGGCCATTCAGGCTGAAATTTCCAGAAGCTCTGCTGTTGTACCAGCTTCATTCCTATGGAAGTAAATGGGTAGAATACTGTTTAGTTAATGGAAGTGGACTTAGAGTGTTTGAAATCTTTTGGAAATTTTTCTTCAGTGTTTTGTTCTGGAGTTACCTCAGGAGAAGCGAGACAGGTATTTTAAAGGCAGCCCGAAGGAGCTAGCCTCAGTAAAAGTGCATACAAGTTGGGGGTGTGTTGTTCTCACTTTTGCAAATGCAAATTCATTTCCTATTCTCATAACTGTTAGCCCTTTGTTTCAACACAAAATTCTCTGAGAGATGTTTCTTTTTTAAAAGAATTCAGCTTAGTCAAATCACAGTTTATTGCTTACGTCTTGTTTTACGAGTCTGAAACCCTACCGTAAGATAGGAATAATGCAGAGGTTGGAGTATGAAGGACAAACCGGAGACACTGAACAGAAGGAACCATTGTTTACTGTAATATACATCAGACCCCACTAATGCGTCCTAAGTGTTTTCTCCATTTCTTTCCCCCCTTTTTAAAAAGTTAATGAGCCATAAGGAAAAGGCTGCTAATGAGATGTTTATTGTCAGGATCATGGGTTGAGGGTATAGGCTGCTGATGTGTTGTTAGAGAGAAACATTTATGTTTTGGAGTATCATAAAATGTTGTTTTTGAACAACACCTTTTGTATCATCTGGGATGGATTTATTAACAGGCTGTACACTTAGACCTCGTATGTATCTTCTTAACAACAGTTTGATTTATGTAGGCTTAGACTTGGTACATTTTCAGTCTTGCCTTTTGCTTTATTTTTGGGATAGCTCAAAAAAAAATGGTATGTATTTTTCCCAGGAGCTGGGGATTTTTGATTTAACTCTCCACTGGCTTCTGATTTTACCTGTTCAGGATTAGTTTTTGTTTATAATAAATACGTCGTCAGATTAAATGGATGCAACAGTCACTTCTAGCATTAAGCTCCAGGAATCGGAGCGGGGGGGGAGTAACCTCAATCAAGCACAGAAATGACAAATTAAGAACCAGTATTAGCAAACATAACTCTTAATGTATGCACTGCAGCTCTTATTTAAATTCTGATGTGAATCTGACGTTAGAATCCAATATCATGTTATTTATATAAAGAAACAGAGCTTTCTTTCATCTGTCTACAGTTGCACAGGAAGGTTAGAACTGTGTTTCTCAAGCCCCAGATCACTCTATAAATTTCTCTGTGCCCAGCTCATGTTGATGTTACTGTTTGCAGTGGGACCACTTATGTAAGCTCCAGCTCTTTCCAGCTGTCTGCTTCTTACATGTCTGCATTTCACATCCTTGACATGAGATTTATACCACCAATATCTGTCAGTCCCTGAATTGACAGAATAAAGAATTGACAAAATCCATGAAAGTAACAGAATAAGGAAATTTTCTTCCTTATGTAAATGTGAAATATTGCAGGATTTAAACAACAGAACATTTCAGGCTGGGAGGACTCCATGACAGATGTCCATATGAAGCTTTTGGGCAGCTATTACTTTTTTCCAGAGAATGATGGAGTTTTGAGCCATACCCTCAGAGTTTGATAACAATTTTCTAAAAGCATATTTGAACAAAATAATAGTGTGCCTTCCCATATATAATGCCAGACCTTGTGATTTCTCCTCCTTTGCCTGTTAAGCGAAAGCTGTTTGTATTATCTGGTGGATGCTATAATGGCTATAGAGAGGAAGGGTAAAGCAGCAACCTTTAATATCAATTCTAGTGTCTCGGTGTTAACTATAAACCTGCATTAAGTATAGAAATTACACAGAAAGGAGCTACTTTGAT
The DNA here is from genome assembly GCF_000699105.1 of Pygoscelis adeliae. NCBI lineage: Eukaryota > Metazoa > Chordata > Aves > Sphenisciformes > Spheniscidae > Pygoscelis > Pygoscelis adeliae. The sequence continues at coordinate 403,418 of NW_008824357.1, read as the reverse complement.
TAGCCTATCATATTTTCAAGACCTAAGTGTTGCTGATTCATAAGCATAATTATATTGTTCTTTCAGTCTTTTGCATGTACGGGAGAGAACAGAAAGCAGATCTGCTCTTAGGAAATGCCTGAAATAACCTTTGTGCTTCAAGGGCTGCTTAGGGGTTGCTCTAAATTTGTCTGCCTGTCCCCTGAAGACAAACTAGCACCTCCAGACACTCACAGAGCACAGTGTGTGCTGGCTGCGTACCATCTCACCCACAGGATAAATATTTCTTCCCTACAGCATGAATCTCAGTTCTCTCTTATGTCAGAAGGAGCGAGGCATGGCCTGGTTTGTATTGGTAGCAGATTGTCTTCTTTTCCAAGTCAGCGTAGACAAGGTCACTCAGCACCAACGAACCAAGGGCCAACAAGTGCAAATCTTGCATATGCTTTTCATTATACCATCTTTACTGTCAGTCTGCAAATTATCTAGAGCTGTATTTACATTCTTGTACTATCAGCGAGTAGAGGTAGGCGATGCAAAGTTAGCCAACTGATTAGAAATAGTTTTGCAAGTTGTTACCTGCTGTCCTCTGCGGTTGTATCAGCAAAGGGAGTACAGATGACACACAGGGACTGCTAAGTAGTCGTAAGTAGAAAAGAGAAGAGGGAAAAGAGAAAAGAAAAAGTGTTTCTTTTTTTAAAGGACTTACCTGATTGAGGAGGGGGAGTAGCACGCCAAGACCACACACTCTGACTCCCTGACACAGACACTCACAAGAGCCTTCTGAATTCACCTTAGAATGAGAAGCTTTTCTTCTTTAAATTCCGTGTGAAATGGACGTTGGACTGGTCTGCTCAAACAGCACATACAGCTTGATCTGACTGTGGGCTTCCCTTGAGATAAGAGCTGTGAAGAGAGGTGATAAATGCTGTTTGTTAGGTTCCCCCCCTAGACAGTGGGGACAATCACTGATTGTTTCACGTGGTCATCTCTGTGTATGTGCATCAGAGGGGCAGTGATGCCTAGTAGCTGAGCATCAGTTCCTGGCTTTGCCACCTATAACTGCAGTGTGCCCCTGCGTATGTCAGTTCCTCCTCTGCATTTCACATAGAATCTGATGTAAAGCTTTTGATTTCTGTGTGTGAGTATGCAGTGATAGAGGTGATAGCCACAGCTAGACAGACCTCTTGCTAACCAGATATGGTTGTAATATAGTAAAGTCACTGTGGTGGCATTCTGTAAAAAAATTAATAATAAAGACCCAGGGTCTTTAGGAAGTGATCAAGTGTTTTCCATCTGGTATTTGTATTCTGGTGACAATCAGAGAATTGCAGCGAAGTGGTACAAATGGTTTGCGGGGCAAATCACTATTATGGCTCTTACTAAATACATGCACTAGTCTATTTGCATTTGGGAGGGGAAGCCAAAATCTCTGCCTAGGTACAGACTGTAGCTACAGAAATGAGCTTGCCGGTAGTCTCACTTAGGGCAGAAAGAGGGAGCTGTTCCTTTTCTTCATATAGAAGAAGAAACACAACAAGAATAAGGTGTCTTTTAGGAAGCACAAACCTAAAGTTAGAAAAGAGGTTGTGGAATGAAACCCCAAATGGTGCAAGCTTCTTGAATCCAGTAGTTGGATGAAAAGCTACCTGGGACTCTCAAGAATATTTAAAAGAATAGTTAGAAAGAAACTAACAAAAAAACCCATTGCTTGACCCATTCTTGCTGCTGAGCAGGTATAATAAGAGAAGGAGCTTTATGAGTATTGCAGTGAATAAATCCTAGTTTCCAATATACTGCTCGATGGATTTTCTGATTGATTGTACAGCACTTGTTTTCAACTTTTGACAGCCCAGTCTCCAAAGAAACCCAAAAGGCAAAACCAAAAGGACCCAACCCCCAAACCATTTTGATATTTCTGAGATGAAATAATTTTGTGTTGAAAATGTCAAAATGGATTGGTTTTATCTTTTCAAAAACGTTGTGTCCGGTTTTGATGATGGAACTTTCATTTGAGTTCAACACGGCTTCAAAGCAGCTTCAGAGCTTTAAAACTGCCCCCCCCACCCCCTTAGTTATTTAATGATTCACTTCCTGGAGAAATCTTTATTAACTTTACAATATCTGAAGCTATGTCAGCACTTAGGAGTAGGACTCATTCTTTGCATTTGTCTGTCAGCGTTTCATACTAATTTTTTTAAGTAATTTTTGTATAATTATGGTAACAGAGTCTTACTTGGTGACACAAGCAGTAATGTATGTACTATTCATTTCTTCTGGGGACTTCAGATTGCTTTAGGTGAGTACAGAAAATAAGTATTTACTCAGTATGTTTGGAATATTGCAGACAAAAAGGTAGCATTGGTATATCTTAACTAAAACTGAACTGTCATGATCTAATAGTCAACATGATAGTAATTTAAAATTGTGCATCATGACAATAGTAACAATAATGAAAAAACTTGTGAAATTATATTGGATGCTGTAAACATATCATCTTATAGAAGTTACTCTGCCATTTTGTAGTGAAGAACCTCTTCCATAGATTGCTTTGTCAACGGCATTCTGATTAAGGGATTCATGATATAAGACACTTAATAGACATCTATGATTAAGATTTTCAAGACAGTCCTAAGGAATAATCCTTATCTCCTATTTAACTTTAGTGAGACTTGGCCAAGAAAATCCCTTAAATTCTCTGAAAACCTTGTCTGGAAGAACATTCTGTATAATAGTCTGTATATTGCAGGGCATGTTTACAAGAGAGAAAATAGCTTAAAATGCATGCAGCCCATTCTCCAGTCTAGCTATGGTGATGCTCCTGTCATGGACACGTGCATATACATCTCTTTGCCACTGTAAATCTCCGACCTTCACTTTAAATTGAGATCTGTATGTGTAAGTGTGTGGTTATATATACAGAAACTGAACCCTAGCAAGAGTATATATTGTTACCTATAGGACCAGGATTTAATTCCATGCACAAGACGAGCCCTGATACTTTTTTTTTTTTTTTAATTTTTCCTGATTGTGCATTCTGTATCTTACTGATTATTCTCTTACAGGTAGGATGAATTTCATCTCCACTACTTCCCATGATAGCTATTATTTTACCGTTTATCCTTAACTGCTTGAGTTTAGTGGGACATCCACAATTTTTCCCTCCTTTTTGCATTAAGCTGCTAAAAGGTTTCACTTTAGCTTGTCTGAAATTAATGTTCCATTGAAAATAAATTGTCCTGTTCTTGGGTTGATTAAGGTGACAGATCCTGTAGTATAATTGCCCCTGCTGTTCAGCTGTTCTGAGCAAGAATAACCAACATTTACCAGCTGCAGACAAGAAGTTTGCAAATTACTAGACTCGGTGGCTGCTTCTGGCAGTGCCGCAAAGGCCTTGACTGCTAGAGGTCAGGCGCAGTAGTTTTCTTTCCAGAGATGGAGGAGCTTTGACATGATCCAGGAGCCGGTGTCAAGTTTGAGCTTTTTTTCTTTTTTTTTTCCCCAGTGTGCGGAGTAATGGATGCGAGAGGGTCTCACTTCCTCAGAGAGGAAGAATTTCTCTCCCGTTGACTCCACACATCAGCCCCTCGCCCTGACGCGTCGCCGCTGGGGCGCCCATGGCCTGAGGTAGTAAGCTCGCCCTCTGGAAGGCTGGCGGGCTGGGGCGGGGCGGGGCGCTCCCGCCCCCCCGCTCTCAAACCTGTGAGACCGGCCCTGGCTGTCGCGACAGCTGCCGAAAGGGCGCCGAGACGAGGGGGAAGGGTCGCCCTGCTGATGCGTTCGTGTGGAGCAAGGCGCAGGGAGCGAGGAAGGCTGCAAGTCCCGCGCTGACAGGAGGGTGAAGGGGTATGAACCAACCGAGACTGCGTTTGAGTTGTGTGCTGGGAAAATGTTGAAACGTCCACCGGTGAGCTTGTGGAGGGCCCGCCCTCTGGGAGGAGCTGAGGGATGTCTGCTGATAGTGGAGGAGCCGCAGCTGGCCCTGAGCCCAGGCTGTGGGCTCTGGCTGGGGAGGTTTTTCTTTGTTGCCACCTCCTATCTCCAGAGAGGTGAGATTGCTTTGTTGTTACAGAAGCAAATTCTTCCCTGAGTTTCCTGGGAACTGTGTGATCCTTGGATAGAAAGTATTGTATGACAGATAACAGTTCTTTAGCAGCTCATTGCCTTCTCTTTTACTGTATACTCCCTACGAAGATGAGTAGTAGTTTAAAGAATAGTGACAGCGATATCCAAGATGGTTTAAATTGAAATGTCAATGTATTTTAATGATATGCTAAGGAATAGTCATATGAAATGATGTGTTTTATATAATGCAGATAATAACTTCTCTGTCAAAACCTATTGACACACCTTAATTTTGACTTATTAGCATCATGTTGAAACTCCTGATTGACTTTTTGAATTCCAGGCTTTGAACCTCCTTGAAAACAATCCGTAAGTCAGAACAAGTCATTCAGCATCAAACTTGAGGCTTCGAGCTCATTTGGAAATGTTTGCATGCAATCACCGATGGTGTTATTAGTGTACAGACAGACAAAAAGATGGTTGTGTCCCATCCATGTTTGACTATTGCCTTGTTGTTATAAGAGCTGAAAGAAAAAAAAAAAAAAATCATGGTCAGTGTTCTCTTTCGTTTCTATTTGTATTTGTGTTCTGCTTGCAGATGGATTGCAGTTTCTAGGCAAATAGGCATTGCGGAAAGCTGTCTACTGCCTAGCTTTGCTAAATAATTCTCAGTCTTTACGTCTTTCAGAAACATTTGAAGTCCAAGCCATACTGAGTAGAGTGTAGAGCCTATTTTGTGTTGATAATGACAACTGCTTGAGTGAAGGTTGATCTTGGAATCAAATTGTTAGCTTGTAAGTGCAGCTGTGAATTCAACACTTCTTTGCCTCTGAATAGCTCCCTTAAAACACTTGATACAATTTTAAACTACTGGTTTTTTATCCTAATGCAAACAGGTCCACAAAGAAAGATTACCAAGTGCAGAAAGGCAGGCTCAGCACTTGGGTTCCTCTGAAAGTCATTAGGAGATGCGGCAAAATTTAATGCTTTGTCTTCCCTAAGTGTTCATGACAGAATAACAGATAGAGGCTACCTAAATTGAGCTCTTGGGGCTATAGGAATTTTGCAGTCTTAATGATAACCTGAAGTGCAAAAAAGTCCTTTCATATTTTTAACTTGTTGCCCAGTTTTAACTTTCTCCCAGTTACCCAGACACAAGGATTGAATGGGAAGAGACCTGTTGAGACCCGTCTGCTAGGGCTTGCTATCGGTAAGAATATAATCTTTTAACAGTAGCTTAAAATTAGGTCTTTTTTTTTTTCCTCTTTCTCCTCTGCCTATTCCGTTAACTTACAGAAAGATGCCTATGGGTGCTACATGGTGGTTATTGTAGAATTGCAAGGGTTCCTGTGAGGCAGGTTTCTGATGTGGGTGGGACTGGATTCTGACTGAGCACAACAATAGCAGCTCTAGATCAGAAAGTCACATTTCCACAAGAAGATAGTGTATGCTTACCATGTTCTTATGCTCCTTGATAGCATGTAGTTCTTCTAACAGAGACAGGATACTGACTGAATTGTCTTTTGGCTTGATTCAGTAGGTCCGTTCTTATCCTTGTTCTGTTCCTCAGGCAGGAAGTTTTCATTCTGGCTGTATAGCATAGCAGACAGAAAAGCTGCACTTATGAGACTGCGTTCCCTTCGTTACAGAGTGGTAACAGTTAGGCAGGTCAAATACAGTATACTACCCTCTTCCAGATATTCTTGCATAAGTGGGGAGATGATTTGAGTCTTTTGATCACTTGTGTGTTGGAGACTTGAGGAAAACTAAGACCTGGTGCAACTCACTGAATTGTAGTCTGAGATTTTCCCACTCATGCTTGTCCAGATTAAATTAGCACCACATTAAATTAGCATGTAATGTTGGTAATGTGAAAGCTGCATGAGATTAAAATAAAGCTCTTGATTTCTTTAAGAAAACAATTATATTATTGTTCCTAGGTTTTCATTTTTAACATATGAAAGAGAACAACATATTCTTATTCAAGAGTTCAGAAAATGAGCTTCCAGAAGAAACTGGACAGACATACACTCTGGCAGCATTTGCTAATGATGGTCAAATGGTTCTCCTTCTGACAAAGGCTTCCATTCAGAATGATCCTTTATATCACTGTTTTGTATTCTCTGCATCTTTTTTTACTTTCAGAAAAGTCCCAAATCTTGTTCAGTAGCAGCGCCCAAACAGAAAGATCCATGAGACCTCACATTAAGCTCATTGATACCTATGTGATATGCAAGAAGATCCTGAGCTGGTCTGGTGATGGCCAGCAATAGAGACTTGTACGTTAGAGAAGACTATCCAAAACACTTAGCAACATCTGGTAGAACATAATTGCATTGACAAGAAATAGACATTATGACTAATGAGGCTCTCCTAAAATCCTGTTTTCTGAGGGGCTGTGGAAACTAATAATGCTGCAAAACATGAAGTACTGAAGGGCAACACTGCTGGCTTGTCACTCTTTTAGCCTGCATTTACCAGAGATGCTTGTCAGCTTAACAAAATGTGCCATAATCTGCACTAAAAGCTGAAAGTGTGCCTTCTGCTTACTCTGGGACAAATTGCCTGCTATGTATGCTACAAAGCTCTATTAATTTCAAGAGGATTGCATGGGATGTAAATACAGGCAGCCCATGATTTTCAGTCTCCAGTGTACTAAATTTTAAGTGTAGCTGAAATCTGGAATGGAGGTCATTGGCATTACATGCCTTCATTAGCAGTAAATGCGTGTGCCAAAGGCTAGGGCATAAGGCATTTGTTTAAATGCTGGGTCTTAACATCAGTAATCACATAAATAATTCAAGTGTTGTGATGTCCGGACCCAAGTTTAATGTTTGAAACTACAGTTCAGCCCTGGAACTGAGTACCTCTTTAACATGTTGCCCATAGCTTTTCTATTTTCCTGTTGAACTTAGAGATACTATCCGAAACTAGAGTCCCAGCATATTTAGACACACGTTGCATAGGCAATATTTGATCCCAAAGCGCTGAAAAGCTAAATAGATCAGATGTGCATGTCAGATATTTTATG
>NW_008824357.1:378507-396329 GCF_000699105.1 Pygoscelis adeliae | reverse complement strand
ACTGGTGGTAGTGGGGGCCTGGTTGGTGAAGGAGGTGGGGATATTTATCATTCAGTACACGGGGTGTGCCTGTACTAAGCAAAGCAGTGAAGTGCAAAGGCCTATGCTGTAGTCTTCGAGACTCCCGGTAAGCTTATGTGTTGCAGTGTGTTTCTTAAAGCTAGGTCAGCTCGGGTATGGTGCTGAGCTGAAGATGTCCTTTCTTTTAGCAGGGGCAAATATCTTGCAGATACCCTGTGCTGGGGTTACCTTTCTGGAACTTGCTTGTCTGTTAAAGTAGTAATTCTGCATATTGAAGGTGGTCTTATTCCCTGCTACTTAATGCCTCTGAGGTAAAGGGAGATAAAAAGCAAACAACTGCTTACGCCTGCAGTGCCTTTTCAAAGCAAAAGTTGTGGATCTGGCTGATACTAGCTTTTTAACTTACTGTAAAAAAAAATTACCGTGCTTTCCCCCCCTAATTTTCACAGAGCAATGGTTCATATTCTTTAGCACCTTTCAGCTTCAACTCCTACTATTTTTTCAGTGGAGACCAAAACCAGTGTATGCAACTGTTGAAAAATGTCATTTCTTGTTGTATCTGTCCTTAATTCTGTCCTGATGCATTTTTCATTATTTCTGTTTTGTATGCAAGTAACTCGGTATGATAAATGCCTCTTTGTCCACATGAATTTACTAACGATCAGTGCAAGGGATGGCATGCACTGGGGGACTGCTGTACTGGTTTGCAGCTAATCCCTCTGAGGTTCATCCTTCCACTACAGGATGGCACAGCTGCTTCTAAAACAGTCTGACTGAAGTTGCTGGTGATTGAGCTGTCCCTGCAGCAGGAGTGGTACAGGTACTCTGGGAAAGGAACTGGTTGGAAACTACTGCATCCATACTAATGAATCTGAGTCACGTGTATTTTAGAAAATAATCTTTAGTGTTCATATTCATAGCTAGCTCTTTCAAAGCCCTTTCATGAGGGGCTGACTGTATTTTCCTAAGACTTTGTTCTTCAGAACCTGTTTGTACAAATAAACGTAATACTCCTAACATTCTACAAAAGCACATTAGATTTATGTGAAAGAGTTCAATGAACAACATTTTGAATGGGATCCATAATGGACTTTTTAATTAAATGAATATAGTAATTTCATAGAGGCAGTTCTCATTAGTGTGGCAATATTGAGATGACCATTTCCCTCTAATTGCATGGTGTATTTATATAGGAGGCTTTGGTTTAGGTTTGATTTGAATAGATTGATATGTGATTGTGTCTTGACACCTAGGGCACATATAACAGGTAAAATAGCTCTGCATTCTAAATGAATCTGTTAAATATTCAGTAAAACAAATGACAGTTGTTTACTGTAGCATGTCTTAGTTGGTGCATGTACACATTGCAGTGTGTGCCTATTGCAGTGTATTTAACTCCAGCTATTTAAAATGCCTTTGCCCAGTAGAGTGAATTTTATTAAATTCCATTGAGTTCCCACTCTAAAGGAGATGAGACATGTTTTCTGTTGCATGTGAGAGACTTTAAGGGACTGTAAATTTCCACCAGAACTCAGAAAAAATGTTCTCCCTCACCACCTTTTCTTTCTTTCCCCTACTTTTCGATGTAGAACACAAAGCTGTTATACCTTTTCCTTTAATGTTTTAACAGAATCATTATTCTGTCTTCAGAAAATTAAATTTCCTTCTTTTCCAGCGTGTATGTCTTTCTGTTCTATTTTTTAATAGTCAAAGAAAGGAAATTACCAAAGAGAAGTACTGACCCTCTTTGGATCAAAACCTGTGAAACTGTCGAGGAGTGTCTTGTAAAAGAGGGTAAGCTGCTGGGAGACTGGGAATGCATGAGGAACTCCGTCTTCAGCACCCCAAAGTCAACGTTAAATATAGTTCTGAGTTTCATACTGCAGCAGCCATGCACAATTTCTACAGAAATCCACAAAAAGCTCCACTGCAGATGCATAAACTTAGGTTAAAGAGTGAAAGTCCCGGGTGGTACTTGGGAGCTCATCAGTCAGCAAGAAAAAAGAGTGCTCAGTTGTGCATTTCTGTGTGTCCCATGGGATTGTCCCTAAGGCTCGTGCCTGCAAGAGTCTGTGCATTGAATTGGGCATTACTGGCAGCAGTGAGGAGAACAAGAGTTGATTGCAGGCCCTGCCCTTTCACAAGGAGAGGAAACATTTATGTCCCATTCCTTCATCTTCTTTGGTACTTCTGCTTTAATTGGGAAGCTTGCTTTTGAAATTGAATGAGAGCGACACACAAAAAGTTCTTGGAGAATCTTCAATTCCTTTTTCTTTTCACCAGAAGATATGTGTGTTATCAATTCACCAAGGTCAAACTTACTGTACTCTGGCATTGAAAGATGCTATTTGAACAAAACTCTTTTACCAAAGTTAATACCACATTTTTTGTGTGATTTAATCCTGTTTCAGAAGGAGGGGTCCAATACTGGTCACTGAATTGCCTCTTTAAATGCTGATGTACATTGCTAATGTTCAGAAAGTTGCAGCTGGATTCAAAGTGTTTTTCTGTTGTCAGAAGTCTAAAAAACACAATCAGCCTCCAGTGGGTGAGTGGTTCAAACAGTTAAAGCTGTGAAGCTTCTCAGTTTTAATGACACAGCTGCACAAGTGCTTTTATAGGAAGAGCTAAAAATGTCAAAGCACAATTTAAAAATGTTAATTAAGTTTCAATCTTTGTGGACAACATTGTTAATCACAGTAACTGAGTAAAACAGCAACCCTTGATGTTCTCTGTGTCACATTGTATTGAACAACAATTCATTCCCGCTCCTAAGTGTCACTTCAACTTACTCTATTCAATCTTTCCATGAAAAAAATAATCAATAATAATAATAATCTCTTCTTTGGTCAGAAACTTTTGTCAAACATCCAATATTAGTTGATAAAATGAATCTTCTTCATTTTTCCTCCTTCTTTTCCAAGTTTTAATTATTACTGTTGCTTTGATGATGTCCCAAAGGCTATATGCGTTTCAAGCATGAAGGTTCAATGTTTTAAATAATAAACTCATCTGGAAGAGGTGTCACACTCCAGAAGAGATCTGTCATTGTCTGATCCATATATGTCATGCTGCTTTGGTGTTGGGAAAAGTTGAAAAGCTAGTTCCATGTGGGGTGTGAGTGGGCACCGATTTCACTGATTCGCTTCCCAGAGTAGAGTTGGTTTAGTTGGGCTGAGCAACAAGAACCAGGATGAGACATCCTTCAATCTTGGGCAGCTGTGTACTTTATTCATCTGATTCCAGCCTTTGGTGCCTTGGTAATACACAACCTGTGTGCATGATGAAATGTGGAGGGAAATAGAAGGCAGTGCAACCTTGTCCCCTCTTGCATTGCCAAAACCAGACAAGATCTGCTTTATTCCAGATACCCTCTGGAAACTCTCGGCTAATTAGTAGGAGATCCACAAAATGAAGAATTGAAAATCATGTACATCATCCATGGCTTCTTCATAGTAACGAAGAAATAGTTGTTCAAATAGTGGTTTCTGCACTTCTTTGGCTTAGGCACCACCAGTCTAGAGAAGACTCCTGTATAACATGGTGATAACAGCAGCGGACTCTCGCTACGAGTGGCTGGGGGCTGCATACCTACCCACCTTTGTGTGCATATACAAGCAAAGACATTCAGCTGTTCCCTGTCTTCAGTAAAAGGAGAGTGTCATTTCACAGTGCCTTCCTCCACGTGTTTATCAGTGTCTCGGTTTGGGAACGCTCTCTCTTTGTCTGTAATATCTCGATGATCAGCAGAGATGGGAGAGGAGTGAGAATGAGAACAGGGCTAGAGGAGAGCATTCTGTTTACCTTTTCCCTTTTATTTCGGTCTTCCTAATCCTTTGACTGCACTTTCAGTGCCACTCAATGTGTCTCGGCATCTGTTCTCACAGAATGTGGTTACACAAGCTGAGCTACTGCTCCTTCATCCCTCTCTGTGACCTCACAGGTGTGCCTGGCCTTACTGACTGATATACCAGTTGCTTTCATCATCAAGCACATACTGTGTATGTCTGTTTTTTCCAGGCTGCTGGCCTTGGTAATGACACTTAATGTAGTGCAGACCTTTACACTGTGCTAACGATTCTTAAATTACTTTGAATATATTTCACTTTGTCCATTATATCACCTCCGTGAGCTCTGAGCTAGGCCTGGATGAGCTTTTTGACATACACCGTAGCTTACTGATGCATCCACTCAGTTTTACTTACAGCAGCATTGCCTTCTAATGTTTTCCCCCTTTAATTATTTCCATTACTCTGAGCCAACGTACGTTATTTCTCTCAGCTGTCAAGCCCTTGCAGAGGGTTTTATCCCGCTAACTGTAATAACATTTCTATTTCTTCTTTTTATTGAAGTTGCAGCTTAAATCATACTTGCTTTGTTCTCACCAAATAAAGGAGGATGCTAACAAGGCTTCCAGTGTGTGCATATGTATCCTAAATGCATTTTGCATGTATGCCTTTAAGCTGTATAAAGGATAACTGGAAACAATTTTAGGGAACACTGCACTTTTAAAACAAACAAAAAACACCACCACCAAAAAAAACCCCAGACCTTGGATTGTTCTTCAGTATATATCAGGCTTTGATTAATTTGTATATAAAAAGGTAAGTGTGCAGCATGGCACTCGTGATAGGAATTTTCAGCCCTCAGTAGGACAAGAATTGCCTTTGCACAAAAGTGTCTGCCTCTCCAAAGCATTGTGCATTTCTTTCTAAAAGTCAGTGTATAAAGGATTTTGGTATGGGGAGGCAATAAGACCAAAGATGTAGCGCACAACAGGAGCCTGCTGCTTCTGTGTGATGCCTAGAGCCATCAAAAAGGAGTACATTGGCAGGAATGGAGAGTGGAGGAGGAGCGAGTGTGCCTATGCGTATGACTAAATAATAGTTAAGCCCTGTATCCTATCCTACTGATTTAGGAATTGCACAGTAGCCACGGGCTTTCTGCAACTACAGCAGTTGATCTAAGGTCTGTCTGTCTTATCTAGCTTCTTTCTAAATATTTATTTACTTTCTATAGTACTTATCACTGTGACACTCAGACTGTAAAAGTGCTTCAGCAGATAGTTTGCAAAACCTTGTGCACCTGCACAAATTTATTCAACACTGCAAATTAACTGCTTTTGTAATACCACGACACAGAGGACGAACTGCGATATTTTTCTTGCTGTTAGACAAACCATTTCTATTTCATTTCTTTGAGTGAAATACAAAAGGGTAGATGTTTACCAAGAATTCAAACTACTGTTTTGCAAATGTCCTTGTAGTGCCCAAAAGCAGAAAAACTTCTGGTTCCACTGTTAGCCAGTGTGGGCAGCACCTGAATCTCGCATGCAAAATTATACAGGGCATCATGAAGAATTAGATGTACTGATTCAGTAATGCTGGTATGATAATCCATGTCATTGTTTCCTTTCAGTTAATAAGATGGAGATCATTGCTGGTGGGTATTTTTCCCTTCTGTTCCTCCCGTCCCCCCTTCCATTTTTCCCGTCTATGTCAGAGAATGTTCCCAGAGCTAGGGACTTACCTCAAAACTGGCTATAGCTAGTGTTTCACTGTGCAGCTTTGTCATCCTTTGTCTTGCAAGTTAAACAAACATCTATAAGCCTCTGGGAAAGGTTCAATCTTTGGAAATATTGAAGTCTTTAAAGTTTGATACCTCAGATAGAGCCATTTCAAATCAATGTATGACTTTGAAACTTTGCTTTTGGTATCGATGCCTCCATATAACTTTTTTTGACATGCATATAACAGCCTTCATGCTTCAAGGGAAACACAAATGCTAGCAAAACAGTTGCCAGTCCTGTGGTTGCTTGTTGCTACCCAGTGACTTCACTGGGATTTCAGTACGTGGATGCTGCAGGGTAAGTTTCAATGAATATCTCTATCCTCAAGAGAACAATAGTAGAGGAAAGATGATACATTAAGCATTGCGTGTAATTTTAGCGGGTGAAGTTTTATGACTTAAAATCTGTCTTCTGTTCAGGTATGCCGGGCTTGTTTCTGTACTTCTTCCTGTTTTGAGATACACCCCCCCACACATGCTAGTCCAGAGTAGAGTTCAAGTGCTGCAGCTGAATGGAAACGTCTTTCTATTACCTTGTGTCTGTAAAGGGCCTGTGAACCTGTTTCTTGCTAGACATTTCTGTGTCCTGATGTAAAACTGGGATGCTTCCAGCATCATGTATGAATTTCACACGTGCCTTTTTGACTTGCCTTATGAGATGATCATAGGTCTGTCACTGTACTAGAGACCTCATCAAGATTGCAGTCATAGGTCTTTCAAGGTTAGTTGCAGTTAACTTGCTTACTGAGCCAAGGGAAAGCATGTAGTCTTTGTTTGAGGAAGTTAAAATCTCTCAGCATATTTATCACCTCCTCAGGAGGCTGGCTGCTTCCTCCCCTGTGTGATCTGCACAAATTACACAAAGTGAGAGGGACGAAAAAGGCGTTATTAAACTTTGATATTTCCCACAGCTCTGCCAGTGTAGAACTCGCTCTTACAGCACGCTGCACTGTACTTGACCACCGTCATCAAGCTCAGACCAGACTACTTACTATTAAAAATAGTTCTATTGAGAATGTATCTGTTCTTTCACCACTGCATTCAAAATTTTACCCATGTTAATTTGTTCATTTTTTGGATTGTCCATAGATCCTTTACAAAGTGTTTATCTGTTTTGATGTAAGACTCTAATAGTGAATTATATTTCAGAAAAAATGGAAAAAGCTAGTCCAATTAAAGAACTTTATAGTAGTTAACTGATAAAATTTGTTACAAAAATGCTTTTTTGCAACTTTTTGTTTGTTGTACTCTTTTGAGGGGAAATTTTTGAAATATCTGAATAGAAGGCCTTTAATTAACAAATTGTTGCCTCAATCTACTGCCTTTCACAACTGGGACCTCAGAGTTGTATCAACTTTAATTAAATGTTCTCAACACCTCCATAACACGGCAAGGCATGATAGTGACTATATAGAATATGGGATTTCCAAAATCCCACTTTGTTGATCTAGCCCTCCTCTGACCAAAGCTGACAATTACCATTCTCAGTGACTTGAATTAGAGCAGATGGAAGTCAAAACCGAATGTTTTTTGCAAATCTTGCTCTAAATGAAATCTTTAGCTCATGTGATGCACAGGCGATGGTCAGGGATGAAACTGAAGAATCCAGATTCTGATCCTTCTGTTCTTACCCACTTTCTTCTCTTTATGCAACCATTGTTTAGTGGAATTGAAGGAAAACACAACACAGACCCAGTGAGAGCAAACAGGGAACTCCGTCCCCCTTCTGGAAGTACATTAAGTAAGAATTAAGAAAAATACAAAATACAATGCTGAGAAGTTCTAAGCCAGAAGCCAGAGGCTACAACAAAGGTAAATGGATCTTTTGGATGGAACCAAATGGAACCGTTTTTTGTAATGTGTTTATATTTACCAGTGAGGGCTGGGGAAAGGGTTGCCTTCAGGCCATGTCCTTTCCTATCTCTGTATAAAGATCCTTGTGTAGTAAATCAGCTAGGGTTTTGGGCTCACCAGAATTTTTAATTGCAGTAAGCACTTAGGAAAGTTGGATTTCATGTATTTGGGACAAAGATAGCATTTCAGGATCGTATAAGGCATGTTTAAGACCACAAAGTTGTCGTCTTGCATTGACCTGTACATGGCAGTGAATCTTACTCTGTAAGACTGACTTCAGGAGGAAAGACTCACTGTGGAATTCCGCTGGGTGGCAGCTTGCTGGGTGTAGTCCTCTATGTCACGATTTTCTGTGTGTCCATTCAGCGGTATCCTCATGCGTACAGCAAAACATTTGGCAAGAAACTGTGTGCTCAGGTGGTGGGGTCAATGGTGGTAGTAGTGCCAGAGTTTCCTGTCTCTTATCCAGACGCAATATTACTCACAAGCTTTTTGAGAGAGAAGTTGGAGTGTGACACGTGGCTGTGCATTTGATATAAATTCAGTTATTGCAACTTTATTAATTAAAAAAAGTAATCTGTTTCCTGGTGTTTTTCACTCATTTTGAGGACTCTCAACTTATGTTTCCACACCATGGTTTTTAGTGCTGTGTTTACTGTACTGTGGCAACAATAATTATGTTTTTGAACAGAGAAAATTAAGAAATTCTTCTTTAATAGTTTTTCAGCTACTATCAGGTGGTTTCTGCTACAGACTCACAGCCTGGTCTATCTATTTCCAGAGGTGAGCGCACGTTGACTTAGAGGCTGTTGTTATGTGAAGGGAGATGGGGTCCGGATTAACTGGTTAGCTTGATTATAAGGCGAATTTGTCCATTGCTTGCAATACAAAAAGTATGAATTCTGAAATGATACAGGCATAGCATCATCTGTGATTTGTGGTTTTGTTTGTTTGGGGTTTTTTCTTCTTTTTCAGTTGAAAGTATACAGCCCTGTAAGCATTCAGTGGTAAATAGCTTTACACTGCTCGGTAACCGTGGTTTTCAGAGAAGTGCCAAAATTGACTTAAATGCTAATAAAATGAACTTGGACAGCTAGGAAATTGAGGGGGAAAAACAGATAAATGATTTGCCTAAGTCCACTCTTATAGTCTGTCAGATTTTAAGTGTGGATCACTACATTTTGGTCCTGTGATCTGACTGGTAGGATGTGAAACATTTGTCAAGATTCTGAGCCAGCTACTCTTGTCCTGGAGCTTTTAATGCTTGGCGTTTCTCTGTATTGGGCACTAGGTGTCACATGAAAATAAGACTGGTTGGTACTTCCGATTGGATAGAAATATAACTAAAATGATGCTGAAGACACTTTTAAAATTGCATTTAAATGAAGTTATTTGCTATGAAATACTGAAATTATGGAGAATGAAATGCTAAATATTTTGTTATGGTGCTTAAAAGCAATAAAGGAAATGATGCCAAAGTAAAATCGAGAGACGAAGCATCAAATCTGCGTTGGAGTAGATAATATACTCTAGCCTGGGGTGTAGGACTGCTCCAGGAGGCTGTATTTGGAACCTGGTGGTCTCGATGACCTCATTGTAGAGAGAGTGTTGCAAAATGGAAAAAGCAGTACTGAGGGCAAGTACTGATCTTACTTGGTCAACTATAAATACACAAAGATATAGCAGAGGAGCCAAATCTGTGTTTGGGGGACATTAAAAGAAGGCCTTGTGAATGAAAAGGTACCATGCTTATCACTGGGCCTCCCTGCCTGCTGCGGTGATGTTTCTTCATTTAAGGTGTGTATCCTTATAATAGGTCTGTGTTGTCTTGTTAATGGAGCACCGGCAGGGGGTTAGATGCTCAGTGGAGGTCAGACCTACTCTTGTTCTGAGAACAGTAGATTAGGAGTACCTGAGAAGAGAACTGAGGCCAAGGGCAGTGACCTCTTGAAATCTGCTATAAAACACGGCTAGCAGTGTGGGGGGGGAAGAAGGGGGGTTGTTTTGCAAAACTGGCACTTGTATTATTTCCTTCTAGTTTTCTCAGTGGGGAGGTTTTCAACTTCCACCAGTTTTTCAGTCATCTGAAGTACTGGCATGTGCACAGAGGGTTTTTTATTTGGTTTTCTCTGCCCTAAATTGCCTGTTCTGGTGTATAATGATGCTGTAAAATGATTAGTAGCAATAATGCTTTCTTGAAAGATCCTGTAAGCCTGGCTTTATTTAGAATGCATCAATCATGGGTGATACTAGCATTCTCCAGCTCTGTCTGCAATGTAGAAGAACCTGCCGTGCAATGGCCCCAAGTTATTGGTATCATTATGGACAAAATACAAGCATCACCCTTTTTTGTACTCTACAACACAGAGCTTCCTTAATTGTGATTTGTAGGTCACTGATGGTTCATGGAGAGCTAGCTGTTCCTGCAAGATCAGCTCCTCCTCCTTATTTTCAGCAACAACGCTATGTACATAGATCTGTATTTATCTTAGGTACTTTGTTAACATCACTACACAAGGAACTGCTATATATGTAGCACTGTCATCTGATCATCCATAAGAGGAGCGACTGAAGGATTGCGAAAGGAACAGAATTGTTCCTAATGATCCAACAGCTTGGGTCCAGAGGGGGAAGCTTTCCACTAAAAATGTGGCTGTGCTTAGAAAAACTACTGAAAGCCTTATTCTAATCCTAGTCAAAGATCAATCTCTTAATCTGTTTGACAGTGGAAACTGACTAATCACCTGAATAAAATTTAAAGCCACTGAACCACTGGCAAGAGTAAGAACTGGGAATAATTTGGAGGGGTTTTGTTTGCTTTGGCTCTTCTCCATTGTCCAGAAAAGCTTCCCCTTCCCCTTCCCTCATCATTTTTTCCCCTAGGACTAGAAATGAAAAGAACTATGGCAAAAGGTGGTTCTGGTGATAGTTACAAGTGCAACAGCTGGAGAACTCTTTGGGAGATAAATATCATGCAAGATTTTGTGGTCATACGGGTCTTTGATGTTTCTTTTTTAGGGCAGTTTTGCGTAACAAATAGTCTGAAACCTTAGGCTTACTAGGCTGTGATCTGGAGGAGGCTCCTCCCACATTTGGGGAGCTTCCTGCTTGTAACATTTTTAACCCGTTTCTTAGGAGCTGATGAATTTTGAATTGCCATTACCTTCCTCCCCACCCTTTAGCAGAGCTGCATTTGCTCTGAGTTATCGCATAGAGATGCTTCAGGTAGAAAACCTGTTGCTGTGTTCCACTGAAGCCTGGTTGCATCACAAGGTGGACCTGTCTGAGCTAGCTCATATAGTGAGGGCAGCGAGGGCATGGTGTCACTGATTTCATCGTTGAGAGAGTTTCTCAAATGCCGTTGGGTGCTGATGAATTTGTACAGACTGTCTTATTTGTTTCTTCACAACAGTGTTACCTTAGTTCAGGTATGGTGAACACAATTCCTATTTGCAGCAGGGATGCAGCCTTGGAGTTTCATTAAGACAGCTGGTTAATGGCAGAAGCTTTATTTTCTACTTGGGTGTTTAGGGACTATTTGGTTGACCTTGTTGCCTCACGTAGCAACGGCATGTTTGTATACATGAGTTTGTGGTAAGCTTAAATATAACTGTCAAGTAACTATTAAGAAGGCACGTTATCAAGAGATAAAGAGGAGGCATGATTTACTTGCGAAAAATTATGTTGTAGATTAAGCACAACTTTATAAACATCAATCTTAAAGTGACTCTGGGAGCCACATAAAATCTCACCAGCATCATCATCTACTTAACGTTAATGGCACTATTAGGTAGTGAGAGGAACTGGTTTCAGTGTTTGGTAAGGACAGGAAGGAAGTGATTGAGCATTCTGAGCTACAGACTGTGCTAGACAGTGTACTGTAGGCTGGCTGGTATTCTCAGTAAATTATGGTCCTATTCAGTACTAGCTATAGGGAGAAACAAAACTTAAATTCAAGCCTGCTCTGAAAGTTTTCTGAACTCAGAATCATTTTTAGAAGATTTATGAGAGTTCTAGTTTCAGAAGGCGAATGTGCTGCAGATATCTTAAGGGAATGGCTAACAGCTTGTAACAAATCTCTCTACAGAGTGAGTGCTCATTTGACCTAGGCAATAGAAAAAGGCTACAGACAACTTTAGGGTATTCATTAACCGTTTTGCTTTCATAGACTGGGTGATGCATTTCTTTCGGAGTTGAATCCACATAACTCTGAGTCTATCTACAGTTGCAGCAATCAAGTTTTAAAATACGGCTGTATGAGGGAGAGATGAAGATGAACCCACATTAAGTCTGTAAATGCTCAACCTCTCCTCAGCCCCAAGAACTGAAGCATTGATTAGCCTCTCGTACCCTTAGGAAACAAGTAAAGAGTGCCTACTTCTGCAAGTATGTGCAGAGCATAGAATTTATGTTCTGATAGAGGCTGAAATCCTATTTCCGAATAGGTAGATGAGTCTGCTGAGACATGGATAACGGAGCATGGAATTAGCAGTAACACAGGTGAGCAGAGATGCTCTGAACTCTCTTGCAATTACAGCCAGCAAGACTTGTTTCTTTAGAGAGTAGAAAGATGATGACTACGATTACTGAGGGAGATTGTATCACTTCATAGTTAATTTAATGTTTCTGATAGCTCATATACAAGTATCACAGTGTCTGTTGTAACTGAGAATAGATGGTGCAAGTTGTAATGGATTTAGATAGTGCTTTATTCAGACTGGTGTATAGTAATGATATTATTTTATCTTACTCCAGACTGACAATGCATTTCAGTTTAAACGAACCCCAGTTTTTCAGAGTGCCACATTCCCGTTCGTTTATATATATCTTTTTTGACTGATATTAACTGCACATGGCAAACACTCTGTATCTATTACAATAGATATTTTGCATTTGAAATGTCCTAGCAAGCTTCAGGCTTAGAGTACTGCTGTGTCTCCCAGTAAGAGCAGAAAGCAGTTGTTTATACCTGCTTCATCTTTACCTATTCCAGAAGGAAGCTGGAGATACAATTGTAGATGATGGAGAGTAAGTTCTCCACTTTTTGCTACTGCTTGTCATCCTTTATACCTGCACAATTTGTGGAAAGAGCAGATGGAAAATCTTGAATGGGAATAGTAGGTGTTTGCAAAGCATAAATGACGCACATTGCAGTGCTGAGAAGTCATGTTTGTCTGTTTGTTGTCCTCATTTTCATTCAAACAAGTAGAATGATGGAATTGCAGTTTATTTCTCTCTGTCCATCTCCAAATTGGTTTGATCTCAACACGTGTTTCGCAAAGGTGGATCTCTAGCTCTGCTGTAGGGCAGAGGAGAAGAAATGGCAAAGTATATATGGTAAGTTCCCCTCATAATAGGAAATAGTGGAAACAGGTTTCAAAAAATGCAGATAGGCACCTAATGGAGCTTTTAAAATTACTTTAAAAAATATGTCAGATAACTTCAGATCTCCCGTTGAAAGTACACAGGAGTTGGACAATTTAAATTGCATGGTGTCCTTGTAAATGGTATAAAGATGTGTAATTACAGATATCAAAATATCTTTGTAAACTTGGCTGTAGGTCTCTTAAACTTTATTACTGATGTGGTTTAATTTTATTTTGTTCTTTTCTTGCCAAAGTAAATAGCTTCCCAGGTTTTTGGAAGGAGACGAGAAAATAGCTCAAGTTGAGTATTTCTAAGGTGTCTTAGTGAATTTACTACATCTTTTCTTAGCTACCTGGAACCTCTTTCTTTTCTCCACTGCTAAGGCCCTTTTCACAGTTGCTGTCAGCATTCCCAGTTGAACTGAATAATTTACCCTTTTAAACTGACAGCAGCTGTCATTATGAAAATTGCAGGGCCAGGTTTGACAGTATTCACACAATGGGGGAACTTAAACTTTTAACAGGCTTCGAGAAAGCCCAGACTTTTCAGCACATCTTGTCAGTCAGTACATGAGCTCATCTCTTCCTTGTGAAAAGTTGGCAGATTAGAAGATTATATCTGACAGATCTGAAACAGCACTGATGACATCCTCCAACAATAATATCTCTGTGAGGGGTGGGGGGAAGAGGGGAAAATGTTATAATGAAAAAATTGTTGTTAAAAATTGGGTAAGCACTTTACAAATTGAAGCATGCTCGGTGTTTGTGGCTATCAGTTTATAATTCATTCCTCTTGTGTGGGCTAAATATTCACAGTTCTTAATTATCCAGAGATTTAGCACGTTCTTTCTGCAAAAGAATGTTTCTCAAGTTTTAAGGCTTCTTGTAGTTGCAGAAGTTGTGTCCTTTCATATTCATTAATAGCTAGTATTTTGACATTAAGGATTAATGGTGGCACATGTCTAAGGCAAGTGTAACACAGCAGTACTTACGTCTGGCATTTTCGAATTGTCTGACGCTGTAAATAGTCGCTTAGCAAGTGAAGTCTTTACACTGGCAGGGTATGTGCGACTGCAGTGCCTGGCCGTCCTGGTGGTTGTGCTTCGTGTTTTTTTCCACTTTTGGTGAGGTTAGTGTCACAAATATTCTTTTCTGCTAGGGTTTATTGAATTGGTTTACTGAAGATTATGGAGTCGTTTGTTTATGTCTATCGTGAGGGTGGGGCAGGGAGGGGGACCAAAAACCGTAGAAGGTTTCTACTCTCCACTGTTCTTGTGTTTTCCAGTCTAAAATACAAAACATGGCCTGAACTGAGGAATACAGTGCAAGTGAAAGTAAGAGGCACAAATTGCTTTAGCGTTCTTGTCAGCGTCTTTAAAGTTTATCCTTTCCTGTGTCATCTTGTTTCTTTTAGTCTATCTTTAGCCTTGCTTCCCTTTCGGAGCCAGCAGAAGTACTTTTTTGTTATCACTGCTTACTGTTTAAGAGCACATCAGGAAAAACCCCACGTTTTCTGACCATGTTCATGCTGAGGAATGAAAAGACTGCCATTTATATATGTGACAAGTATTTGTGCCTCATCTTGCAATATTCCTATAGTAATTCCCTTTCTAACAAATCCAGTACTGCCTCTCATTGTTTTACTGCTGTGCCTAGTATCATCCTTCTCAAACTCAACAGTGTTACAAGAAATCATTAAGAGATGTCAATGTTAAGGATGTTCCATGTTGGACTCCCTTTTTGTTATTTCAGAGCTTAAAGAAAAAAACAGCTTGTATGGGTTCCAAGTTGCGTAAGCCATATTTGAAAGCAGAGAACATTACTGTACAAGCAGTGTCCATTGGACCCACACTAAGAAGTGCATATGAGCTCATTTTGAGATCCCCAAATGTTGTACAGGAAAAGGCACCTTATTTAAAATCCATTAGCCCATGTTCTGATTTGAGATACAGGAGTCATCAGGAAGCGGTATATACATCTCCTGAAAACTCAAAATGCCATTGCAACTCAGCTGCTCCCACATACTAGCAGCAGGCTAAAATAAGTACCCATACTGTTTCAGTTGCAGTAACTAGTATTTTAGAAGGTGGAGCCAAGGCTTTCTCTGCTGCCAAGATGGAGTGAGATGGAGATGTTGACTCTGCTTTGTCCTGTTCGTGCAAGTCTCTGTTAATTCTCTATTTTGTTCTGTATCTAGCACACCACAGACTGACTTAAATCTACACCTCCATCCCCAAGAACTATGAATGTGTTGTCCAATAGCTGGCATTCACTGCAGGCTTTGTTGCAAGGACAGGTTAGAATTAGGCGTTTTATTTGCTTTACTTGTGAAATAAATTCATCCCTTTCAACTGAAGATAAACCAAATATGTTTTATTTTTATGGAGCAAACTTTAAAAAAAAAATTTCTTACCTAATGAGGCTGATGTCCTCATGTAATAGAAATACTGAAATGAATGGATTGCAAATGCTAAAACCAAATTATTTCATCTCAACAAAACCAAATGTCTCGATATTCTCAGAATGAAATGGGAAACCTTGAACAAAACATTTTGACTTATAAAGTCGCTCTGCCAGTACATGTTTCCATGAAATGTTTTCAATTTTAATGAAATTGTACATTCTGACAGAAAACTGTTCTTTGAAACATGTGTGCTCATCGTCACTCAGTAGTGAAGGCTCTGTTGAGCCAGGATTGGGATATTTTTCTTTCAAGCGCGTAGTGTGAAACCCAAACTGCCACCTTCAGTTTAGCAGTTCCAGATAAAAGCAAGGTCCTTTCAGTAATTAAGAGAAGGAAAAAGGTTACTGAATCTGCCCAAGGTCTGTGTGCTCTGTATCAGGCACTAATGAAACCAGTTATGCTGGTGATTTTGCTGAGTATCTCCATAGTTACCTTTTTCCCATGAGACAGAAGAAACTGCCTGATCATACCATGGCTGCTTCCCATAACCATCAGCCTTCATCTCATTGAGGTGAATGGAAGAGGAAGGTTTCTTATCCTCCAAAATGTTACTAATATATCAATTGTTTTTCTCAATTTTATTCTTTAAAAAAAAAAATCCATATTCAGTGCAGAATGGTTATAAAGTGCAAACCTCATAAATTATTCAGGCTATTTATGCACATTTTAAAGTCAGAGACATTATGTGGCTTCCTTTCCTTTATGAGAAATTGCAAAGAGAATTAAGGTGAGTAGAACATCCTGCTGAGCTTGCTGAGGTTGTGGTTTAGGCTGGTTGGGGTTGTTCTGTGTCCCCCCCCTCCGTACAGATGTCAATAATGGGGTGATTCATTACAAACAGACAAAGCTGTGAGAGGACTGAAACCCGCAGGATTTAGAGAGTCTCACTGTATCTGATGTTTGACCCAGTGGGCAGAGCACAAAACTAGGACACAGCAGATATCAATTGTATTGCCAGCTCAGGTTGGATTTTGCTTGATCAAATGATTTCATCTTCTCCTATTTCTCTCTTTGTAAACTGGTAATAAGACTTTCCTGTTGTAAAGGTGTTAAGGGAGTAACAAATGCTGATATCGGGTGCTTGGGTACGATATTGATGAGGGCCAAAAAATTCCCTCCTCTGATAGGCTCTGATTTTCAGTTGTGTGCCCAGACAACTGCATTGTGCAGAGCACCAGCCCTTGCTAGTGGCATTGTGGTAACTCTTCTGTATTTCATACGTTCTGGTGAGAAGCATCATGTAACAGATTCTCGTTTCAGATCCCATAAAAGCACCCCCCCTAAGGATAGTAGCCGGAAGGGTGATTTCACTGTCCTGAGGGTTGTTGAGGAAGAATTTGTAAGGAGGACAGTTGGTTTGGTGTTTGTATCTATTTGGGATTTACTGTACCCAGAAAAGATGGCTATCATGGTGGTATTTGGACTGACTGGTGAGTAGAATAGCTAGAGTCTGGCTGGGGACAAGTTGAGCAAGCGTGCTTCCAATAAATCAGTTAGTATGGACAGAATCGGAAGCAGGTATCTCTTACCTACTACCAACATTGTAAATCGGCAGCTGTTAGGAACAACTCATGTTGCTGTCATGAAGTCATGAGGGTGCTCAGCACATTGCAGGAGGTATTCATTATCCAACTGCACTGGACTTGAAGTGATTAAGCTCATGCTATGTGTTTTAGAAGTATTGTAGCAATTCGAATGGCTCTGTCTTGGATAATTGTGTTTGTTTCTTTATGTTAAATTTACGAGCACTTTTATGCCTTCTCCCCATGTGCTTGCAGATTTTACATGGTAATTTGCAAAATAACCCTGATTGCTCTTTCAAAACTCCTTTCAGCATGCTGTCTGCAAAAAAGTCTAAAATGGCATTTGGACCGTGCTTGGAGCTGACAGTTAAACGTGCAGACTACTGCGGCTTCACCAATATTCATGTTTTCTGTCTTCTTCAGTCTAATCATTAGCTTGAAAAAATCTCTTTGTCAGGAGCGTTCATTTGTGTTGGTGCATTACCAAAACGTACCTTGATCATCTTATAACTGCTGTTGCAATATACGTGGTCTTTTGCTAAATGCTGCAAAATCGTTCACATTTATTTATAAATAATCCCGAAAATATGTCTGATCTATTTCTGTAGGTTAAGTCAAGTGATGGCTGCACCCTCTCCTGTTGCTGTAACCACTGCATTATGGTCTCCCTGTCCATCCCGAGTTACAAAGAGAAAATGTTCTCTTCAGAATGCTACCAGTGTATTGTACAATATGACAGTCCCTTTGGCCCTCTGAGCGATGAATGGCTCTACTTAGGCTGTATTGTATTTGGTTTAATTTCAGCGGACACACATGATTCATTCTATTTTGTGCTGCAGAGTCCCTGCAGCACATAAGGTATCTGAGAGTTTCATTTTGGCAAGTTGGTAATTGCCTGCCCTCAGTATGTTTATTGTAGTATTGGTCCATGTCGGTTTGCAGGGAGTGGGAAGGTTGGGGAGGAAATCATGAGCGTGACTGAAATGAAAATGTAGGATGCAAAAAAAAAAAAAGGGGGGGGGGGGG
>NW_008824357.1:346318-378488 GCF_000699105.1 Pygoscelis adeliae | reverse complement strand
GGGGCAGAGTTTCAAATAATTCACACCTTTGATGAGACCAGAAAGGAGCTCCAGAAACTAGCGGTCACCCAACATTGCTAGCTCTAGTGCTGGGTGCTGGATTCTTTTAAAAATCTAGCCTCTAGTACCTTGCTGGAATTACTTCATTTGAATGTTTAGGGGTTTCTTCTGGTTTTTTTACTTCCTGTGTATGTTGTGGGGTTTTTTGTTGTTGTTATTTTTAAACCAGGTCATGTTTGGTGACCCAGAAATACTACTTCCCCTGCCACCCTTCTTCTGTCCCTCCCATCTCCTGCCAAAGCCCCCGATTTGTGTTGGTTTTCTCCCCTCATTGTCTGGTAGGCTGACTCCAGATGCCTATACTTCTGCTTCTGCTTGGCTGATAGGGTAAACCCAAGTATCTGGTAGTTTACATGTGTAAAGCTAATATGGTGACAAGAAATCAATCTTTGTAATAAAATTAACTGGGTCTTTCACTACTCTTTAGCCCAACCGAAGACCGTATCATATGCATTAGGGCAGTTTTATGGCCTAATTTTTTAATGGAGTGTAAACCAGCATTAATCATGTGGGGAGGGGGGGAGATATCAAGCATAAATCCCCTAAACCTCGAATGGTTTTCTGTGCATCTAACCACATAGAGATTATGAAATGCTGACAAATTAAAAGAAATTTTGTACTGCACGTGTGAGTCAGCTCAAAGAACAATTGCTGATACTCTCCTTGCATTATTCAGTAAAAATATCATGAAGGAGAAGAGTTAAATGTCTGAAGGTCTCCTTGCTTAGCACTCCTGTAAGAACATTTATATGATTATGTGACATTTTGGGGCACATCTGCTAATCATATCTCCTGTAAGACTGTACTGGGTCTTTTTTTTTTTTTTTTTTTTTTTTGGTCATTTTTAATGCTATGTGCCTTGCTTGCATATCAAAATAAAGTCCTCACTTGATGACTTTTACAGCGTTAAGGGCTTGAGAGGAATTACAGCAGGGAATCTGATGTTGAGTTGACTGTAGCGAAAGAATGCTGTCCTGTTACGGAAGTCAGACTCATGCAGATAAGGCAGAAGTGTTAGATTAGGAGTTTGAAAGATCTGAAAAGGAAAAGAATATTAGTGGGCTACTTTTCCTTGATGATATGGGCAACCTTCCCTTTACTTGAATGGGTATAAAGTTGGATGCGTTTATTCATCCTGATATGATTTATGGGTTACAGTAAGCTGTGTGATGGCCTCGCTTCACTACTGACTCATCTGCTGACACTGAGAAATCCTTTTGCGCACTTAAAACATAGGTGATAATTCTTACCTACTTCATAAAGTAATCCAGAGACTTAATTCAGTTATGGCTGGACAGTGCTGCTGAAGAATGGTTTCATATGTAGAGGAAGGTAGAAAAAGATTTTCTCGTGAGTTTTCCATTATATCTGATCTCAAATGGGCGAGGCTTTTGCAGTGTTTTGAAAATTTCTGTTGTTAATATGTGCTTTTGATCTTTGTTTGCCAAATTATATTTTTTACATTTTCTTCTATATACACTTTACAGTTTCTCCTGTTTTGTGATTGCTGCCACGTGTTGTGGGGGTTGATGATTGAAGAACAGAATTATCTTTCTTTTTATTCTACCTTGCACGTACTTGAAGATTTTTTGGGGGGGGGGGTGGTTTGTGGTTTTTTTTCTCTCTCCAAGTATACACGGCTCCAGGTTTGCTTAGGCTAACTCTCCCTTCTGGAGAACAAAAAAAAATTACATTCCAAAATAGACTATGACCCATTTGTCTCCTTAAAAAAAACCCACGTTTAATTTCAGGGGCTCTGTTTCATCTCATGTTTGCACACCCTGTTTACGCCTGCTCAGTGTCTTGCATTAGACCTTATTACTCATTGGGCTGCCTTTTCATGTGAACTTAATGGACACAAATGAATAGCATGGAAGGAAGTGAGCCCTGATTTTCTTCTTTGTTAGAGTTTAGCCACCAGGGTAGACAGCTTACTTTTGAGCCAGGGCATGAAGTGTGTGTGTTCTGAGGCTAATTAAGCATTTTCCATCTAATGTGGGGATTTTTGTTAATTTTTGAAGTGTCCTGTTCTCACAGAAAACTAGAGTTAAAAATCACTCCTCTGAGGGAATAAAACAATGAATCAAAGAACTTCTTGACAAATCTTTCTGCATAAGTGTAGGGTTTCCTGTTAGGGAAACTTTGACAAAAGTCAAAACAATACACAGACTGGGTAAAGAACTAGGTGCCCGGGGGATCTCTATTTTGAATACGCTATATTTTGCCTTTGGCTATGTTATGAATCGGATGTCAGTTGTGGACCAATATAAGCTTTTAATAGTTAAATGCTGCCTTTGTCTGTGGGGACAAAAATGAACTCCTTAAATCAAGAGGGTAATTAATTTTCCTGACAAGCTTTCAAAATGCTCGATTGAGATTTTAGCCCTCATATATGCGACTTGACAGTTTGCATTTGCCTTCTCCCACCCCCTCGTGAAAACTGCATGCCTTGCTGAATCATATTGTTAACATGTACAAATCCCCGTAACACCAAGAAATGAGATTGTGGTTTAATGTGTAATAAAAACTTCGGAAACTACTCCTTCAAATGCTTCCCGAGCTTGGAAATGCATCTGTATATATCTGCTCTATGCAAAAAGTTTCAAAATCTTAGTGGAAAAGGTCCTTTATTCTAAAACCTGTCATTAAGCTCTGAAGCCAAGGAAATTGCATAATGTTTTTGATGCGATGGTGACAATGTTTGCAGTCGGAAGCAGTGGGAGAAATGGAGGCCCTGGACAGTAACTGCAGTCCTGGCCCTTTGCTCCTCCTATCTGCTCACTGGATGACTTTGTAGCTTGATCAGTCTCTCCTCATTCCTGTAATAACTCCTAAACCACAATTTCAGTGATGGTTCCTTTGCAGTACTCCTAGCCCTCGGGCAAGCTACCCGTCTCTATAAGCCTACAGTTCTCAAGTATGGCCATGTGTTTGGAGGTTAACTTGAAAGCCAGTAAAACTGTCCTATTGTGTATCAGCAGAAAATCTGCTCCTGAGGACTTTTTGGCTGAATGCTTCTGTTTTGTCATGTATAGTTCCCCTTGAACCAAATTAATTCACCAACTAATAAATTTATGTGAAAATTGAGACTGAGAAATCTAAAAGTTTTGTTTCTAGTTCTGCCATTGCCCTTCTGTGTTAACTTCTAGGAAATTACTTACCTTCTGTGTGCAAAATATATGCATTTAGAAAAGGTCAAAAGTAGGTGGTCAGTGGATCACCCTCTGGCTCAGTTTACCCATTACTCTTTTAAAGGTCTGAGATTGTTTAGCCAGACTTACTGTTGAATATCAGTGTTGATTTTCATTCTTGCAACCTGTTTTATTATAAAACTATTCTCAGGAGCCAGGAGTATAATGGCATAATATGGGCTGAAAGCAATAAAGATGGTACCGTTTTTTTTATAATTGGGTTCAGAATAGTTGGGAGCCAAGTGACATTAGGTGTATTATAAAATAGCCTTATAAAAGTGACTTATTTAATGAGAGTAGGGAATAATTGGGTTGTTTAATTTAGGGAGGGAAATCTCAATACAAAATGAATTGTTATTTTTATGTTTCATTATTCATTAAACATATGACAACAGTTTTTCATGAAGATTAAAAAAAGCATGTCAAAAAACGCCATGCAGAAGTACAAGGAAAAAGTGATCACGATGATACAATAAAATAGGGACTTCTGTGAAGTAGAATCTTTCTGAGTACTATAGAAAATGTCAGGAGAAAGAGAACTGGGTTCTACAGAAATGTGATTCTGGTGCTGCCTTCCCACAACACTCGCAGTAACTCTAGCTTTGATTTTAGGGAAGTAGCATGGGAGTTCTGAATACAATCGGGCAAGTGTCTTAATTATAGATATGAGATGTGACATGGGGACATCAGCTTTAGATATGCCATATGCTCTACCGTACTACATAAGGTAGTATTCTGCCTGCCTCAGTAAAGAGATTCACGGGAGGGGGTAGGAGCATGTCGTGGGTCATTGAAGTGGATGATCTTTTTAATTACAGGTATTTTACAGCATGCATATGCATCTTGAAAGATCAGTATAGAGACAAGATTTTTGTGTCGGGCTGTGCTAGCACCCTCTGAATGGTGGCCACTGACTTTATTTTGTATTGGAGGAATGACAAAGATTTATGGTACGTGGCTTCAGGCAGGTGCCATCCTGTTTGTTAGCCTGTATGGATATCTGTAACAGCTCTTGCTGTAGTTACAACTACTGTAAAACCACAAGAGTCAATATTCTGTCACCTCTGCCAGCCACTAAGGTTCACGTCTCGCTATTTATAGAAATTGCATCACTGTACATGTGGGCCTTTGTCAAGGCGAGGCTCTTTTGATCTGAAGAGCATTGCTGAGGGAGCTAAAGCAGTCCAGTGACTAGAATTGTAAAACAGAATCAGGGCTTTGATCATTGACTCGCTGTGTAATTGTGTCGCTTATCACCCCTGTGCTAAAGGTGCCTACTTTTGAAATCCAAGAATCGGTATTCACAATTGCCAGACAGAATTGTAAGTCTAAACAAAACTAAAAGTCACTAGAACATAACTGGTGCCTCCTTCTGCACATTAAAAATGCAATTGAGTGCTGCAAGGAGCAGGTAATATGATTTGTCTGTAGTCTCAAATGAAGACCTCATATCCGAAGAGCACTTAGCATAGCAGTGGTTTGAATTCTAAAACTGAGCTGTCTTGTGCAGCAAACCTTAAGCTCCTGGCTCAGCACATGCTGTCCAGATGGCACAGTACAGCACTCAAAATATGCAGCTCCTAACTGGTTAATTGTTTTCCTTTCTCCAGAGGGCTCCTGCTTCAACATCCTGTGAAGTGACCAAAGTTACATTTCCAATACTTGAGTTTGGCAAAAAGAGAATCTAGGATTTACTGCAGTCTGGCACTGACTTCACAGTGGCCAGACTGGATTCTGAGACTACCAAGGTTTAGTTTTGTTGTCGTCTTGTCTTTCCCAACAGCAGTGGGAACGTATATAATTGCCGGAGGTGAAATCACTTGGTGAAGTGATTGGCTTTTGTCAGCCAATGGGTAGATCTGTGAATTAAGTTACTTAATGATTTGTGGTAGAGTGCTTGCACCAAGCACTGTTTTCATCCACATGGCTGGAAGTGCAGCTAATAGTATGTTATGGCCGAACCATATATTACCTCAGTGACATTTTCTTCACAACTGTTTGAAAGAAGTTCTGTTCTGAGGGAGGAATTGATGGGCTGGCATGAGGCAAATGAGGTTGAAATTAATTATCACCAAGTGGTGGTGTTGTTCGTATGTTTTACACCTATGCACTCCTGCACAAAGGGCACGTGAGGGTCATGCTGGGAATGGCTCCCTGTAATTCGCCAGGTGAGTTGTAATGGCCTTTTCAGCGCAGTAAATGTCAGTAACATAGATCAAAACCGTGATTATAGTAAAGTAAATGTGGAAGAGAAATGTGTGACTTCTCCCCTTCAGTTCCCCTAGCTAATACCTCAGAATTATCTATGCCTTTATTGTCAGTTTTCATTACCTTTCCCCCTTCCTGAAGCACTGATAAGTAATACTATAGTCATAATAACAAAATGATTCGGGATAATTTCATATTAATATTACCGTTTTACTGCCTAGGACGCTTTACACATGTAGACTACATACCTTGCTTTTATTTATTCCTCTTCTGTCCATTTTCATTCTAAGCCTGTGGCTGTTTAGTCTCTCAGATTTTTAAGGAAATAAATTGTATGTGACAGTCCGTGTGTACTGCATTTGGTAACAAGGAGCTACATTTTCAGTGAGGGACTCTAGAACTTATTGTTAAGCTAACAGATAAAATAAAATTATTTTGAAAGAGTAGTTGAGTCTTGATGCTCCTGGTGCACATTGCTAAGAATGTCTTCGGAGTGGGCAGAATGACTCAATCGCTTTGCCAAAAGGTATGGTATATTTAGGAGTCATGTGCCGCCTTAGTAATGCATGAGTTGTCACAGTCAAGCTGATTTGGATCATACATATCTAATTAAAGGAAACTTAACACCCATGTGACTATCAGAAACTGATGGTTTGAAAAGATGTGAGCGCTGTGACTGTCTAGCTTTTTTACTCTGGAATTTCACTACTGTTGCTGCTGTGGATGTTGCTGATAGCAGTAATACCATAGTCCTGTTGTTTGAAGGGTTGCTGGAATTCCATCAGAAGTAGATTTAGTCGATGAGGATTAAGTCTCAGTGATATTAATTGATAAATTTTCCATAGCAATGAGACGTTCTAGCATAGGGTACATTCTCACACTGTTGGCTGGAGGTTTTACTTCAGTCACATATGACTCTGAGCAGACAGTCGTCAAAAACTGAGTCTGCTTCCTGGTAGCTAACCTAAAAGGCAGGAAGGGGGAATTAGAAGCAAGCGGTGTTAGTTCTCATTTTTTGGTGTCAAAGCACTAGCGAAAGCAGCACTGTGTTCCCAAAAGGCATTTCTGCCTGGAATCTCAAACTTGAGGCTTCTCTTTCTTGGAGTTTTCTCTGCTTCCCATGTCCATATGATCAGTCAAAATGATTCTGTCATTCAGTGGCCTTTCAACTCTATGTAAGGAGGTGGGGTTTTTTTTGACACAAGGTAGCACGTTTCTTTAGGTGATTGGTACTATATTGTCAAAATACTGTTGTGGTTCCTCTGTCAGGTCATCATAGAAAGAACATAGAGAGCTAAGGTTGCTTTTTGGAATACCAGTGAATGAGATGAGGTGTAGAGTATTATTTTCTTGTCCTGGTGATGAATTCTTAATATGTACTGTGAAGCACATAATGCATGTATTTTTCTATGAATTCCAGATATATCCTTACCTGTGTCATAGTTCTCACACTTGCCATTTTGCAGGGAGGAAAGACATGATTTATAATTAGCAATACAGTGTGGAACCCTGCTGGAATGTAAAGACCTTGAGGAGAAACACAGTTTTGTTCATAGTTTACTTCAATGTAGGCTGCAGATGGCTCAGTATAAATTGCTTAGATTTACATGTGATTTGTGAATATCAGGGCGTTATGTATATAAAACTGAAATATGTGGTGGTGTTCTTAGGTTTTGTGTTACTCGTTCTTAGAAACATTGAAAACCTTCTGTCTACAAGGGCTGAAACAAGTTCAGATCTTTTTTGCCGAAAGTAGCAGGTATTTTCTTGTTCTTCTGTTAGAGGAAAATTAAATTTGAAACAGTGGAATTTCCCTGGGAGGGAAAGTCCCATCTTCTGGGGGCAGCTCTGATACCGGCTCGTATGTGTTTTCTTATATTCTCTGGTCTCTTTTTTACCTCCTGACTCATGTCTTGGTATCTCAAATATAGCTGTTCTGGATCAAGAAATCAGCTTCCTGATCTGTCCGTATATCTGTAGATCCTGATGTGCAAATGGAGGCTGAGACACTGATGAAATGTAACTGCTAAATAAGCAGTGCAGGTGTTATGATATAAGTGCTGAGCTAGACTCGCATGAAATGACAGATGTAAACAAATTTGACTAGCTTCTAACTGAAAAAAGACTTTGCTACAAAATTTTGATTATTCAAAGTGGTCCGTTACACAGTGAGACAAAACAGCAAGCAGACTATTCATAAGATAAATATGAAGTCTGTAGACATAAACCTCTGTAGATGTAAACCAACTGAGTTCCTCATACAAGGTAGACCTGAAATTCTTTACAGCGCAAATGGATCGAGTTTGATAGAAAGGTCAGTTGCCAGGATTTTGTATTGTTCCTAAATGAGCAGTTTTTAATGTTGTAGTGAAAGTAGGAATGGCCAAGCTGTGAAAAGAGGCAGCTTGGTGGGCTGGGGAGAAGCAATAAGAAAAAAGTAATGAAAGAATTAGGTAGGAAAGAAGAGACAGATGATGATGCAAAGTTAAAGAAGAAGTTGTGTCTGTTAAATTCTGAGTTATACCCAATTCTGTTCCATTCTGTCAGCTCATGCTGTTGTGATTAGGGAGCCAAAGGAAAAATCTAGGAGTGTGACTGAGACTTTTGCCTTCTGTCCTGTTGTTCTGTCACTTCAGTTACAGCCTCCATCACCTTACAGTTTTCTTCAGTGCCAGGTCTGGAGCTTTTACAGCAGGCTTTTGAGCAGCTTTAGTTTCCGACTTTGTCTCCCTCATTTAACAAAGATCATGACTTTCCTGGAATCTCTACAACAAGCAGGCTTTAAGGGGGCAGCATTGCCAAACAGATTGTTGCTTCCATGCCCCTTTAAAAGAAAACTCTTATTTCTGTATGCAAAGGCATACCTAGATCATGGTGTGCAAATCTTTTCTAACCAGTTTTCTCAAGTGTGCATTTAGCAAATCAAGGCATGGATGAGCCCTGCTGTTCTCACATATTCTATTCCCCAGCCACCTCTAATGTTTTCCTCAGCATACAATAGCAGCAGTACCATCTTTCCTACCGATATCTCCATTTCTTCTTGATAAGTATCCTCCAAAAATATTCCCACTTCTGTGGATTGTTACTATTCCCTAGTGGCAGACTCCCTCTGCACAGTTTTCAATGTAGAGACTCAGATGATTAAATACTTGACAAGTGCATTCAGCACTAAAATACTAATAAATTGCATTATCTCTTGGGGCGGAGGGTTATTTTTTTGTCATTTTAACAGCAGAATAGAGTAATGATGCTTTTGGAGGTGTGTGGGCAGAAAAGGTTACAGTTCTGCTGCATGTAAATGCAAGCAAGTCCTCCTTTCTTTTCAGTAAGACTTTAATATAATTTGGAACTGTTGTTAACTTGTCATACTCCCTCCCCCCAAAAAACCCCAGTGGTTTAAAAATTCAGTGTGTATATATTAGCCTCATGCTTTTAAAATTCAAATTTTTATCATTGAGCAAGCTTGAATTGCAGGTTCATTATGGCCAGAAAAATAAATCTTTAAATTGAGACTAAAAGAATCTCTGGTCCTGCTCTCTAGTTTCTGGTAGAAATTAACTTAATTTGGAATTCAAAGTATAAGTCTACTTCTCCACTCCCATTCTTCCAGTGTGACAACTGCGTTCATTGTTCTGGTCTGGTTTTCTGCTCCTCCCATCACTGTGGTTATCTGAACACCTGATGTGTGGTGCAGAAGAGAATTAGCGCTGTCTTACTTATCTGATGCAGCCTGGCAGAACTAAGATAGCTATGTAGGCATGTGTGATTCAAGAATAAGGCATATATATTCTGATTATGAAGCAGTTGTTCTTCCATGTAGTTTACTCTTTAGAGACTGGATTAGCTGTTGTCCCATACCTATGTCGCTGTTTCTACCAGTGCAAAGTGAAATTGAAATGTAATCATTTGACTTTGAAGCCTCAGTCCGCCTTTGCACTGCTGTGAGTGAGTCAAAGTGCAAATTAATGGTCAATCTGCCATTAAGGTGTCAGTCAGCTGCATTCTGTTAGAAATTGCTATCGACTCCTTCTGTGACCTTGAGAAATTCATTTAGTTTATCGGGTTTTCACATTTGCAAAACAGAGCAGTACTTCATTAGGATGCCAAGTTAGCTACTCTGTATGAATTTGAGAGCTTTGTCTTTCACTGAATCACACCAATGGTCTCTAGTGTGCTATCATATAAAACTCTACTCTAAAGCTTCAGAACTATGAACTTAACTATCCCTTTGTGAGGGCACGGAGGTCAGACTGTACGGAATAAGATGCAGAATTGGAGTCTAAAAGCAGGAACATGAGAGTGCCAGAAATGAATATGCATTATTGATGGGATGGTGTTCACGTCATTGTGGCAGGCATGATACACTGAACTGGGCTGCTCAGTTGCATTTCTGAGCATTAATGCATTAGCTGTAATCAGAGTTGTTTCCAGCAAAACGCTGTTGCGTGTGTCCAGAAGCCTAACATTCATCCCCTATCTGTTAATGGTCTGAGCCCATTCCAGAATTACAGCAGCAGCAGTCGGCCTCCCGATCTGGGATGTGTTTGCTGCACAGATGCCTGGGAAATAGCCCTACTTAACCTGCTTCTAAGATCCAGCAGAATAAAAGGAATTCCTTCGATAGCCTGGTTCTCTAATGTTACCGAGAACTGGAAAAAACTGGTGTTTCATGGCTGCAAAGTAGCGGAGAGAGATCAGAATTACTTAGTGAGGGCAATATTTTTAAAGGTGGGGGAAAAAATGAGTAGATTTTTCTGATATTCCTGGGGATGAACGGTTTAGCTTCATTTTAAATGAAAATGCACTCAACATTTCTTAAAACTCTCTCTGTCAGAACTTCTAGATGAATGCTGGGGAGGCTTGAGACGGCTTTGTCACTAGGCGTTTTTAGGTTTCAGTGGTAGTAGATATCCCATTTCCACTTAGAGGATCCAACTTTTTACAGATTCATGCAACGCGCAAAGCATCATATACTTTTCTGTCAGGTTTTTTGTGTTTGAGGTGAGCCTGTAACTCCCCCGTTTTTGAGCAAAACAAAGAATAAGAGGCCTGATCTGTAAATTGCTTAGGTAAAATTATTCTCATACACTGCACTTGAAGTGAAATGTAGACCATGTTCTTTACGAAGAAAATAGTTGCTCATTGCTCACCTAAGCCATTTTAAAAAGTGAGAATGACAACTCTTCACTGTTTTATGACCCTTGTATATCAGATTTGAATTATATTTTAAAATATCAGTTTATGTCTACAGACAGACTTTTCTATATATCCTAATCAGATGTACATTATAGCTAATTGGCAGCTTTTGTTTTGGAGAGACAGAGAGTATCTTGAGCAAACGGAGAGGTATTTTTCTTTTCGGTGACTGAAGAGTTAATTTGAAAATTTGAGCTTCAAGGTGGAATTTCTCTTTTTGTAGCAGATTATTTGTTTTGAAATGAACAAGGAACATTGCAGACAGGAATTTGGCCCTGCTGATTATGCATTATCCTAACCTGTTTCATAGGGCAAGTAACATTCACACTAGCAGGAAATCTTTGGATGATTTAGGAACTTGGTGCCTCCTGAAAGTCCCTCTGCCACATATATTTCACGTTCACTAATCAGTTTGGTATGGGGAGGTAATAGTTAAACTAGCAGAAAATCATTAGATGATTTACAAAACGGTGAAACCACACCATGCGATCGTGAGGCTTCTTTTGGAATAGAAAATGATTTAATTATTCTTTGCCGTTCAAAACATTCGTCTTGGTAAAAATTGAAATGATTGTGTCAGGCAGAAAATTGTGTTCCATGTTAATATTTGCTGTAAATGAACAAATGGCAGAGCGTCAGTTGGTTTCTTTGCTGGACTGAAAAAATGAAATGCATTCTGTAGTCTTTGTAATACACAGTAGTTTTTCAAAGCTAATAAGGAAATTCTATAAGCCTGCTTGTGCTTTATATTTTAATTTAAGGAAGCCTGTATCTTTGTCTAGTGGAATTACTCTCTCTTTCTCCCTCACTGCTAGAATTCTTGCTGGTAAGTATTTGCATCTGTGTCAGATATGTGTTGCCACAGTGTCTTATCTTACTGGACAGATGACACTGTATACTGTGTCACTCTCTTCTGTGGAGAGCTAGGGACTTGAGTGGGTTTTCCTGCGTGTTCTCCTGGGGTTTTCTTGTACTTCGTGTGGCTGCCTACCCCTGTGTAATAGGGATGTGAAATGCATGCGCCTTTGTTGGTTTGCCAGCATTTTGTACTCATTCCATGTAGCACAGAAACAACAAAGAGCAAGAATAAAACTCCAGCTTCCTAAAAACTTGAAATACTAGATGGATATGCATAAAGGATATATTTTTTTTAAAAAGAAAAAATAGCTAAAATTCAGTATAATCTGATCATGCCAGTCATAGAAATGAAAGAGACTGCACCAGACTGGACGCACAGTGGATTCTGCTCTTACCTAAATCTGTGGGACTTAATTTTGCTGCCATGCAATTTTCCATGGGATGGAGAGCAAACGGGAACGTATAGCATGCCTAAGGACAGAATTTGTGTGGCAGTGGTAAAAATCAATAATTAGAAACCTTTTGCATACTGTTGTATTTCCATTTTTTTCTTTCGTGAGCTGGTGTTTTGAAATTGTTTCTTCAGTAGCCCGGTGTTCAGGCTTGGGATGCTGAGCCAGATAATCAGCTGTCTCTCACAGATTTCTATATGTATTTTTTTAAAGCCAGAAGGAACGTTTAGATAATCCAGTCTAGTCTCCTCTCTAACTGAAATATTTCACTTGTTAACCCTAGATGGAGCCCAGAGATCTTTTTCAAGCCAATTCTGACTTCTTGCACCTGAGGATCCAGTCAGTTATTTCTTGTTTCTTCAAAAGGAGATAAGACCGCAGGCTAAAGTTTAAACACAGCCAAATTAGGACCCCCCAAAAGCATGCTGATGTGTATTTCTGTACGTATCTTCCCTCCTTCCACACAGCGAATGGAAGCAGAGGGAGAGGACGGGGGGGTGAGGTTTCCAGCTGCCTGCACTGCTCTAATCTCACCATTTGGGGTAATCCATGGGAATGTTAAGTGAGTAACAGTTACATTCTGCACGTTGTCTGACCTCGGCTCTGAGTCATTTTTGAACACGACAAATCAAGTGCATCCAGTGGGCAGAGGGGGAGGGAGTGAGGAGGGCATAGAAGGCAAACTAGGTTAATGTTTGTGTTGCCCCATATGGCTTTCAGACCTTTATTTTGAATCCCCTTAAGGTGATCGAACTACTCCAGCGTAGAAGGGATGAAGATTAAAATGGTTTCTGCTCATTTTGACCTTGTTACTTTTAAAAATATTATAATATAATATAAATAAAAATATTATGTGCTGCAGTACAGTCTGCTAAATTCTACTTTTCAGGCTAAATCTGATGGTGTTTGAAGGAAAAGATGGATACAAACCCTCCCCCTGGTAAAGGGAGGGAAATTTTAACCTTTACATGTTACAAGGCATCCAGTTTTAAACTAGGAATCTAAATTGCAACACTTGATTGATAAATACTCTTTTGGGGAAAGCATGGCCCAGTTATGGACTGGGATGCCAGGAATAATGTCAACTCAGGGTTGAAGTACAGACTTAGAACCACCTGACAATGTTGTTTTCAACTCTAGTTATCTTTGTGTCAAACCTTTAGTTACAATAACTTTTTTTTATCAGGGGAGAGTATTTGCTTAATTACAGGTCTGATATACTAGGCAGCCAGGGATAATGACATTAATTAAATTTAGCCAACAAAGCACTTTAACTAGCATGCCACACCTGTTCTTCACTATTCATTTAATCGTATACTGTACGGGCAAATGTCTGGTCTTACTCATTCTCTCTCATTTTTTAAAATCCCTCTTTGCTGGGATAGCCTCAGACTTATGTCTATATGGCACCATGCAAAGAGGGCTCTAACTCTGCCTGAATGAGGAGGAAGGATTGGAGGTTTTTAGCTTTGAACTTTATTTTTCCTCCTCGATTATGCTGTTGTATCATATCAGGCTCTTTGCTAACATTTGAAACGCTTTTATATAACCCCAGAGCATGTCCTATGGGGAATCTTTTTAGCCTAGCAGATCCTAGGGACACTACTGTAATATTACCTTAATGCTATTACAAGCAGTTAGTTAACAACTAGGAAAATGGAGAGTCCTCTTGTATCTAAGTACTCAAATGTGTGATATGAGCAACTACATATTTGCTTGCTATCCTTTCAGCTTAGATTTTCATTGTAATGTACAGACACACGTAATGGGTTATATATATGTATGTATAAAAGACAAAGAAGTACTGAGGAGTATATTATGTGCATTTTAAGTCATGAGTTGGGAGTAAGTAAGTGGGAGGATGCTTAATTATGTTCAGGCCTCATAAATCAGTGAGGCCAACCCTGTTTTCAAGCGTTAAGCCTTTAGCCCGCGCTCAATCACAAAAACAGAGATTCCTGATGATGGTGTAATCTAAATCCATTACTGTTATGCAGAGACAATATCCCCTCAGCAGATTTGTTTAAAACTGGTAATACATTGAAAGCTTTTATATAATGAGAAGTTTAGCACAAAGCTTTTCTGTATATACTTTACAAAGTGTTTTATTTGTCATACAAGTTCTATAAACAGTGCTGTGTTTGCAGTGGAAGATCAGAGTTTTGCTAAAGTCTCTTCCAAGAGGCAGCACCATAAAATTACAGTTACTGTTCTGCTATGATAGAGCTCATTTATGAATCACTGCAGTGATCAATATAAACAATTGTTGATTGCTAAGATAGAAGGTGTTTTCTGTAATAAAGATTTTATTGTAATATATGAAGATTAAATATAGTCTGTTGACAGATTGGTAGGATTTTCCTCCATCCTTTCCTAGGGCTAATTTTCTGATAATTTCCTAACCACAGGAATCATGTGTTATTTCCACTTCAGAAACACCTCTGGCTGCAACCTGCTTTAGGCAATGGAAGAGACAATGAGTCAACAGCAACAAGCAGCTGCTGTGATACTGTTATTCCAGACCCAGGTAGATAGTTTACAACAGATGAAGATGTATGTAAAAATAAGCTACTGGAGTTGATTTCCTTTACCCTTTAAAAACAAAAAATGGGGAGCATGCCTGTAGTAGTGTAGAACATGCAGGCATTTATATTGCTAAGTGTGGGACCAGACACCTTCTATGGTTCACCCACCATTAAGTCATCCCTAAGAGCTTACACTGGAGCTAGAGAAATATTTTTTTAGATGCCCTTGAGTAACAACATCTCAATTACAATGGGGGAAAAGTTCCCACCCTATTCTTTATCAATTTCTGTCTTAATCATAGTAACATCTGTTTGCTAGTAGTTCTTAAAATTATGCTATTAACATTCCCTTCCTTGAGAATATCTGGTTATTTACAAATTTGCAAAGCTTTAAAACTAGAGATACATCTTTTTTTGAAGTGTTGCTGACAATTATAATTAATTCTCTGTCCAGGCTTGTTTGTGCTGCCTGCAGATTGTTCACAGTGTTTAGAATTTTTAATTATATTCTTGTAAACTAAGAGGAATGAATAGGTGTTTAGTTTAATTTGTGCATAGATCAGGAATGCATTTTCCCCTGTTTATTGCCCTATCGATTTTTAGCTCAGTAGTAAATATATTCTTTGTTAGTGCCACAAAGTTTGAATCTAGATATGTACTTTTTCAGTATGATTTGCAATGCGTTCATCCCAAAGTGTTTTTATTATAGAATCATAGAATGGTTTGGGTTGGAAGGGACCTTAAAGATCATCTAGTTCCACCCTCCTGCCATGGGCAGGGACACCTTCCAGTAGACCGGGTTGCTCAAAGCCCCATCCAACCTGGCCTTGAACACTTCCAGGGATGGGGCATCCACAGCTGCTCTGGGCAACCTGTTCCAGTGCCTCACCACCCTCAGAGTGAGGAGTTTCTTCCTTACATCTAATCTAAATCTACCCTCTTTCGGGTTAAAACCATTACCCCTTGTCCTATCACTACATGCCCTTGTAAAAAGTCCCTCTCCAACTTTCTTGTAGGCCCCCTTCAGGTATTGGAAGGCTGCTATAAGGTCTCCCCGGAGCCTTCTCTTCTCCAGGCTGAACAATCCCAAGTCTCTCAGCCTGTCTTCATAGGGGAGGTGCTCCAGCCCCCTGATCACCTTTGTGGCCCTCCACTGGACTCTCTCCAACAGGTCCATGTCCTTCATGTTCGGGGCCCCAGAGCTGAACGCAGTACTCCGGGTGGGGTCTCATGAGAGTGGAGCAGAGGGGGAGAATCCCCTCCCATGACCTGCTGGCCACACTTCTTTTGATGCAGCCCAGGATATGGTTGGCTTTCTGGGCTGCAGGCGCACATTGCCGGGTCCTGTTGAGCTTCTCATCAACCAACACCCCCAAGTCCTTCTCCTCAGGGCTGCTCTCAATCCGTTCTCTGCCCAACCTGTATTTGTGCTTGGGATTGCCCTGACCCATGCGCAGGACCTTGCACTTAGCCTTGTTGAACTTCGTGAGGTTCACACAGGCCCACCTCTCAAGCCTGTCCAGGTCCCTCTGGATGGCATCCCTTCCCTCCAGCGTGTCAGCCGCACCACACAGCTTGGTGTCGTCTGCAGACTTGCTGAGGGTGCACTCGATCCCACTGTCCATGTTGCCGACAAAGATTTTTCACAGCTAGGAATATTAAACTCATAACATCAGAGTTTGTAATGGAACAATTCAGTGTTAGCTGTAGCAACACTGCTTATGCACATTACAAATCTGTAATGTTTGCCACTCATCTGATTAATTCCACAAATACAGTTTAGAGAGTTTTCTGTGAGACTTTTTAAAGAAAGCATATGGATTTTGCTCCTAATTCCCATCTGTCTGCATATCCTGCATTTTAAAGGAAGAGTGTACAATAGTGAGATAATGAATTTGGGTTAGCTTGTCTGTTTTCTCAGTGTTTCTTCACTCTGCCAGGTTTTGTTTCTTTAGACTGTAAACAATGTAGCACCAAAGAGCCCCCTTGCTGGCGTCGTGCGGTCAAATCTACAGGTGTATACACATGCTTGTACAGAATCCAACTAAGTCAGATATTTGAGGAACTCCTATTGTGTCAAAAGTTAAATGGCGTTAGCAGCGTCCTACCCTCTGCATTTATAAATGACTGCTGTGCACTGCCCCACAGTTATTTCTGTTCTGATTTCCTATACCAATAATTCCCCATTTCCTAGAGTAGTATGTGGAATTGTTTCTGCAATTGCTTACCCATTGAATGCACAAGCCTGTGGAGACAACATTACATTATCGAGATGTGCTAAG
Organism: Pygoscelis adeliae; assembly: GCF_000699105.1. Taxonomy (NCBI): domain Eukaryota; kingdom Metazoa; phylum Chordata; class Aves; order Sphenisciformes; family Spheniscidae; genus Pygoscelis; species Pygoscelis adeliae. The sequence continues at coordinate 361,716 of NW_008824357.1, read as the reverse complement.
TGGAAGAGAGAGAATGGGAGTCTACGGAGTTTGCTGTGCTGTCAAAACAAGTAGCAATCGCAGGTTCTATCACTACTGCAGAAACAAACTGAACTGAACACGTACTACAATAACAACAGACATGGAGAAGTGAAATTTCATCCAGAAACTTTCACAGCAAGTCCCTGTGCTCTGGAGTTCCCTTCACTTCTGGGGTCAGCAGAGTGACCCCTCTCTTGTTGGGGGTCTGTTGACCCTTCGGCCGACCTTCTTGTGAAGGCTTAAGGCAATAAATAACTGTAATAGGAACAGATCTTCTGGGAGTTTTTTATTGGATAAAAGCCTAAGCTGTCCATTGGGGAATCAGAGAGTATTTCTCCGAGATGCTCACAGGTGAAGTGCTTACATGCCATAGTCTAACCTCACATATGGAGTGCCTACAGCAGGAGAGAAATATCTGGATTTAGCTTGTGTGTGAAGGGCTTGGGGCATGCATATAGCCCTGCAACTACATGTCATGGCTGAGAGAAGGAATTCTGTCTCTGTGTGTGTGTTTTTCTGTTACGGGACAAAAAATATTATTTGTTGGACTAAAGACTTAGGGCATGTGTAAGTTGTAGCATTTATAGTGCAATGAAGTTCAGGCTGACACTTAGAGCTGATGCACTCTTTCATGAGCTTGAAAATCAGGAAGCTGAGCTAAATCAGATATGATGTATTTGTGACTGAAGATGGGAAGTCTCTTGACACTGCAGAATTAAGAACAAGTGCGTTTGACTCAAAGGAGGTGCCATTTCTGGACTAGTTTGCCTACTTAATATTTTTATTCTGTGATTTTGAGATTTCTGTGGGGGACATCGTAGATTATTAAGCCTGGCTACTTCGAATATTTGCCTGTGTACTCAAATCATAGTAATTCCAGCTACCTTGACCTGTAGCTTGACTGTTCTGAACTCTATCACTCAAACCAGATGCATACATGCAAGCATCCAAGAACTTGGGAAAACAGAAAATCCAAATCTGAATCAGGACTGAGTGGCTCTGTCCCATCCCCAGTTCATAATAAGGTTGGGACAGCAGTTCTGTGTTGCTGGTTTGACCTTTCCATTGCTTACAGTATGAGCTCTTGAGTGGGTAGCCATTATATGTGTATGTATTCAGTGTGTATATGTCCTTTTCAAAGTTACTGGGTTGTTTATTTTGTTTCCTTGTCAGAATGATCACAGATAGTGCATCTGTTTGAGTTATAACAGTGAGGGTCAGGACTGATAACAGACTATTTTAAGCCACTCTTAACAACAGCCTGTGAAACTGCAAGGTTGTGTGAAAGATAGCAATGGAGGTTTATGGAACTGTGGAGTGAATTATTAACTGACACTTCTAGCCCAACATGACAAATAAAATTCTATCACAAAAAGATACTAAATTGTGTCAAGCATCGATTTTTGAAGATGTCTAACAAATGGCTTCTGGGTAAGCACACTATCTTTCCTAATTTGTCTGTCTGATCAGTGAAGTTGAATGGGGCGAGAGCTACCAAATAAAATTAGCATTTTCTTTCAGTCATTATCTGTGCTTTCTTAATAAAAGACCTGGAAGCCCCACTGATTTAAACACATAATATAGACATATAGACATGCAAATTTCAGATATATTTATTCCAGTTTCCTGGTAAAATCACTTGAAGGACCATGAATCAACTCCAGACATGGCAAAACAGATATTCATCTCAATGGTGGTGTTTTTTGGTTGGGTTTTTTGGGGTTTTTTTTTGTTTTGGTTTTTTAATTGAGATATATCTGTTTGGCACACTTGATTACCACGTTCTTTCATCTGGCAAACCGTTTGTTTTGTCCCCTCACAGTAATTAGCCAGGATGGTATGAAAAGGGGAGGGGAGAATAATTGGAAACTACAATAGCTGAGTTTCTCTTTTGCAAGGCTTGATCCCTGGCTGTGGATCAAAACCAAGAAAGAAGGAAGAGGAGGCACCAAGTCAGCCAAAGAGCATTGCTGCTCCATGAGGTAGATAATGGCTCTCAAGGATCCAGCCTGCCTCCAAGAATATCTTCTTGCCGATGGGTAAGATGAGTAATGCATGCTTATTGCTAATACTGTGGTGTAGGTCAGCTCCTGGAGTCATGTGATTTTTCAAATCTAGTGCTACTTTTGGTAGGATGATAGAGCTCTCTCGGAACACTTCTGTGCAAGCCAAGTTTTCCTCTGCGTGTTCCTTGCCTCCGTCTGCAGCATGAGACTGTAACTGTGCGGGGTATTAGCTTTCCCAGTTTAAATGCCAGATCAGTTGATGGGTGGATCCACCTGCTGCTTTTTGGCAGCAGGAAAATGGCAGTGCCTTTAACATATTTACAGTATTTATATTAAGGAAGTCTATTTATTTCAGCAGGTAGGGCTATACATGGGAGGGGGGAAGCCTTGCTGCTGTTAACCCTCTCTTGTGTGGCTACGGGACTACAAAGCATAAGGGTGTAACCCCACTTTTCTGCGAACGCAGATATGTCATCTGTATTGTGCATGATGATACAGATGCAGTCTGTTGGGGATGGAGGAGTGCTTTTATCAGGCATACAGATTTATTTCACAAAGGAAATCATTAGAAGCTTTAAACTTGGAGGCATCTTGTCCTACAGAGGTACAAGGCATCTCATCATTAATGCTCAATGTGCAGATAATTCAGCAGTAGTATCTTACTACAGAAACAGGATGCACAAGAATTTTTTTATAATAGTTTGGTACATGAGAGACTGAGAGAAGTAAGAAGATTAATTACTTTACAGACAGCATTGTAGTACTTGCAGTTTGCAATGGTATAAGTGAGGGAGGGTATGCAGAAAGACTACTCGGTTGAAATTTAGAAGTAAAGGCTGGCTTTCCATCATAGTCACATCTCATTGTTCATTCTTATTGCTGTGCTCAGAGTGCGAGAGAGAATATAATTCACTGTTCTGAAGCATCTGTATTGTTTGTAACTAGTGGAATGAATTAAAAATGGTGTGTGTCTTACTTTGGCTTTTCATGTTCAAAGAGGGTACTGTCACAACTTTCTTAATCATGGTGACTCGAAATCTATTTTAAATTTTATTCTCCTCTATGTTTGAGTGTCAGAATAATACTATATGCAGGTGTTAGATACTGGGTTAGCATTGACATTCACAATGTTATTTTTTATATTCAATATTCTGAACTTCTGATTTGATCTAATGGGCAGAAAGGGATTTTGAGGGGGGGGGAGATAATATTTTCAGTTGTGACTTATGGCCAAGTTTGTAAACAGTTAAGTATCTAGTGCTAAACAAGATAGGTATAAAATTCATTTCTAATATAGATTAACTGCTTACAGACCTGCTTATGTTTTTCTAGCAATCTGTATTGTTCAGTGCAGCTCAATATGATAATGCATCCTGAGATGTGTCTGAACAGTTGGTCAGCCGTGCAGCACAATGCACTACCAAGGGAAGGTACCTGGCATAGGTCAGGGACCAATATGACCACGCTGATAGAGCCCTACACCCAAGAGGCTCAGGCTCAGCATGGTGCTGATCTGGCTGGTGTTGTGCACCAAGTAGCTCTAAGTGCCTTTAAAGCCTGACTCATATTTGAGAGGCTCTGGTTTCCAATCTGCAGTAGCAGAAGTGATCCCCAGCAGTCAGGCAGCCCTCTTTATCTTCCATGTGGAAGGAGTGCCTGAACATCAGCTCATCAGCTGTCAACTTGCTATGTGGCATATTAATGTGGCTGGAGATCACTGTGTTGTACCCAAATGTTTTAGTTCCTGAATGTTGGTGGCTGAGGAGACATACCACACTCAGGTGTGTTGCTGGTGAGGGCAGGAACCTGTTGCTACAGTGGTGCCAAGGTTCAGTCAAGTTGCAGATGTGTCTCAGTGATCATAGGAGCCATAAATTGACAGGACATGGGCTCCTAAGCACCTAAAATGTTTTTACAATGACTTTCAGGAGCTAAAGTCAGGTAAGTCCTTTCAGCAGTTTCATCTGATTTAACGAGATTCTGAGCTAAGGCCATCATTCGAGAAAGTGCTTATGCACATTCTGTTCAAAGAAGCACTTAACTGTATTTTGCTTAATCTGCCGCGTTGCTTTTCCCCTGTTCTGTTTTATACCTTGCTCTGTAATGGCCAGTATTTGAGATCTTTTGTCGCAGAAAAAAGCAGTGCATTGAGCATAGAGGTGTGACTTCTGCATGCTAAGAATTGTTATTGTGGAAGCTTTAGGGAAGTTCACGTACTCTGAAACACAGAATTTAGAGGGGAAAAAAAGTATTGTGAATAATTTCATTGCAAGTTTCATTATAATGCATCGTAGGAAGGCATTCATGTTCCTAGTATTAGTACTAATCATTCCTTTCCCTTGAAGCAAACCATTTGTCAGATACAGTTACTCACTTCTTGGTTTTTGACGTTTTTGAGGGTGGTGGAAGGCTATGTCAGTTGTGGCGTCCTTTTTATGTAAGCTTTTCTTACAGAAAAGTTGCAAAACGTTGTAATAGACAAGCAGAAATATGGGCAATTTCAGAGGAACGTGAAAATTTACCTTTTCAGTCTCCTAGAATGCCCCAGAATGCTGAGGTGAAATCCTTGAACTCCCAAGCATTTTAGAGCTAAATCACGTAAAATTTCTGACTGCTTTCACTTGAATTTTCTTTGTAAGCTACTAATCATGTCCAGCAGCAGCTATGAGAAAAGGTATCACAAAGATGTAAATTAAACCTCTGGGAATTGCAACTGAAAGAGAATTGGCAGCCCTGGGCACCTTACATTAAGACAGTGGCAGTAATTGGAGTAAGCTTGGTTCTCCTGCATGTAAACACTTTTTCTGTTTAACCTGGTTCATTAGAACTGGGAGCTCTAGCTAATTTCTGCAAAGCTTTTCTGTGCAATCAGAGTTCTGTGTGATTAGGGTCAGGATTACAGTTATCTTCAGTTTCTGCTTCAGGCTGTTCGTTCCATGAAGAAGTGAAATTATGATGATGGAGGGAAGAGAATTAAAAAGCAAACACTCCCACCTGCCGAAAAAAAGAGAAAGGGCTATCTTTAAAAAGCATGAAAACTGGTAAAACCTGAAACTCACTTAAATAACTTACCTTTTCTTCCCCTAACAAACAAACAGAAAGACCAGGTCTCAGTTTTGCTATAGTGCCAAAAATGAGAGATTTCAGTCTACATGGTTAAGCTAAGTCCTGATTGCGATATTGCTGACCGTATCCTTTAGAAAGCTGTGGTTGCTGCACCAGCCTCTCTTGAAATCCCGTCCCCAAGTCTGTCTAAATAGATCAGTTCGAGATGTTGTAGTTCTTATACAAAGGGGTGAAAGCCTACTAAGGACATCTAAACGTTGTTGCTTCCCAGAGATTACATCTTGTCTTGAATGTTAACAGACGATATATTCCTTGATATTTATATTCATTTCTATTCTTGGTTGACTTTGCATAATCTCATGAAGCTTTTTCATTTTTATGTAAAAGGAGATTACTATGGTTAGAGACAACTGACGCTAGCCAGATAAAATGGCTTAAAATAGTTGGCAGAAAGGACGAGAAAGACAGTAGCTTGTATGAAGCATGTAGAAAGTTTCTCTGCATTTACAACTGATTTTTAACACTGGATAATCCGAATTTTTTTTTTTTTTTTTTTGCTCCTCCCCCTTGCCCCCTGGTGTTTTGGCTCAAGACCCTGTGACTCGGGATTTTTTTTTCCTGGATTTCCCATTGCTTTCAAACACTAAGCAAGGGCCCTTACACTGTGAAATGTCTCCACAGTATATTTGAAAAATAGTTTGGCTGTGATACAGTCCCTTCCTGTGTAAGACAATTTCATGTGGAGACAGGAACAAGAAAGGAAGTTTAAGAGTAGAATTGTTAAATGAACAGACTAATTTTGGTGATTTCTTACCTACCCTTCTGAAGCAGCTTGAAGACACTCTTGCCATCAGCGAGATACTAAGCTCACTGGTCCACTGCTAAGACCAGAAATGTAAATTGTGTGTTCATTCTTGAGAACCCCTTGGTGATATCAGCATGTTGGCTTTCAGAGCTGTATATATTCTTCCCTCATACATGCTGATTAGATTAAATTAGTGCAGGAAAATACAGTCATGCTATGTTCATATTCTGTACATACGCAGCCCTGAAACTTCCTGTATAAATTAAGTATGCGTTCTCAGTGCTTTTCAAGATCAGCAGCGGAATGGCTGGGTAGTCTTGCAGGATCTAACCTTGAAGAACGAGCAATATTACAGATCCACATATATATTCTCCACTACAGCTTTAGCTTCACTAAAATGAATGGAATTCTCCATTATTGTATTAACATCACCGGGAGAATTGACACAACCGTTTGATGGGATTAAAGCATATATCTGTCAAACTAGAATGAATCCAACTCTTTTGAGATCCCCAGTTGAGCATGCTGCCCACAATATCACATGAAATGTTTCCTGAGTCGTGAATTTTCAGGGCTTGTTTACAGGTACCTTCTTGGCTGTAAGAGAAAAGGAGAGAAGTGCTTCTAGTTTTATATTTCATAGTACTCTTCACGATTTTTAGGTGAAAGCTTCTGGATGCTTTCCCTGCTGTTGCATCCATATGAGGGACAGAGTAAAATGGAGTTGACGATGATTGTAATGCATGTTTGCAGGTACTTTGTTTTGTTGCAGTGGGGCTGACTTAATAAATTGGAGTAATGCCAGAAGGTGCTCCTGTCATGACAGGGGTTTGTAGCCCTGAAGGAAGTATTTATGTTGTAAAATGTAAAGCGTTTGTCATTTTGCAGTGATTTTTCTCGGTGTGTGCCAACCTGCCTGCTGCAATGAATTAAATTAATGTGTGCCCCACTGAAATGCTTTACAGTATAGTAATTGTCACGGGCAACACGGTGTTGTTTTTAAGTTGTTACTACACAGGCACAAGCCCGTATATCATACAAAATTGATATGCTGCATTATGTATACTACCTCCAAATTAACTTGGTATAATATTTGTCTTGTTAAGAACCAGCTATTCTGTTGATGTCATAAACAAATGGGTCTCCTCAATTTTCCTTATTCAAAAGAGGAAAAAAACCCAAAACACCCCCCCCCAAGAGCTGCAGTCAGATTTAATTTAGAACAGAGTAGGTCCTAATAATTCAGAGAGAATGAATTAAAAATTAATAAAAGGAAATATGGAAGGACACAGTAGGCTTTTTTCACTCCAATTAATAAATCCACTTTGAATAATCTGAGAGGAGAATAATTAGCTTAGCCAGGTAACTGCACTTGGTTTGCCAAGCCGTTTGTGGTATTTTGCATACTGTGTTGCAGTCTGCGCATGGCTTCCTTGTAGGCTTGCTCTCCATCATGTAAACAGGTTCAAGAGGGCTTAGCGAAATCGATGATGATCTATTGTCGAGTCATGTACTCTTTCATTATATTCTTTTTGTGTCTGTTTGCTGTTTTCTTTTAATGACTATTCAGTTATGAGAAAGCATAGATCTCTCTAATGCACGTGGGTAAACGGTGTTTTGGTATAGGAGTCCAATCCAAAGCCCACTGAAATCAGACCATCTCTATCTGCTGGTGCCAGCAAGCTTTGCATCAGGCCAGGCTGCAATGAGAATTTAGCCTTGAAAATTTAAATTTCAGGCACAAATCCCTCCTCTCAATACCTTTTCTGTTTTTCCTGGAGATCATTCCAGCTAAGATGCTTTCTTCATCCTGACCATTCCCAATTACCTGCATTAGACGTAGATAATTTACAGATCCATTTACATTGCAGCACTTTTTCTCGAAGTAAGGTGGTGTGCAGGGGCTGTAAGGTTATAGTGAGATCTGAAACAGCGAGATGGTTTACAAGCCTCACATGGCTCTTTAACATTGCTCATTTGCGGTGAGACTTTTATGTGTTTCTTCTTGGTGATAATACTGAAAATGATGGAGTAAAAGAGAGTCCTGTGTTTAATCAAGAGAGCAGCTCATTCTAACTCGTGAAAAGATTTAAGGCTAAGAAATATGGCTGAAGAAAGATTTCTGCTTTCTCTCACTTAAAGAAGGCGACAACAGCAATGAACCAAAAACCAATGAGAACTACAGGCTCTGCATACTGAAAAGATGTGTCACTGCAGCATCAGGACAGCAGGTACTAACCAGCTTCCTGTTATCACCAAGACGGTATGTAGCGGATGCCACTTTTTATGTCAACCCATTACAAAATCATTAACTGACCTCTACGCTTTTTACATATATTTGCTTCCAATTAGTTTTGTTGCTGCAAGGCCCACATTATTATAGCTGTTAAATGAACTCCAGGATCAGAGGAGTGGATATTGCGGTTATTTTTTTTTCAATTTCAGGTTTTCCATTTTCTTGCAACAGAGAATTAGATCCTGTTGTTTGATTCTTTTACCGGATCAAATTATACATAAGCAATGAAAAGGCTCCTTCACTGGGTAGTTTTGCTCCTTTGGCACCTTTTATTTTTTAGTTTAGTGGCAGAGTTTGCATCAGAAAGAGGGGGTAGTGTGGCCTTGCTGTAATTTGATTAATTCCCACTGAATAAGGTAATTTCTGTGGGATTGTTCTAGTGGTACAATGTAAAGACTGAACACCTGTAAGTGACTGTAGTATGGAAGACTGAACACATCAGGCTTGGACTAACAAACGAGTCCTCTGAAACACCTTTTACCACAACAGATGGGTATGGTATGGCACAGTTGGTTGGCACTAGATGAGCTGTTGATTTCAGTACAGAATATACTTTCTACAAGAAAAGATCTGCTACAGTTATGAATCACCTGCAAATGCCAGATCTTTCTAGTGATCCAATCTAGTATCAAGTAGGTTACTTGATTTCCTTTCTGTCTAGTGACTCTTCTTCATGTATTCAAATGTCTAGAAAATACGTAACCGTGATATTCACTGCAGCAGTGAATTCCAGAGGTTGATAGTGCTCTCTGCCAAAAATTCCAGATTGCAGGTATAATTATATATAATTATATTGTTTCAAGAGAGGTATGTTAAAGACTTCTTAAAATGATCAAAGATGATGACTTTTAAGATTAAACTATGACTTTTTACATTATGTCTGTGAGACATTTTAATAACATATTTGTTTTATCTTTTATGTTTCCATATAACTTCACACATCTGCAATAGGGTGTGTGTTTTAGTGATAGTCAAGCCTTTCTGATACTAAAGCGACCTGTGATCTGGTAGCTATTAGAGCTGTTAATAGAATCAGTTACTCAAAGCAACCGCCATCTGTGTTGTGAGTAGGGTTGAATTAACAAACTGAGCAGGGGCAAGTCCTGTCGGTTTTTAGCAAAGCTAACACCACTTAATGCAGGGCAGAATCTGGTTTAGCGTTTAGAGTAGAGGAACCTCTGTTTCTCTTGCAGGCTCTGCCAGGCGGTGGTCAGATTTTATACAAACTCTCTGCTCCAGCTCTTCTTCATCCCTCAAAGGTGAGTGGTCATCTCAAAATTCAGCAAATTACTGATGAGTGTGCAAAATGTTTAAGCTTATTTCCCTGGATACAGGACAGAGTTCTTTTGCAGCTTTGTTGTCCTGGAAAAGTTTTGAAGCTTACAGCATAGTTTGGTACCTCTAAGAAGATTTTCCTTCCTTAGCTGAAATGTTACATCATCCTGACTGGTTCTTTTGGAACTGATGCAAATAATGGTATGGTCTTCAGTTAGAACAAAGCTTAAGCTTTCAGAACATGGTTTTGACACAATGTATACTTGATGAAAGTTTTGATTGATAAAAAATCTGCAACGTTGTTCAATGAAAGATGTGATTTTAAATGCAGGCTCTGCAGTTTTCTTTATGCTGAGCCGATTAAACTATAGCTGTTATATTCCTTATCTTAATTTACAACAGATACAGTATTCAACAATGGAATATACAAAATGAATCAAAACTATGACAACTAAATCATTTTTGCTTTGTCTTTGAAACATACGATCAAATGCAAAATGCAAAACCAGTTTCAGATGTGTTGTATGTTCACTGTAAAAAGTTAAGCCATCTTTCTGTACCTGTCATCTGTTGTATAGAACCAAAGCAGAACCCTCCCTTCTTCCAACCTTTGGACTGGGATACTAAATTAAGGCCTGTGTAAACATACTGATGAGTAGGGCCACCATAGTGAATCTCATCTACATAAGAATGAATGCTATGACACGCTAATTGGTTTGTAAGATGAAAACTTGAGCATTTGTGGACAAGGTTCAACTGTTGTGTTCTCTACTTCAGCGCAAGAGTGCTCTGATGGCTTGGGCTTCTGAGACTCCTCCTTTTGCATCTCGTAGTGGCATGGGAAGCAAATTGCCTTCAGCAAGAATTTTGAGTGTTGGCAACTTGAAAGTCTGTATTTTTGTATAGAATATATTCTTTCAAATTGTATAGTTAGGCATGGAAAAACTTTTACTACTAAATTTTCTGAGGCTTTTTCCTTCTGATTTAGTAGAGCATAGCTCTAAATATGTAGCTCTTCATGGCAAATGAATTTTGATCTGCACAGTGCCACTCAGTGTAGAGAAAGCCTGTTGTTATTGCTTTTGGCATTCTTTGGGAGTGGCTGTTTGTTTTGATGTGGAGAATTCTGGCAAATTGTTTGTGTCTCCAGGTGTTGGGTTTTTTTTTAAACTAAATAAAAATGAAAACTTTGCCACATAGCACCTTTCAGCTGTGGAACTGTATGTGAGATGAGTGTCATTATTCCTAATTAATGTATTGAGAAACAACATGAAGTGGCTTGTCTGTGATTGTTCACTAAGTCACTGGCAAAAGCTTGGAATAAAATCAGGAGATCTTGAATTTGCATCCATTGCCCTTCAAACAGTTTGTTCTTTTTATTTCTTTCTTTATTTTTAAAGTGGTCTGTTCCTAGCATCTCTGAAAATCAGTTCACTTTCAGTTTAGTGGTACTGACATTATGGCTATTGCTGGCATCTGAGTACCTAAGATAATACACTTGTAAATAAATGTTTGCATACTTTAGGAGTTAAATTTGCATAAGTTACCAGTGGGGCTCAAAGATGTGCTGTTTCTTGAGCAGATGTGTTGATGAGTTCTTCCCTTCATTTCAAATTATAGGAAAGCAAGGTCTTGCACTGTTTCAGTTCCAGTTCAGGGGAATGCTTTTGTTATAGCAGTGAGCAAATTGGAAAATCTTTTGGCAGCTCACATATTTTCATGTGCCAAGAATTATTTCCCTAGAATATACAATGGTACTTTTAATGTTTACTGGATTTATTTGGAGAAACAAGTGGAATAGTATCATCTGAGATAAAAGTGTCTACTTGGCTACTTGTAAAATTGCACTAGTTAACAGATAGCCAGTGTAATCTAGCACTGAAATGTCTTTAGCAGTGAAGTACTTCTACAGAGGAGTAAAAGAATTAAGTAATAGCATAATAAATGAGGAAACATACAGCTTACTTAGATCAGAACAGTATTTATATCTGTACTTTATAGCTGCAAAGATGAAACAGCCTGTATTTAAGCGACCGTAGCATCTTGATATCCCTACATGTACGTTGCACTTATAGTGCTTGCAAGCCTACTGAAAGCCTTTTCTCCAGAAGTCAAACAAGCAGCTCAGTCTATTGAAGTCGTGTATGTGGTATAAAATGATGGTTATAAGGAGGACAGCACCAGTATAGGCTGGTGAACGGGGACTAGAGGGGAAGGCGGTGGAGCTGGGTTTGTTCTTGTGCTAGTAGTCCACTTTATGACTCTGTGAAAGAGTATGTTATCCCCTCCATTTGGGAACAGTTTTAAAAGTGCCTTGAGACCTACCGAGCTGTATTAGAGTTAAGGTATTATTGTCATCTTTTTTGGCTTATCAAGTAGCTAAAAGACTTATGTTAATAGCTTTAATTTCACTGCAAACTGTAAATACCGTATCAAGTGAAGTGCTTTGTGTGCCGCAGTTCTGTCTCACAGCGCACTGGCTTGACTTCCCTTACATGATGTCAGAAACAAAATTACTCATTTTCAGTACTTGCTCCTGAATCTGTTTGTGTGTGTGTGTGTGTATATACACTGTATATATGCATATATATAAAAAATGTATTTCCATTGGCTGTAACACAGCAAAAAGGAAACTTGCCATCACTAGAAATCACAGATCAGAATATTTATTCAATAGCAATAATTATTGAAATAATAAGGATGGTGAATACCTCTCAGCTGTAAACAGTTTTGAAGTGAGATCTTGGGAGTCTTTTCTGTTTTCAAAAAGCACCTGTGTAGAATTAAGATCATTATTACAAACTTTAGTCCATGTAACGTAGATCATTTTGTTTGGTCTGCTCTCTAATGGTGGCTTTTAAAATTGGTTATAGAAATTTAAAATATTTTCTGTATGCAAAGATGGGGTGCATATAACCACCTGAAACTAGTTTGGGTGCACACTTTCAATTGAAAGCGATCCCTCGTTTCATATATACATCATAGGAAGGGGTTCATCAGCGCAGCTGTCAGTCCCTGGTCTGTGTGGGACTGAGAAATTTATAACCACACCTGCATTAGAGCAGTGCAGCACCACTTGGAGCTAAAAACATTAATTTTTGAGATATGCAACTTTGTAGACAAAAAGCGATGTTTTAGGAAGTGGACCTTTGGTGGTTTTTTTCCTGTAAGTACAGTCAAAAGCCTATGTTGCCAACATCCTTGTCCCTTCCCCCTGTTTTGCCCAGTTTTATTCATGGCCACTGTAACATTAAACATTTCCTGTCTGGTGTGTGCAATCTTGAAGACCATTGCAATGAAGATGTTTCAATATTTTCCATCTTCTCTACTGAAGTAGAGGCCAAACTGGATCTGCCCATTTAAGAACACTTGAAAATGTTCATAACTGGAAAAATAGTTTGAATGGCTGAGAACACTGCCCAAAAAGACTTGCAAACATCACAGGGAACGTACTGTTATTCATTGCTTTGCGCTGACAAAATATGTTTAAAGCTACACAGCCCTCGTCTGGGTTAGAGGGGAAAAAGTGAGACACTGAAAAAGTGCCGAGATAACTGTTTCCTTGAATGCAGTAGGAATGGAGCCTGGGGTTAAAGTTGAGCAAGTCATGAGGCCTGTTGCTTTACACAAGTGAATGTTTGATTTTTCCTCTTGTATAGCCAGATTATGATAGTGTTTAGCAATCTAAAAGGAGCTGTTTGTTTAATGGGTCCCTGGGATGTATCCCAAGGCTCAGAAAGTACTTTGAAACCTTTAGGTAAAAGGCAGCATATGTTAGTTGTTAATTACTGGATGTATAGTTCTACACAGATTTTATTATTGCTGTATGATCAAGAGTAAGCAGCACTCCTTGCTTTCATGATCAGTCTGAAACCAGAAGAGGCACTAAAGTTCGACAACGTTTGAGCAGTAAAATCAGACTTTGTTATTATTGTTTTCTTATGCAGATGTTGTGGTGCTTTGGAGCGCTGATCTCAAGGGGGTAGACCAACATTCAGTTCAAGACAATCCCATGCCTGGAAGGAGCTTGCAGCTCCTCATTATTAGTATTATTGTCCTGTTTTGCTAATTCATCTTTGGGTTTATGCTGAGCGGCAGCGCTTATTTTAATAGAGTTAGATTATGAATTACTCTATGGAGAAGTTCTCAGCAGTGTGGATTTTGAAAGGAGGCAGGAAGGAAGAAAGAGAGCAGGGAAAAAATAGAATAGAAATTTCCCTCTGTCCTTTTCCAGCTGACTGGGAACGGGTTGAAAGTAGTCCCACGGCATGACATAGCATCTATTAATTCTGGGAGCAACGCTCTACACATGGCTAATGATCCACTGTATGGATTCATCTCCTTTGGTTTCAACAGCTTAGTTCTGAGCATTAGAATGATGGATTTGTCTTGATCCTGAAGGCTTCCATTTGAAAGTCAAAACTTCTTGTGGAAGAATCCTTAACCCTGTTAGTTCCTGGAGTAAGCTTCCTGCCACCCAAAAGGCAGGCAGGCAGGCAGAGGGGCACAGAAGGTAGTAAGCCCACATAAATCTTTACCTGGGTGCAAGTAAAAATGGCAAGTTAAAGTTGGTAGGAGTCCTAGAAAGGTGAAAGAAGATGAAGAGGATGAGAATTTGCATGGGCTGTCTTAATGTTTGTTCAGAACTGACATAGAGAATTGGTTAATGGCAGAGTATCACAATAAAAGCCATACAGTCATATTCTGTGGTATGAAATAACTTCGGTAATGCTAGTATAGCAGCCCAAGCTTGAAATTAAATATTACATTAAGCTAGTGCTGTCTATGTGAATGCCTAGTGTGCTGTTTGTTTGAAATAAACATATTTAGTAGTTTCTTATTTTTTCTTCTTCACTTAGTCTTTCAGTGATGCATGTACACAGAGTTGACACTTGCAGTGGTTAAATATGAAATATCTGCTCCTTTTCCCCTGCAAATTATGGGCTTGCATGCATTGTATCAAGTTTATTGAGTGTCCTAGAATATTTTAGAGATTCAAGATGATTGTTCTCATTATCCATTGTGTACCAACCATTGAAGGGGAAAGCAGTTTTATTAATTTAAAAGTCTAACAAATTGAAAAGCACAAACAATTTAATACGAAAGCCCTGAGAGTGTTAATGCTGTGAACTTGCCAGGACAGCGAGTTGAGTATGTTGGCAGGCAAGGCAAGTCACTGCCCACAAGGTAACCAAGGTGTGTATTTACTACAGGTGATCTGTCTTGTCCATGCTATCATCCTGATCTATAATAAGCACTGTGTTACTTTCCTGTCCATGAAAGATACCATCTAGAACTCATTTCCCATAGGATAAATGTACATGCGTGGGTGGTTACCATTATGTACAATAAGTTTTAAAACTCAATTCGTGATCGGGATTCATGAATTGCATCCGTTGCTCTGCAAACTACTTTTCAAAGTAACTGTGGGAAACCCAGGCAGGTCTTGTTTGTGAGGTTTTAAGGGATGAGTTTGTGTTTGTTTCAGAATTTTTCTCAGTGTATTGGTGCTTTAATTCGATACAGTTTTATGGTCCTTTTTATAAAGGAAAGCACATTAAAGAACATTCTCCTACTCTAAAACCATGCTTGTTCTGAAAAGTGCTGTCCCGATTTAACTATACTGGGATACTTAGAACAATTAATTTATTTAGACAAAATCTTGATCTGCCTGGGTCTCTCTTGGCCCTTTTTTAAGATGAACAGTCAAGAATGTATACAGAGTGAGGCCTTGGAGCAAAGACAGTTAAAAACGTGACACAGTACCATTCGTTTCAGTGATTGTTTTAACCAGGTCAGGGTCTGGCTCAATGCTAAAAACTAGCATACTAGATAGAAGCACAAGCAGCATGTTTTGGGGGAGCTGAAGCTGTGGTTCTGATTTTCTGTTTGCTCACTGCCTGGTTACAGAAATAATTTCCTCCCCCCC
>NW_008824357.1:264870-346307 GCF_000699105.1 Pygoscelis adeliae | reverse complement strand
GAATGGGAAAATCGGGCTGTGAATAGATGACTCATTTAACCAATGTTAAATTGAATATATTTCATTGAAGACAGTGGGCTGGGCACTGACCTAGTGGGAGAGCCTTCCATATCTGTAGAGCTTATTCAACTATCTACAGCAGCTGAGGGGATCTGCTTTCAGAGTTAGGTCTGTGTATAAAGTTGAACATATGCCCTGGTGTTTAAGGTTGAAGATCTGGAAATTGTACTGGGTAAAAATTGAAATCTTGTCAAAAAAATCTGGATCTTCAGCTTGACATGAATATGAGTTTCCTCCATATAAATGTTTCTAGTCTGATTTACAATATCGTGGCCAGCTGTTGTATGGAGGATGGGTTTTTGTTTCTTTTTTTTTTTTTCTTCTTTTTTTTACGGAGTGACTGAAGCAGCTGCTGTCTAGCTGGGAAGAAAATTGATAACTCCACACTGTAGCCAACAGGGTGCTTGCATTGGAGTCATTGATTTCCTTCCCTGCCAGGCAGTGGCTGCTCCAGTCTCTCTGCAGAAGGCAGACTGCATCCTTTATAGACTTCATTATTAGCGCAGTCGTGCAGAGACTCCACCAATAGAATATAATGGCATTATTATGGAAGGGGTAGCGTTTGATGAAGCCACTTGGTTTAGAGACCCTAAAGACCACTTCTGTTGTTCCCTTGAAATGATAGCATTGGACTGAGGCTGGAAGCTGTTTCAGTAATGTGAAGGTTTCTGCCACTTTCAGGATGGCGTGTTCTTCTTTTTCTAATTATTCTTGCTTACTCATGAAAAAGTCAAGAAGCTAATTGCAGCTTTGGCTGTGGGAGCTGAGCTGCAAAACTTAGATGAGCTCTTTTAAAAATGTGCCTTTTGTTTTGGACATAAAGGACAGATTCTGATAGATACTTGACTCCACAGGATCCAAATAGCCCTAGCTATTGCTCTTGTTCTGGCAAGACACGATTGGCATTGAAACATGAAATTCTCAAATTTCAAATCTATATTTGTTTAAAAAAAATCAAAGCATGTAATTTTTTTCATGAAACAGAGGTATTTACTAAATACTGCCAGTTTGACTTAATTTGACCTCAGTAGAACCAAATGCTTTGAAACTCTCGTGCAAGTATTTTGACATGACGTGTGCCTGTAAGGCACTCTTACTGAGTCAGAGCAGCCCGTTTTGATACACAAAAAAAGGTTTTGTAGGAATATTTTTGACTATCTGAAGTGCTGAGTTTTAGTCTGGGTCATTCAGTGTGTAAATATTTGTGTGAAGACCTCTTTCTGAATGTCTGAACCTAACCAGCCTTCTAGCACCACAGAAAGACAGGGAAAATGTTCTGTGTATAAAAATTTTGGCAGACTCCTTTGAAATGAAGGTGTGCAGATGGAATACAAGACATTAAATCCTTGGAGTGTTAAAAAAACTCAGAATTCTTTTGCAAGGGGATGATTTTTCTAAAATGCAAAAGGGAATCCAATGCCTAATTTCATTCTCCTTCTTTTAGTTGTGCATCCAACCCCTTTGCAGCTCTGTTTATTTCTTAAGAATAAAAAAGAATAATGTGTTTGAATACCAGATGGGGACATAAAGCATACTATTCATTAGAAAAGTCAGTATTAATTGAATAATATAAATAGTTACTAATTGTCCAGCTTTGAAAATTAGAATTCCTATTCCAGATCATTGATTTTGTTTTGTGGGTTTTTTTTTAAATACCTACCTTGAATCAGTTAAAATTAAAATTAATGTTGTCATTATTAACTTATAGCTATTAGAGCTGATGGTATTGCTTGTTTTTTATATTCCTTAAAAATACTTCAGGCATAGTTGCTGTCTAGACACTATCATTTTCTATTCAATCCCAAATTGTTCCCAGTGTGGTTTCTGGTTGTAACATCACAGTGGAAGAAATACCATGAAATGAAACAGAAAGCTATCTATAGAATCTTCGTCATAGGAGAATTCACTTAGACTGGCAAACACGGTTCAGATTTTCCTCTAAATTAAATTTTGTGTGTTACTTGTTTACGATCAGAAAGCTACAAGATGTCCAACATTCCCGGGATTCAAGGCATTCAGGTTCTTTCTCCTTTTATAGGGGAAAAGACAAAAGTCTCGACAACAATCAGTCTGCTGAGACGTTGTGATGACTGCTTACCATGCTGATCGATATTACTTCAGTCTTTCTTTTTACGCCCTGTCTGAGGTCTCTTGTTCTTGCATGTAAGCTTGCCGAGTAGGGGACTCCTTGAATTCTGTGTCCATGTAGCACATTAGCATCCTGGTCAGCAACAGGGTTTCTTTAGCTGGTAAGAAAGCTAGTAATGCATCCCAGGAAAAAAACGGTAATCCACGGATTCTGCAAATAGCATTTTGAGCTGTGCCACCAACAAAGTCTGGCTTTTCGGGGGTGGGACAGTTGTGCAGGTTTTTTTAGTGTTTTTTGTTTGTTTGTTTTGAATAATGTGTGTCCATCGCTGAACGTCTTGGTGCTTTGGCAGTATCAACAGAGGCTTGATTCTTGCAGCTCTCTGAAGGAGTGGATGGAAGGAATGAAGAACTGAGGAAGGGGTGGATTACTTCCACCTGGTTTTAGACTGTGGATAGACTCCTACCTACATACCGTTCACTCAGTGGAGAGGACTATGTACTTTCAGAGGCTAATTTAGGCTTTAACTGGGCTTCCTGATTCTCTGCAGATGTTTGTGTATCTTCTCTAATTTAGCCTCATCCCAGCTAATGGAAAAGTTCGTGGTGACAAAGCAGAATTTTGGGAGTTTAAGACACATGGCTTCAAATTATAACTCAGTGCAGCAACGATTGCACTCTGCTCCATGTCTAGGGTATGCTGCAGACACTGAGACAGCCTTGGCACTTTGGAAAGGACGAGCAGGATCGAGTGTCTGCTGGCTCTTGAAATGGAAGTTGGTCTTAAAATGTTGTAAAAAGACACAAATTTTTCTGATTTATTTAAATTGTGAATAGATTGGAATTTAAGCATCTCTTTAAACATACAAACACGCAGGAAAACAAGCAGAGCCCAATTTCAGGTAGATTTAACATGCCTGTGGACAAGTGAATTTTTAATAGCGAATCTTACCCTGACAGCTCATGGGAAATATCAATCTATTAGGCAGGATTCAAGTGTTGAATTTTTAATGCACTTTTAGTGATTAAAGTGCTCTTTTCCTCCACTGCTTGTGAGAGATCACAGTGGCTTTCAAGAACAGTTTAAAGTCATAACAACAATGGAGAATTAATAATTGTAGTTGACCATATTTCTCTCTGGGAGAGAAGGGCTGTGCCTATTTGCATACAAGTGTGGTGTTTAGAACATTAGAGACAAAAGAAAATCACTCATTTTGAAAGTAGCAAATGAGCCAGATCTGCTTGAAAAGGATCCTATGACTTTGTTGTCTCTGATAGCAAGTGATTGGACGTAGTTGTGGGCCTCTAGTGAAGCGAAGTGAGGCTTGAAGAATAGGAATGAGCATAACACTAATGATGTCAGTCAAGGATTTAGGCTTGACATTCAGCTGAGGGTTATTCATGCAAACGGACATGTAAGGATGGAATCTTAGTGTTGTTAAGGTGAACGTGTGATGGACACTGATGTCAGTGAAACCAGAATTTGCAGGGAGAGAGGCCCAAATCCTTACAGGTAGCTGGATTCCTTGCTGCTATTGCAGCTAAAGCAGAAAGGCATAATAGCGTTAACTGTGTTAGGTCCTTTCCACTGGTAAGTGTTCTGTAACAGAAAGTAATACTTTACTTTTCTATTAGGGGAAGAAAGAAAAAAGTGCGTGCTTGGCCCATAAGCCATTTGGAAGGCTGCAATGTGCAAACCAGAGCATGGTTTTCCAACACCACAGCATGTACTTTCCTGATAAAAGGAAGGAAAATGACACTCTTGGTCCAGACCGTTCCACCTGACTTACGCAAGCAAAGACTCATTTGCCTGAGTTCACTTTGCACATGTACACCATTCATACCCCAAAGCATTTTGCACCATGCATTATGCTCATCTGTCTACAGGCCCACTTTTAAATTAATATATTCCGAATGTAAATTCCTATTTAAAAAGCGCTTTCTGGGACTCTCTGCTCAGAATCGCCCCATCTGCCCTAAATTTGTCTTTTAAAGAAGCTTCAAAATAAGCCATTGCTGGAACTTTTCTTCTCTCACTCTTTCTCCTTGTTTTGGTATTGCTAATGGATATATTATTGTAATACCAACTGGCCCACGGCAGTAATGAATTACTAAATTTAATTGTGAAACTCAGTCTGGGATTTATGTTGCTGTGCTGTATATAACAAATCAATAGCAGACTGAGAGTCCTGTAATCAGAGGAGAGAAGCTGAAAGAAGGCACATTTACCTTGTGTCTCTGGGTTTACAGCTGACAAGTTGAAGGAGCGTTGGCAAACCACGTCGCCTCTCCTCTGCATGCATTGATCAAACAAGAAAAGGCCAGAAAGTAAACTGGGAGAGGGGTGTTTGGGTTAATGAAACATTTTATTAATACTTTGCAGTACTGGGAAACTTGCAAAGATGATACTGCGTTCTTTATCTGTTGGCCTTTTGATTAGAAGAGGATCCTCAAGCACAAACTTCTTCCTCCATCTGCTTCAGTTCAGTAGTTAGGATAAAACACAGGGTGCCAGTATGGATTGTCAGTTATTTGAACTGACAGAAGTTAAAATATGACCCACTTCCCAGTCAAAATATTCAGCTAATCCTTTATCTCTCTCTATGCCTTCGAGCGACACTTCCACCTTACTGTCTTGAATAACCTGATCCGACCTGATCCAGCTACAGTACGCGAGGTGAAGGGAATGTTCATGTATACTAAATTAATAGTATGATTTAACAGATTAATTAAGGTATATCTAGCTTCATTGAGGATCTGCTTTGTAAACCCTTTGAAATTGGTAGGGAAATTCTCTGTTTGCTTTGGAGTTTAATGAATTAGATAAAGGGAAGAAAAATACACTTATCAGACAAAGAGAAGAAAGTGTCTGATACTGTAAAATATAATGATGCTGATTTGCAATGGTGGTTTTGCATTCACTATTAAAATACATATTGCATGACAACGGTTCATCCACCTACAGAAAACAAATGTTAATAACGTACCAGCGTCCCTTGTGGGTAGGTCAGTATAGCTGTGTTGGAGTCATTAGAGCTATCCTGTGTGCAGCAAGTGAGGGATCTGGCCTGAAGAGTGTTCATATTGAAATATGTATCTGTAATGTGGTTTCCTCTGGTGTTACCTGCTGGTCTGTCTCACACCAAAATGCATTGGCTCTTTAGCTGTTGTAATGGCAATAGGGAGACATAAATCAGTGTACAGCATCTTTGGGTGTGACCATCGTACTTTTTGGATGTTAAGTATGTGAGCAATGCACAACCCATTGCAATTGTAAAAAACAAACAAAACAAAACAAACCCTGCACAAACCCCAAAACATAGAGGCGGAGGATAATTTAAAACAGATGCTGGTATATATTGATATGACTCTGTTGACTTCAGTGGCTCCATTTTGTGTTGTGTCATATGATTTGGCTTACTCCATTTAATAGAGGGCACAACCTTCAGACCCATCGTAAAATGCAGTGATGAAGAGGGTTCCTCCATCCCTAGAATTCCTTCTCATTTCAAAAAGTAATTCAAAGGGTCGTCTTCTGGCAAGTGGTGGTGCAAGGAGGGAGCTACAGAGCTGTGAGGGACAGGGCCAGGGTTAGCTGGGTTTCCTTTTCTGTTGGCTGTTTCCCTGATTCGCCGTATATGGAGGTAGCTTCTGCCAGAACTGAGAATGAGGAGCCGATTTGCACACTCAGAGCTCCGCAACAAAAACGGTGACACACTTAGGTGCAGTTTATAAAGCTGCTTTTGCCATTTAGTGCTTTAAAATGAGCAAATACAAAGCAAGGAGCACTTAAGTCAGAGCATTTTTTCTAGACTCCATCAGTATTACTATGAAAAGTCCAGCTATCTAGTAATTAAAAAGCCACATTGGGTTCTTGCCTCTTCAGTGTCAGTAGAAACTGTGAATTAAGCAATGCTTCATACTCAAACAGGTAGCTCCAGTCAATTTATGGAGGGGTTTACTGTGAAAGTAGCAGAGCAGGGGAAGGCAGCTGGGCTCTGGTAGACGTCTGGAATCTGACAAGAATGAGAACAGCACTGCTGAGACTGTAGAGGGAGAGGCAGGGAAAGATGATTTCCTCAACCTGAAAGAATGCCTTCACTGTTGTGGGGTTCTTTTTCATTGTGTCCTGCAGAGGAAGCAAGACGACATCTGGGATTGTTTATTTATCATAAGCATTTCTATGATTCATCATACTCTTCTACCTTAAAGATGCAGAACATCATTTGTAATGTTCCTCTTCACAAGATGCCCAAAATACCGGGCGACGCTACCCCCAGGGGACATAGAGATTCAAGTGATTTGCTTGTGGCAGAGCAAAAAAATCAAATGTTCGTTTTCCCACATCCTTGTGTTTTGGAGCACTGTTTCTAAATCTTGAAAAAAGATGAGTAAAGCCATTATCTATAGATGTTACTTATTACAGAATTTCTTATCAATTGGAATATAACACGTTTCTGTAAAATGCATTGAAATTACTCTTGCACAGAGTGGGTACGAACTTGAAGTCGTTGGTTTTAGAGCGTTAGCTAAGCGGTAAGACACTTGAGTTAAACTGTTTTATAAATTTCCACAGTATTTTACTCAGAGTTTGAAAGGTACTTTCATCCTCCTTCCTCAAAACGGTTTTTCTCAGAGCTTTTCTTGACAGCACAGAAGCAAGCAATGATGTTTTTACAAGATATTAACCGTGTTTATTTTTAACTACTTAAACCTCTATGTCTGTAAAATTTGCTTTGACATATTTGGAGAGTGATATTTCTTTTAATGTTTCCTATCTTTGTCCTGCCTGGGGATGATGAGGATGCAATAGAAAAATCACACAGTCATTCTGTAATCTCTCATTAGGTTGTTTTAAACCAGGATTGAGGGATACTTGTGAACAGGTTTTGTGTTGCACCTAGCATGTATTTAGTCTGGGAGCTAGTCAGCAGGACTCCCAGAGTTTGCTTTTGCAGTATTACCAGGTACTTATCCAAAAAAAGCCATACTAACTACAACTCACTCCCCAGTGCAGCCTAATGCCTGGGTCCCAGTCTCCTGTTTCTCTGTCACTGTGCCCGGAATAGGTGGGATGCCAGTGCTGGGGTTTGAGGAGAGGAACGGGAGAAAATCCTATGTCCTAAATGAAAGTCTGGGATAAACTACTGTCTCAAAGACATGCTGTAGGGTACCAGAGGAAATATCATGAATTTCTGCATTGTCCTAGCCAATTTGGGACAGCTAAAAATACCGAGAACTGGGATCCTTAACATTAAAGTCAAACTTCAACAAATATTTCAAGGCCTGCACCAGCAGTGATTTAATTGGAACATATTATCTTAAAGGTTTTCAGGTGGAAGTCTGGTGTATATTTCTGTTCTATTGTTTTTTATGTTGTCTTAAGCTGACACGTGCTGATACAAATGCAAATTAGTACAGTTTCTAATTTCCTGGTATGGCCTATGCAGAGATGCAGTAAGTACTTGTAGAACGCAAACTGTATTCTTCATGCATGCAGTACACTGGAACAAACACTCTGGGGTGTACATTTATCATTTAGATTGGTGCCTCCTTGTGCCAAGGACCATATTACACTGGCATTTCTAGGAAACAGAACTGCCTCCAGCAAGAGTAACTGTTTACAGAAGTGGGAAGTTAGTGCAACAGAAGGCAGGCAGCCCAGGTGGCGTGGTTATGAATGGAACTGGATATTTCCCATGGTGTCAAGAGAGATGTAGTATTTTGCTTACTCCATCACGACATTCGAAAAACAGGGTAATTGTCAGCTCTTTCTCTGAGCCAAAATTTTTGGAACGCTGTCGGTATGATATTCTTTTCCAGCCTGACTTTGCTATAAATGGTGTAGTCCGAATTGCACATCTGCAAGAGACTGGCTTGCTTGAGAACCACAGAATTGGGCTGACTTTGTAATTCGGATGGAAGGAATGAAGAACTGAGGAAGGGGTGGATTACTTCCACCTGGTTTTAGACTGTGGATAGACTCCTACCTACATACCGTTCACTCAGTGGAGAGGACTATGTACTTTCAGAGGCTAATTTAGGCTTTAACTGGGCTTCCTGATTCTCTGCAGATGTTTGTGTATCTTCTCTAATTTAGCCTCATCCCAGCTAATGGAAAAGTTCGTGGTGACAAAGCAGAATTTTGGGAGTTTAAGACACATGGCTTCAAATTATAACTCAGTGCAGCAACGATTGCACTCTGCTCCATGTCTAGGGTATGCTGCAGACACTGAGACAGCCTTGGCACTTTGGAAAGGACGAGCAGGATCGAGTGTCTGCTGGCTCTTGAAATGGAAGTTGGTCTTAAAATGTTGTAAAAAGACACAAATTTTTCTGATTTATTTAAATTGTGAATAGATTGGAATTTAAGCATCTCTTTAAACATACAAACACGCAGGAAAACAAGCAGAGCCCAATTTCAGGTAGATTTAACATGCCTGTGGACAAGTGAATTTTTAATAGCGAATCTTACCCTGACAGCTCATGGGAAATATCAATCTATTAGGCAGGATTCAAGTGTTGAATTTTTAATGCACTTTTAGTGATTAAAGTGCTCTTTTCCTCCACTGCTTGTGAGAGATCACAGTGGCTTTCAAGAACAGTTTAAAGTCATAACAACAATGGAGAATTAATAATTGTAGTTGACCATATTTCTCTCTGGGAGAGAAGGGCTGTGCCTATTTGCATACAAGTGTGGTGTTTAGAACATTAGAGACAAAAGAAAATCACTCATTTTGAAAGTAGCAAATGAGCCAGATCTGCTTGAAAAGGATCCTATGACTTTGTTGTCTCTGATAGCAAGTGATTGGACGTAGTTGTGGGCCTCTAGTGAAGCGAAGTGAGGCTTGAAGAATAGGAATGAGCATAACACTAATGATGTCAGTCAAGGATTTAGGCTTGACATTCAGCTGAGGGTTATTCATGCAAACGGACATGTAAGGATGGAATCTTAGTGTTGTTAAGGTGAACGTGTGATGGACACTGATGTCAGTGAAACCAGAATTTGCAGGGAGAGAGGCCCAAATCCTTACAGGTAGCTGGATTCCTTGCTGCTATTGCAGCTAAAGCAGAAAGGCATAATAGCGTTAACTGTGTTAGGTCCTTTCCACTGGTAAGTGTTCTGTAACAGAAAGTAATACTTTACTTTTCTATTAGGGGAAGAAAGAAAAAAGTGCGTGCTTGGCCCATAAGCCATTTGGAAGGCTGCAATGTGCAAACCAGAGCATGGTTTTCCAACACCACAGCATGTACTTTCCTGATAAAAGGAAGGAAAATGACACTCTTGGTCCAGACCGTTCCACCTGACTTACGCAAGCAAAGACTCATTTGCCTGAGTTCACTTTGCACATGTACACCATTCATACCCCAAAGCATTTTGCACCATGCATTATGCTCATCTGTCTACAGGCCCACTTTTAAATTAATATATTCCGAATGTAAATTCCTATTTAAAAAGCGCTTTCTGGGACTCTCTGCTCAGAATCGCCCCATCTGCCCTAAATTTGTCTTTTAAAGAAGCTTCAAAATAAGCCATTGCTGGAACTTTTCTTCTCTCACTCTTTCTCCTTGTTTTGGTATTGCTAATGGATATATTATTGTAATACCAACTGGCCCACGGCAGTAATGAATTACTAAATTTAATTGTGAAACTCAGTCTGGGATTTATGTTGCTGTGCTGTATATAACAAATCAATAGCAGACTGAGAGTCCTGTAATCAGAGGAGAGAAGCTGAAAGAAGGCACATTTACCTTGTGTCTCTGGGTTTACAGCTGACAAGTTGAAGGAGCGTTGGCAAACCACGTCGCCTCTCCTCTGCATGCATTGATCAAACAAGAAAAGGCCAGAAAGTAAACTGGGAGAGGGGTGTTTGGGTTAATGAAACATTTTATTAATACTTTGCAGTACTGGGAAACTTGCAAAGATGATACTGCGTTCTTTATCTGTTGGCCTTTTGATTAGAAGAGGATCCTCAAGCACAAACTTCTTCCTCCATCTGCTTCAGTTCAGTAGTTAGGATAAAACACAGGGTGCCAGTATGGATTGTCAGTTATTTGAACTGACAGAAGTTAAAATATGACCCACTTCCCAGTCAAAATATTCAGCTAATCCTTTATCTCTCTCTATGCCTTCGAGCGACACTTCCACCTTACTGTCTTGAATAACCTGATCCGACCTGATCCAGCTACAGTACGCGAGGTGAAGGGAATGTTCATGTATACTAAATTAATAGTATGATTTAACAGATTAATTAAGGTATATCTAGCTTCATTGAGGATCTGCTTTGTAAACCCTTTGAAATTGGTAGGGAAATTCTCTGTTTGCTTTGGAGTTTAATGAATTAGATAAAGGGAAGAAAAATACACTTATCAGACAAAGAGAAGAAAGTGTCTGATACTGTAAAATATAATGATGCTGATTTGCAATGGTGGTTTTGCATTCACTATTAAAATACATATTGCATGACAACGGTTCATCCACCTACAGAAAACAAATGTTAATAACGTACCAGCGTCCCTTGTGGGTAGGTCAGTATAGCTGTGTTGGAGTCATTAGAGCTATCCTGTGTGCAGCAAGTGAGGGATCTGGCCTGAAGAGTGTTCATATTGAAATATGTATCTGTAATGTGGTTTCCTCTGGTGTTACCTGCTGGTCTGTCTCACACCAAAATGCATTGGCTCTTTAGCTGTTGTAATGGCAATAGGGAGACATAAATCAGTGTACAGCATCTTTGGGTGTGACCATCGTACTTTTTGGATGTTAAGTATGTGAGCAATGCACAACCCATTGCAATTGTAAAAAACAAACAAAACAAAACAAACCCTGCACAAACCCCAAAACATAGAGGCGGAGGATAATTTAAAACAGATGCTGGTATATATTGATATGACTCTGTTGACTTCAGTGGCTCCATTTTGTGTTGTGTCATATGATTTGGCTTACTCCATTTAATAGAGGGCACAACCTTCAGACCCATCGTAAAATGCAGTGATGAAGAGGGTTCCTCCATCCCTAGAATTCCTTCTCATTTCAAAAAGTAATTCAAAGGGTCGTCTTCTGGCAAGTGGTGGTGCAAGGAGGGAGCTACAGAGCTGTGAGGGACAGGGCCAGGGTTAGCTGGGTTTCCTTTTCTGTTGGCTGTTTCCCTGATTCGCCGTATATGGAGGTAGCTTCTGCCAGAACTGAGAATGAGGAGCCGATTTGCACACTCAGAGCTCCGCAACAAAAACGGTGACACACTTAGGTGCAGTTTATAAAGCTGCTTTTGCCATTTAGTGCTTTAAAATGAGCAAATACAAAGCAAGGAGCACTTAAGTCAGAGCATTTTTTCTAGACTCCATCAGTATTACTATGAAAAGTCCAGCTATCTAGTAATTAAAAAGCCACATTGGGTTCTTGCCTCTTCAGTGTCAGTAGAAACTGTGAATTAAGCAATGCTTCATACTCAAACAGGTAGCTCCAGTCAATTTATGGAGGGGTTTACTGTGAAAGTAGCAGAGCAGGGGAAGGCAGCTGGGCTCTGGTAGACGTCTGGAATCTGACAAGAATGAGAACAGCACTGCTGAGACTGTAGAGGGAGAGGCAGGGAAAGATGATTTCCTCAACCTGAAAGAATGCCTTCACTGTTGTGGGGTTCTTTTTCATTGTGTCCTGCAGAGGAAGCAAGACGACATCTGGGATTGTTTATTTATCATAAGCATTTCTATGATTCATCATACTCTTCTACCTTAAAGATGCAGAACATCATTTGTAATGTTCCTCTTCACAAGATGCCCAAAATACCGGGCGACGCTACCCCCAGGGGACATAGAGATTCAAGTGATTTGCTTGTGGCAGAGCAAAAAAATCAAATGTTCGTTTTCCCACATCCTTGTGTTTTGGAGCACTGTTTCTAAATCTTGAAAAAAGATGAGTAAAGCCATTATCTATAGATGTTACTTATTACAGAACTTCTTATCAATTGGAATATAACACGTTTCTGTAAAATGCATTGAAATTACTCTTGCACAGAGTGGGTACGAACTTGAAGTCGTTGGTTTTAGAGCGTTAGCTAAGCGGTAAGACACTTGAGTTAAACTGTTTTATAAATTTCCACAGTATTTTACTCAGAGTTTGAAAGGTACTTTCATCCTCCTTCCTCAAAACGGTTTTTCTCAGAGCTTTTCTTGACAGCACAGAAGCAAGCAATGATGTTTTTACAAGATATTAACCGTGTTTATTTTTAACTACTTAAACCTCTATGTCTGTAAAATTTGCTTTGACATATTTGGAGAGTGATATTTCTTTTAATGTTTCCTATCTTTGTCCTGCCTGGGGATGATGAGGATGCAATAGAAAAATCACACAGTCATTCTGTAATCTCTCATTAGGTTGTTTTAAACCAGGATTGAGGGATACTTGGTGAACAGGTTTGTGGTGCACCTAGCATGTATTTAGTCTGGGAGCTAGTCAGCAGGACAGCAGGAATCCCAGAGTGTTTTTGCAGTATTACCAGGTACTTATCCAAAAAAAGCCATACTAACTACAACTCACTCCCCAGTGCAGCCTAATGCCTGGGTCCCAGTCTCCTGTTTCTCTGTCACTGTGCCCGGAATAGGTGGGATGCCAGTGCTGGGGTTTGAGGAGAGGAACGGGAGAAAATCCTATGTCCTAAATGAAAGTCTGGGATAAACTACTGTCTCAAAGACATGCTGTAGGGTACCAGAGGAAATATCATGAATTTCTGCATTGTCCTAGCCAATTTGGGACAGCTAAAAATACCGAGAACTGGGATCCTTAACATTAAAGTCAAACTTCAACAAATATTTCAAGGCCTGCACCAGCAGTGATTTAATTGGAACATATTATCTTAAAGGTTTTCAGGTGGAAGTCTGGTGTATATTTCTGTTCTATTGTTTTTTATGTTGTCTTAAGATGACACGTGCTGATACAAATGCAAATTAATACAGTTTCTAATTTCCTGGTATGGCTTATGCAGAGATGCAGTAGGTACTTCTAGAACGCAAACTGTATTCTTCATGCATGCAGTACACTGGAACAAACACTCTGGGGTGTACATTTATCATTTAGATTGGTGCCTCCTTGTGCCAAGGACCATATTACACTGGCATTTCTAGGAAACAGAACTGCCTCCAGCAAGAGTAACTGTTTACAGAAGTGGGAAGTTAGTGCAACAGAAGGCAGGCAGCCCAGGTGGCGTGGTTATGAATGGAACTGGATATTTCCCATGGTGTCAAGAGAGATGTAGTATTTTGCTTACTCCATCACGACATTCGAAAAACAGGGTAATTGTCAGCTCTTTCTCTGAGCCAAAATTTTTGGAACGCTGTCGGTATGATATTCTTTTCCAGCCTGACTTTGCTATAAATGGTGTAGTCCGAATTGCACATCTGCAAGAGACTGGCTTGCTTGAGAACCACAGAATTGGGCTGACTTTGTAATTCCCTCCATTAGGCATTTTCCTGTTAATTTGTCCATCCCTACAATATTGTCCTCTCTTGCCCTCTAGCAGTTGAAAGCTCAGTGTGCTTTCAGCAGGCTTTATGGGAAATGAGAAGCAAAAGTATGTGAAAAGGTGCTATTTTCACTGGCTGGACCACAGAACACCCCTTACTGCCTGTGTTCTGTTATTTTCCCTGTGAATTTCAGCTATTAAAGCAACTAAAAGAATTGTACATATGGATGAGTAGATGTAACACGAGTGTAGCGCTCTCTTTCTCTGTATGTATTTTCTGCTGATCTATGAGATTCCTACTCCTGCCATGGGGTATGTTACATTGCAAGATGATTTCTGTTAATTCTTAACATAGCTCAGCTTCCAGATACATTTTTTCAGAACAAAGTAACAGGATAGGCGAAAACTGATTTTTGAAAGTAACTTTGGTACATAACATGCTTTCACTGAGATTTATCTTCTGGACTGGCAACTGGGAAGTCTCTGAAAATGAAACTTCAGCTCTTTACTTACATCAGTATTCTTTGAAAAATGTTACTACTGCCTGGGATTGGTAGCTGTTTCATTCATTTTCTTCATTATAGAGGGATTTCCTTTCAGCAAATTGACGAAGTCAGTCTTGTCTCTTTGATCCTATTTTTCTCTTATTCGTACCTACTCTGTCTCATATTTCCCCAGCTGGCAGTTTTTGAATTTTTATTTATGCCCTCTTTTCTCCACCTCCCCCCACCATCTTATTCCATATGTTTATTATCTTTTCCATCACCAAGCTGTGAATAATTTTGTGGGAAATCATGCAGCTGCATGGAAATCAGCTGTTTGGCACAAGCACTATGCTGGCTTGCTGGAGAGGTCCCTGGGTTAACAGACAATTGCTACTAAAGTATTTTGGAGAGCACAGAAAAACATCCTTTACCAGTGATACCAATCTCAAGCCTGTAATAATTATGAGTTATTATTGGATTGACTGAAAAACAGTGAGTTAAAAAAAACCAACCCAACATTCTGTGTATTTATTTGCTTTCTGTTTCTCTTAGAGTTGCAAAGCACTGTTTTTAAAACAACTCCAGGATGAGCTAAATGTTATAGGTTTAATGAAACTGAATTCTTACTTAATGAAAGGCTTAAAATTAGGAGTATAGTCACTTTAGTCCTCAGAGATTTTCAGTGAATAGATCAGATCTGCTTTCTGAATGTGCCTTAGAACTAAGGAAGTTAAGCTCCTAAACTAGAAACAGAGTTAGGTGAAACAAGTCCGAGTCCTACCCCTGTTCATGTTCATGCTATTAATCTGCCTCTCTCCGGTCTGACTCCTTTGCGTTCCGTGATTCTGATACTGTGCCTAAGCAGTCACATAAGCATCAGAGCACAGGTCTCCTTTGCCAGTTCTGCTTAGTTCCTGTCAAAAGTTGTAGTATTCCTGTTGGCCTGAGGCTAATTAGCAGCGCACTGCCAATACACACATTTTGTTGCATAGATGATCCATAGCAAGCAAGACAGTATTCAGAATGACAGTTACTGACATTTAAGGAGCTGAGAGAGCTAATTGTTTTGCTGAACAAAGTAAAGCATAAATTCTGTGCAGTTGGTTTCTTCAGTCTTTCCAAGGCATCAGATGAGGGAAACTGTACAGGCATGGAAATAACTCGTTTTTATTTTTGCCTTATCACCCAATGGTTCAGATAGGCAGCAAAGCAAAGCTCTTTCTGTCTGTAAATAATACTTTAAAGATTCTGATGGAAGAATAGCATGAAGGGTTATCATTAGCTAGCTTTAATATCTGCGAGGTCATTGAATTATAAAAATTATATGTGAATCTACAGAAAAGTAAAGAGGCTTTCATGTTTGGTATTGCCATATTAGAGGCAGTGGGTTTCTGAAGGCTATTGAGATGTTCCCAGTGCGTATTGACAGATTCTTGTTTTTCTGAAGGCACTAACAGTCTGCAGGCATCCACTGTTTGAAATCCTGTTAATTTTTCTAGCTTGGTACTGCATTAACTTGTTTATATTGCCATAGGACATGACATTTTTCAGGCATTTTTTCATGGCAACGTTAGGATTTAACGGTATGGAAGAACTTAGAGTCATAGAATTGAAGAAAGATTTCTTTTGGAAGCAGCCTCTGGAGGTAATCTAATCCAAGCCCCTGCTCATCAGGGTTAATTTCAAAGCTAGATCAGGTTGCACAGGGCCTTGTCCAGGCCAAGTCTGAAAATCTACAAGGATTCACCAACCTTTCTGGGCCATATTTCAGTCTTTAACAGCTCTCTTGGTAATTTTTATTTTTTTTTTTTAGTATGTACAATCAGAATTTCCCTCCTTGAAACTTCTGACTGTTGCCTCTTGTCTTCTCATTGTATAACCCTGAAACGAGTCTGGCTCCATCTTCTGTAGACCTTCACTGTAGATAGAGGATTGCACCTCTCACCCCCATTAGCTTTCTCCTCTTCCAGCTAATCAAGCCTAATACCCTTAGACTTTTCTCAGCCTTTTCTCATATGCCATGTACTCCAGTGGGTGAGATAAATCCAGTTCTGCCTGATGACTGATGAGTGTGCTGTCTGGGCCAGAGTTGGAAGCTTTTGATGTGTATTAATTCATCTCTCTTCTCTCTGTCCCGTCCCCCCTGTCCCCCCCTTTGATAACCAATTGGCAGCTTGCTAACTGCTTTGGCATTGTTGCTCCAGGATAGATATTTGGAGTGTCGTATCACACGTAGATGAGATAATTTTCTCAGTGTGTTTAATACTGTTATAAGTCTAGCAGAAAAGCTGTCTTACCATGCACGAGATCCAATGCTGTATCTCTGCTAAAGCAGCTATTCTTCAACTCAAACAGTGGCAAAAGCTGCTGCTTCATTGCTCTCAGTCAACCAGTCTTTAGTATTACGCTGTCTCACTCTGTAGTATTACAGCAGCATAAGAAAAGGTTGTAAGAGAGGACTCTGAAGTGGTTTTCCACTACTTGTTTCTGTTTCTAATAGTCCCCTCCATTAATCCCCACTGGAGAGAAAACACACTTGTTATAATGATCTTGAAGAGCAACACAATCTCCTCTGCTTTCTTTTTTTCAGTTTTATTCACTTAGGTTAGAGCAACTCCACATTACTTCAGCTCACAACAGATTTGAATGATAAAGTAGTTCAGATAGACCTATTAGAACGGAAGAAGCTGAGAACTATGTTATTTGCTGGAAGACTACAATTTGTACAAGAAGCTCTAGATAACCTATTCACCTTCCCCCACAGAGCTGTAATCCATGGGTTTGACCATATGGAAGCTGGTGTTCACACAGAGTGAATGTAAATAAAGCTTTTCAATGCCTTTGGTATCAAAGCTATTTATGCCTCTCTCTCAGCAAGTATTTCCATTCTCTCCCAGACATAGTTAGCATAAAAGAGCAACCTACTGTTTAGAATGCATTTAGAGTAAAAAAAAAAAACCAAAACCAAACAAACAAAAAGCCTCCCAAACCCCCAAACTTTAATCTCTTGTTCCCTGACTTCAGAAGATCATAAAGTTTTATCCTACGGTTATTATTTATTGGGCGGAGGATTTAGCAAACAGTGGAATGATTTAGGCAGCCAAAGCCCACAGTCCCTCACTAAGAAAATCCTGATTTGGTCTTCCAAAATTGTATTAGTGAATATTTGCAAAGGCTGATTGTAGACACTTAGACAAACATACATATGTGCATGCATCCATATATGTACATATGTTATAAAATTGGATGAGGTTAATCCTACCCTCGAAATTAATTACTAATAGTCTGAGCTTTGCACACTGTGTTTTGAAATGAGAAAGTCTTAAAGCGTTCTTTCATGTAAAGGAATGTTTGTTTGAACAACTTAGCCTTATTTTTAACTGAAAAAATCTCTACCATCCCCATTGAATGGAATGAGTTGCTCAGCTGAGTTATTGTAAGGCAGGATTCTAAAACCTTGAATAATTCCTACAGCATGTTCAGAACCCTTTGCAATTTCTTCCCTATTATGAAGTTTCCATGCGTATTAAGTAGTACTATATATAGATACAAATATATTCACTGAAGATTTGTTTTGCTGAAAAAAATTATCAATCCATATTCTGTCAAAGCATATGAACACTTACGTAAAAATGCAACAAGGAAAATACCCAAGTGTAGCAATGCAAAGCACTGATGTGCTATGAAAAGAAGCAATTTGGAAACTGTTTTTCCCTGAGCCTGCGCAGGAACGAATTCTCCAATCCAACCACTGTACAAATTTCCTTGGGTACTTAGAACTGTGGTGATAGGTACACTAACAGTGCTGTAGGCAAATGGAAAAAAATTGGCCAAGCATTTCCTAAACAAGTGCAATTTAACACAACTCTACAGAGCAATACTGAGATTTCAACAAGCCAAGGATCCAGCACTTTGTTTCATTGAGCTTAAAAAAGAAGCATGAGTTAGCAGTGAGAAGCAATGTCGCATTTCATTGTGCTGAAGGTAGTAAATATCTAAAACCAAATAAGCCTGTATTCGCATGGCATATCTGTGAGCGACTTTAAAATCCAATAACTGCTCATGATTTTCATCGGACTTGTACCTATGGCAGTTTGAAGTTTCTGGAGAAACGTCAAAGATAAACAAAAAAAAACCCTGAAGTTTGCTTAAGCGCATGAAAAACTGCTGTTAAATTAAGCCTCTAGCTTTCCTGGTGAATTCTTTTTTTCCCCCCCTTGCCTTTTCTTTCATTTCTTTTTCTTTTTTCACCTCAACAGGAAGCTCTTTTGCACAGTGAATGTAACCTGTGGATGATCATAAGAAATGCAACGGGCTACTTCAAACCTCCCTGTTAGAGGGTGAACTTCTTATATGTCTGTTGAAGATGAATGTCACCCCAGACATCTTTGTCAAGGAAAATTAGTTAAGATCCTGAAGCCAGAATCATCTCAACAAGTGTAATGGGGTCTCAGGGAGTTGGATCTCTTATATACTTTGGACATGATGAATGTTACCTTTGTAATATATATATATTTTTACTTTACAAGGGTGAAAAATGAAAAAGACCTTAGTGAATTAAAGGGTTTCCTATGGATATATCCGAGGCATACAGGTACAATTAAATAGATGGAAAATTATCTGAAACAACTTGTGCTGCTCCACTTAGTGCTGGGATATAATTCAGAAACAAGTGTTATGAACATGAGTCAATGGGAAAGGATCAGAAAACTTCAAAGGGAGTCTGTATACAAAGGATCAAATTCACCACCGGAGCAGCTCAAAGGAATCTGTAAGCTCTCAGAGCAGCAGAATCACTGCTAGGGTTATGTAAAATGTGTTTATCTAATCTTTTCACTTTATCAGCATATATAATTAAGCATACTATTATTTATATTAGAGGCATGCTGAGGTGTCCTGAGATTAGGGCCCTGTTGTACTTAGTGACGTACAGGTGCTTAAGGAGAATGCAGTCCCTGCTCGGAACAGACGAGATAGATAAAGAGGGGAATGATATGGACCGTTGAAGTGATAGATCCCACAAGAAATAAGCGGCAAAGCCAGGTTTAGCATTTTAATTAGATGCCCTGTCCCCTTGTCTACATTGCTGCAGCAAGCTTACATCTGTTCCTGTGTTCTGGAGCATGGCTGAAAGAGAGCAAAGTTAACTCATGGTTATCACAAAGAGAGAGAAAAGGCATGAGCAGTTACTGCAGTGCACCTGTAAATGTGCTCCCTTGCTTTCCAGGGACTGGTGTGTGTACGTTTGTCTCTTGTATGCATCTGCTTTCCCTCTGCTGTTACCTTGCCTCCCCTTTCCGACATTTGCGCTGGCTACTTCATGTAGACCTGTGCTGTGCTCCCCCGCTACTCTTGAGATGGTCCCTTTGGTCTTTGCACAGTGAATGCATTGTGGCCACTCTTTATGGTAGTGAAGGTCAGCAAGATGCAGAAAATGAGAGAGAGTGTTCCTGTATCTACTTGTTAATGCTTGGCCAGAGTTTCCAGCAGCTGTAGTTGTGGGCAGGGTTTTTTTTAATCAAAAGCACTCAGCACCAAGCATCAAACCTCAGAAGACTTCTGTGGGAGCTGTGGAGTTCAGAGCAGTTTTGAAAACCTGACTAACCCTGTAGGTGCCTAAAGGAGATAGTGATCAGGTATCGTGCTCTTCTCAAATCTGGACTGTAATGAGCATGATTCACATAACACCATCAGTTACAAAAGCAGCTGGTCCCTTCGTTTCTGCTAACCGGAAAGGATGATATTCCCCTTGATGGATCCTTCCATAGCAGTGTGTGTTGCTATTATTTCTAGAGCTGTCTGAGTGGGAGGTTTTAGGATAGCAGAGAGGGAGGGCAGTGCTACAAGCAATAGCTTTTATCTTTGCTAATAGTAATCTAATGGACAGAAGAGTGGGCCTGTAATTGGATTTTGCTTCAGATCTTGATTAGGAAGATTGCCTTGCGAAGTGTATAGAAACTGCCTGCAAGAGCTACACACATCTTTCTGTGATACTGAGCAAGAGTGATAGAACAAAATAAAGCTATAATTATCACATGGATCTGAATTTGAGTAGTGAAGGGTAAAGGCAAAGGAGAGGCTTCAGCTCTTCCAAAGTTCAAGCACAGAAAAACAGATGGAGTAAGCCTTACAGTAAGAAATCTATGTAAGCAGTAAATTATACCTCAGTTTATGCCCTGGTATATGCTCTGTAGTGGCCATTTTGCCCAGAACAGCAGTGTTTACTGGAGAAAAGGTGCAAACACAGTATAATCTTCATTAAAACCCTGTTTCAAGAGACAGTTGCATTCCCTTTGACATTCAGTAAGGGGGATATGTGGGGGTAGTACCAGCCTCTTCCTTCTTTTGGAAACTTCTTCATCTAGTGTACTTAGCTTTAAAGTACCGTGCAAAATCGCAGAGTCACTGAGGCTGGGAGGAACCTCTGGAGATCATCTACTCCAACTCTCCAGCTCAGGGCAGGGTCACCTAGGGTTGGGTTTTGAACATCTCCAAGGATAGAGCCTCAAAAGCCTCTCTGGGCAGCCTGCCCCAGTGCTTGAGCACCCTCACTGTAAAAAAGCTCTTTCTGGTGTTCAAGTGAAATTTTCTCTATTTCAGTTTATGCCCATTGCCTCTTGTACTTTCACTGCATACCAGAGTGTCTGGCTCCAGGCTTTGCCTTTACCCCCTCCTTAACCACCACCCCTGTCAGATAAGTATACATATTGATAGGATCTCTTCTCCAGGCTGAACAGTCTCAGCTCTGTTAGCCTCTCATATGTCAGATTCTCCAGTCCCTTAATCATCTTTGCGACTGTACACTGCACTCACTCCAGTGTGTTCATGTCTATCTTATCCCGGAGAACCCAAAGCTGGACACAGGACTTTTTCATACAGATCCACATGGTCTCACTGGTGCCAAGTAGAGGGAAAACGCTCTGCTGAATGCAGCCCTGAATGCTGTTGGTCTTCTGTGTTGCAAGGATGCATCGTTGGCATGTGCTTTCATTAGCTGGATGTTAGGTCCTCAAAGAGAGGACACAAATCAGCTGTCCACTCCTGGGAGGTGCTGGGACAGAGGCAGCAGGTCAGTCACAACCATAAGGCATGTGTCAGATCTCTCAAGCTTT
Organism: Pygoscelis adeliae; assembly: GCF_000699105.1. Taxonomy (NCBI): domain Eukaryota; kingdom Metazoa; phylum Chordata; class Aves; order Sphenisciformes; family Spheniscidae; genus Pygoscelis; species Pygoscelis adeliae. The sequence goes on along the minus strand of NW_008824357.1, from coordinate 325,106 downwards.
GGGCCTGTTGTTAATCACTTCCCTGTAAAACTTCTTAGATGCACAGTCTTGGAAGGTCACCTGAAATAAATCGGTCATGATTCACAGCAGATCTGATTAATTATCGCTCAAGGTCACACAGATAAATTCCAATGTGTGTCTGATTGTTTTTTAAGGTAATGTGCGACAGTTTAAAAAGCAATCCTGTGTGTAAACTGTTTTTTGTTTGTTTGTACATGTTGCATAATTAATAAATGACAATAGGAAGACTGGAAATTTGTAAACTAGCGACTCAGCCAGAACCGCAGGGGACTTTTTTCCAAAACTAGAGAAAGGTGAGATAATTTCTGATATAACAGTGGTAAAGCAAGTTTGTCTTTCACACCTTCTTAGTATGGCTTTAATTGCCCCACTAGTGGAAGTCCAGAGCAGTCCTGGTGTTCAACACTGGTATTTCTCCACTGTTGGGAGAAGAGAAATTAGATCAACAGAATTAAACCTGTAGTAAAGTTGTGGAACATCCTGCTATATTGAGCTAATGGCAAAGTGTTGCTGTTTCATTGTTGCTGATTTAGTTTTAATTTAAGATAAATTAGTAATCATTTTAATGAGAATAGCACACAAAGATGTATATGTTGTGCTGAGGCGCTGTATATGCCCATTTGAAGACAATCCATGTGTTAAACAGTTTATGATCTACATAGTGCAGATGGCACTACGGGAGGAAGGAAGTGTTTTCGTCTGTGAATTACAGGTGCAGGCTGAGGCGGGAAAGAGAAAGCTACAAACTGCTTGTTTGCTGTCAAACTTCTATGATTTTTAAGGTGTCTCATTTCTGTCTGTCACTTCAAAAATCTCTTTAAAGAGAGAAGGGGTTAAACCGAACCATTTAAATGGATTGTACTGAAAGTTTTATCCTAGAAATCTTAGGCTAAGTTTAATCCACATTTTCTAAATTTTTGGCAAATAGATACCTCACATGTTATAATTATTTCTGCAGCAGAAATGTATAGAAATTTCATTGTGCACCAGACTACTTAGGTTATTTCAGGCCTGTTAACCTATCCCAAGGTTAACGTAGGTTTAGTGCTTTCATCATGCAGCAGAAGTTAAAGAATAAATTGTCAGACAGTAGTTCTTACTTTTTAGAACACTAGGCTTAGTACAGGCGAAATAATAAATGTGAGAGGAGGCTTTTAGGCAGCCAAGGCAGACTTGTAGCTTGCATTCAGACATCTTGAGCAATAACGCTCCACGTGGGGTCACTGTGTAGAGAAATTTGTGCCAGATAAATACGGAAAATTAACAAAAAATGCATCTCAGGTACTATTCAGATGTTCCTGCAACTTGGTAGGAGGCTGCACGGGTATCATTCTGGGCCACTTGCTGTCAGAGTAAATTCAATTAACTTCAAAAAGCAAAATATATGGATAACTGCAAAGTGATAGCTCCAATGTCACCTTCAAATTAGGGAAGTCTTGACTTGTTTGTAACTTTGGCAAACTGAAGAGAAGGTAAAAATTCATTAAATAGTTTTCTAGCGGCGTTGGGTATCCAAATCCCCCCTTCCTCTTCGGAGAAACACAGATCATATTCAGTTTTTGAATTTTTTTTCCACATCTTCTTTAGATTAAACTTTGTGAAAGTGATGGGTATTGCCTGACTCTTAATTCTTAATGAGATGTCCAATAGCACCGCAGTATCACTAACCGTAGTTACTTGTTGGCGGTAAATTGTGTGAAACTCTAAGGAAAGAAAAACATGGCTTTACCTTTTCACCTTGATGAATAACTAAAACGGAAGGAAATTGGTGGCATAGGTTACCTGAATGGGAAGTGTTGAGTTTGGCAAAATAGCTTTATTTGGAGGCCTAATTGGGCCTAAACAAAGTGAAGGTGAGAAGAATCTGCCTGGTGTTTGTTGCAGGTGAAATGAAAAGGGTGTCTGTTACGGCCACGACTATCAGCAGTAGTTCATGAAGTATGGTTTTACAGGCCTGCTGCTTAGAATAAAGATCTGTGGTGTCAGAAGCTGTAGGGCATTTCACTGGGCTCTGTTGCAACCTCTGGCTTATCAAAAGATTTAATGTAAGCTATCTAAAACGTGTTTTCCAGGCTGTAGAGTGTACATATGTTAAATGGTCATTTTTTTCTCATGGAGTTTTGATATCTGTCTACAAGTGCGAAGTACTTTGAAGCGCTTGGTCTACCTGCATCTGCATCTCGAGGTGCGGTGTCGTTGCGTTGGTTTCCTTCTGAGTCATGTATGTATTAGCTGCCAGTTGCATTGTATCACTTCACCGACTCTTTCTGACCAGACTCTTTGTATAATGAAACCTCTGTCAGCCCTTTCATGACATAAATATATTGTATTTAACTAGCCACTAAAGAAAATCCATTTTCTGATCCCATTGAAATAAGGAAAGATTTTTTTGTCTGTTCAAGTGGAAAGTCTTGGCATCATCTGAATAGCAAATAAAAAAGACTATCTTGTGGAGCGGTCCCATTTATTTAACAAGGACCTGTCTCTGCAGCTCTCCGACTGAGACTAAGAGCTGAATTGGATCAGAAGGCTGAATTCCTATTCTGGTGTGGAGATTAGTTCACCAATTCAGCTGAGATATTTGGGACTGAATTAAAAAAGAAAAAAGCAAGAATCCATGAATTAAGGGCTTAGAAATTTATACTAGTTTTGTATAAATTTGTATTTGAATCCTGTTCACGTTAATGGCAATGGCACAGGATCGATTACTAGAAAATAAGGTCTGTGTTTATAATGCTCTGATTCCTTCGCGCCCAGAATTGTTAATAATACAGACTTTATTTTTAAACCTGTGATTTTCAAAGGAGCCTGACAGCTGTCAGTCTCAGCTAGATTAAAATTATCCTAACACCTCATGATTTCTAGCATGCACATCCTTCATTATCTTGATGAATTTAGGACTCACTAACGTGAATTTTAAAGATGATGAAAGTAAGGTACAGAGGGAAAGCAAGTGCCAGGCTCAGATGTTTGAAGGATTATAGTTATGTAAGTCTCGACACTTTTACAAGGGAATAACACAGAAATACCTGTGAACATAAGGGCCTACGTGAGCTATCTAAATCAAAGTTTTGGACAGACACCGAAACCAACCTTGGTCTCTTCCATCTTAGGTGGGTGAAGGAATGAGCCACTTGTCTCATTGAAATGCCATTTTAATGCCATTTAAATGTATTTGAAATTGCCAGTATAAATTTATGCCTTTAAAACGGCAAAGAAAAAATGTGTGCGTGGACGTATGTGACGAAATTTATGTTAACATTAGAAATTGGGGAAGCTATTAATAGAGCTAGTCACTGATGCTAAACACAGTGATAAATGTGTCATGAATTCAGGCTAGTGCTTTTAAGTGGAAAAAGTGAGTATGGAAGATAAATCCTAGATTTCCACTGGAGCACTGTTCAGATTAGCCTTAATCTTTCAAAACGAGAAGGGGGTGGGGGAAGGAAGTCCTTTTTGTGTGTTAAAATAAATGCATCAGAGAGAGCCTGCTATACTCAGCTGCTCCCTACAGCATGACTGCAAAAGCCTGTCCCTGGTAATGGACAGTGTTGCAAAGGGAAAAACCCTCCTGCAATGTAAGATTGAAATACTGACCCAAGGAACTGCGCGCTCTGAAGACGGTCGGTTTGTGTGCGCGTCGGGGCTGCAGAGGGTTCACCATGCAATGGGCGCTTTCCTTTTTGAACATTGCATTGCTGTGCAGAAGAGCTTTTCCAAATTGCATGCGGAGTCGTTAACTACGTTGAATAATTTATGCTTCTACTTATTTAATCACTCTGGAGTTTTGGTATTCGCTGGCAGTTGCTAGATTGCTTTATTAAGTTTAGGCTGTGTTGAAGGAAATTTATTTTTGTGTATTCCTCCTTCATAATTTTTTTTTTTTAAATGTTGTCACGTAAATTACTGCATTGTCAATGAATCTGCATGCAGAGCCTTACTATTTAGTTCTTATGCCGGAATCCTCTAAATCATGTATGGCATATGTATTATATCTTACTGCAGGCTATCCTTCTCAGTGATGGATTTACTTTCTTTGCTTTCTTCTCTTTTAGATCAGATGAAGGCATTCAAACTTGAAAGCAATGGAGAAAAAAAAATAAAATCTAGGTTTTGTCTCTTTACTCAAAAAAGCATAAGACCTTGACATGAAAAAGATGGGTTAAATAATATAACATAAAATACAGACATCTTACTGTTTCTTCCCTTTCCCGGAGGAGTGTTGGGGTCAGGGGAGAAGAAAGGTCTCGTATGTGTGTGTGTTGGTTAGAGGGGGTTAAGTCGAGGAGCGGGTTAAACGTTAGTTACTTTCTGTAAGGAGGAGGAAACTCTAATAAGATGAATATTAGAGAAATGGTCTAAGATGCATGATTGCCCATAGAACTTTCTTCGGATAAAGGAAGTCTGCCTTAGCTGTATTTTCTTGCAGATCAACATTGTAACCTCCTCTGTAGATGCATTGGGTTTTTTTTTTTCTGCTGATACCATTGCTTGTTGTACGTACTTTGTGCGGTATTTTATTTAGTTAAAGCAGTAAGGCGTTAGCAGACGTACATTTGTGACTGCATAAATCAGAGTTAAAACAACCCAACAACAATGGTCTTACATGTGCAGGCATGTTAGAACATATGAAAAGTTACCTATGTTTGATTTTTAAGGACAAATAGCTCTATACAAAATTAAGTATTTGTTAGAAAATTACGTTTTTCTTCTTTAGAAAAGATTTGTATTTTGATGCAAACAGAAAATATTTTTCTCAAAAGTTCTGACAAGAAGCAAAATATTTACTGAGTTGGTGTATATTTATCAACATATGCTGATGTGTATGTAATATGGGTTTGGATTTAATTTCGTACTTGTTATTTGTCTGAACGTACTTGGTTTATGAATGTATGCATGCGTATATGTAGATATCTTTCAGCTGGTTGTAAACTACCCTGTGAAACTGCTTTTAATGGAAAATTGTTTTTCCAGTTATTCATCTCGCTGCTAGTATCTGCTTCCAGTGGTGAAATTAAGTTTCCACCAATAATTTTTTCAGACAGCTATCAACATCATCCTGATTCTCCATTTCGCTGCCAAATTTACATTCTTCCTTAGCAAAATAAATCTCCCAAGAGTTACAGGATTCTTTTTTTAATCTAGAAAGCTATCCCTTGGATATACATGAGTGCATAGCTGTATCACTGTAAATCCTACAAAAGGAAAAAAAAGGCATTTGAAATTGCAGCTTTTTAATGAGAAAATTAACTTTACAGGGGTTACATTGAGTTTTGAAGGATTGTCAACCACAAAGGTTGCATTTAAGGTTTTTTCATCTGTTGTATTAATCATCTGAAGCAGAATAGGCCTAATCTTCCTGGATTAAAGTTCTGCAAATTTGAGGGCCATAGTACCTGCAAATATTCTTTTGTAGTCTTTACTAACATACTCTAATCCTCAGAAAAAGTGGGCATTAGACTTCCAATACGGAGATTCTGTGCCGTGCCATGGTTTATAGAGAAACTCTGCGTATGAACTCCCCAAGAACTGGGGATCAGAGTCAGAACTTCCCAGACCTGTTGAGGAATATGCTGTTACCAGATGTTTAATCTCAGGTGAATGGCTTGTGTATTCACTTGGAAAACTGATGTCTAATACTTTATCGATTATATATTTGGAATAGTTGTTTGTACGAAGTGTGCTTATATTCATGTCTTTTAAGAAATGAAAACAATCTAAATCCTGGATGTTATTTTCTAACGTAACTTTGTGACTGAAGTTACAGACCAAAATTCATTCATTAGGAGTTGTTGAAACCATTGACCCTTAACTTTCTCTCAAAGTAATCAATGCTTTGCATACAAAAAGTGATGTCGAGGGGAGCTTTGTTTGGACGCAAGGCAGCAACATACAATTTCACGGGTGAGCAAGCAGGGCGATTGCTTGGCCTCTGTGGCCCTGGGTTTTTTTTGGGAAAGGCACTATGTAGCAGTGCAATGTCTTCAGCATGTGTGGGTGGATGAGAGGAGTGCAGTAGTGCAGTGCAATGTAATATCATGTGATGCAGGCTCTGATGCCACAGTTAAATTCCTTGTTGATGTTTCCCACCATTCCTCGTAAGAAGGGACTCTAAAAGTCTAGTTCTTCTTGCACATTTTTTTGAGAGAAGCAATTGAAGTGCAAGGTGCCAAGCCTCTTCTCTCCACCCTGGTATTTCAGCAGAACCTTGTCAATGCCCTTTCATTAGGCCAGAGTTCAGTAGGTGGCAGGATTAGGGCTTTCTCTGAAAAGAAAATGATGGGAATCTCTGTAATTTTGGTATTGCTTTAGTGAATATGAAAGCAAACTGGGCTGTCCATCTGCGGGTTTTTTTTCTGCTAGAACTGCAAACAACTTGTGTGGTGTTGAGGGTCTTACATGTACCTCATCCGCATCCTCCCCTCCATACTGACTTCTTACATAAAACTTGAAACCCAACTGTTCTGCATACACTCCCGACAAAATTTTCTTCCAAATTACAGCAGCAGTGTCATGGAAAATTTCATTTCTGAATTGCACTAATTCGGAGGGGAACAAAAAGTGTCAGATCCCACTACGTTTCTTCAACACACTGTTCTGTAGTCAGGGCTCTGTCTGCAGCTAACACGGTTTAGCTCACAAAATGCTGAGAGTGACAGTTACACTATGACACTTATAACAGTGCATTATAAAGCACTGTCACCTGGTCCCAGTCGCACCATGCATTTGATATAACAGGTTTCTCTGTTGTCCTGTTCTCCTCTCTCATCTTCTTCTGCTTGGCATTACCTTTCTCATACAGGTTTATATCCAGTCAGCTGAAACTAAGCATGATATGGTGGCGTGATATTTCCACAACGAATTTCCCCTATGCACTAAGCAAGTCTTGTACACTAATAAAAATATATTAGGCTGGACTTAATTTTCTAGCAAAGAGAGAGTGGTGGCTTGGAAAATGCCATGTCTTTCACACTTTCCTTATGATGGGGTGCTCTGCATTTCAGCCTGGATCTTGCAGGGCCAATGACTGCACTGTCACGCAGCAAAATATCCTTGTTGAGGAGCTAAGGCATTTACTCTTCTTCTGCAACCAGGAAAGTGATGTCCGTAGCACGCTGTGCAGGCTGCTTTCTGCTCTGCCTGGCTGGTTGTGCTAGTACGTGACATTCCAAGTGCTGCACTGTCATCAGAATCCCAATGAAACGTCACACAGTATAGGAGTCTTGATTTAATATCAGAGGGTGGTACTGTCACATACATGGCTATTTGCTTGCACACCTATCCTAATAATCAAATTGGCAACCCATTAACAGGGATCCACAGGAAGATATAGCCAAGAAGGAGATAATAAGATCCAGTGGGAAGCACTGGACTTGTGTTCTTGTGTGGATTGCTTCCCTCTTTAATGCCTCTGTTTTTCTATGAAAAAAAATCATAGAATCATAGAATAGTTTAGGTTGGAAAAGATCTCGAAGATCATAAAGTCCAACTGTTAACCCAGCAGTGCCAAGTCCACCACTAAACCATGTCCCTAAGCACCACATCTACACGTCTTTCAAATACGTCCAGGGATCGTGACTCAACCACTTCCCTGGGCAGCCTGTTCCAATGCATGACAACCCTTTCGGTGAAGAAATTGTTCCTAATAACCCAATCTAAACCTCCCCTGGCACAACTTGAGGCCGTTTCCTCTTGTCCTATTGCTTGTTCCTTGGGAGAAGAGACCGACCCCCACCTCGCTACAACCTCCTTTCAGGTAGTTGTAGAGAGCGATGAGGTCTCCCCTCAGCCTCCTTTTCTCCAGGCTAAACAACCCCAGCTCCCTCAGCCGCTCCTCACAGGACTTGTTCTCCAGACCCTTCACCAGCCTCGTTGCCCTTCTCTGGACACGCTCCAGCACCTCGACGTCCTTCTTGGAGTGAGGGGCCCAAAACTGAACACAGTATTCGAGGTGCGGCCTCACCAGTGCCGAGTACAGGGGGACAATCGCTTCCTTGAAGTAGTGCTATTTTCAAAACCTCCCAGGTTTTGATAATTTTAGCATCTATTCTGTTGAGATTGTCTCAAGGTGCTCTTTAAATATTTTAAGTTAAAAAAAAAATTCTTTGTAAGAGTTTGTGATCTGAATAGTCATGATAATGAAACCAATAAAAGAAAGTTGTTTTCTTTTAAGAGACCAAGATGGAATGATGAAGGTCTTTTTTGCATAGGAACTGTGCTGTCTGAACTGAGAATAGAATCCAGATCTCTGGAATTAATTAATATTAATTCATCATTTATGTAATATAAATCATGTAATTACCACGTGCAATTTCCGTTTTAAACTTGGTTAATTTGTCATTTTATGTCCTTGTAAACTATGGTTGAATACAGCATTTCAGTTCTACCTTAATGTAGCTTTTGTTAATTAATTTTTCTCTAACATAACTTTGGACTTGCTTTCTAACTGACGTATGTATAGTCATGCTTTTAGATATAGTCTGTGGTACCAGAATGTAACATTAGGCACTCAATCCTTGGGTTACTGGCTGACTCAGTGGTTCCTCCAAAGGAACTGTGAACATCTATTAAGTCAATGCAGGTTTAGGTAGCTTTGATCTGTGCATTAATAATTCATACACCATCAATCTGTATAATGCAGATACAGTGTTTGTACTGCGGCTGCTTAAGAAAGCCTCATTATTGTGACTACGTCTTTTTTTAAACGCCGAGCTGTAAATCCTGGCTGGAGGTAGAAAGCATGCAAAATCTGAGCTACTTTTGTGATTTCCACAACACAGAATCTGAGCTCTTCCTAATCTTCAGTATAGTTGCGCAACCAGGTCCTTGTATGAGACAGGGGATCACTGCACCTCTCAAGCCACAGGCTCGCTGTATCTCTGTATGTACATGGATTCATGTACATTACTTAATCTACTGATATCTTAGTTTTTCTGAAGCCTCCAATATACAGTATGGTACCTGATAATAATTTGGGTCACTTCTCCATGCTCACTCCTCCTTTGAAGAACGGTTGATTGTTTTGAAATGGAACTGAAGTGAACTGATTAAAGGTGGTTTATGATAATGTTTTTCATCTGGCAGAATCACAGGAAACAGGTTCAGAGATGTAGAGGCCAGAGGTACCACTTAGTCTTCTCACTTAGCCTCATCTACAGGGTACAGTATTCTGTTAGTCTAAATATGCCAAGACTAAGCCCAGGAACCAGACAATTCCCTGACAGAGTTTTTTAGCAGCCCTGAAATTTTCTTTTTAAAAATTTAGTTCAGTTTTTTGATGTTGATGTTACTGCTGCTATGAGCTGTTTCCTGAGCAACCAGTGGTTTTCTCAGCTTCTTCGTTCCCCCAGCCTCCTCTCCAAAGGTTCCTTCTCTCCCATTCATACTGCAATGAGGTACAGTCCCCATGAACTTATGGTGCTTTGAGTGTATGGCTCAGGGCAACTTGGGTTTGATTTCTGTGAAAATACAGAGCAGCTGATAATATATTTCATTCTAAACTCACATTTTCATTCTAAACTCGCATTTTCAATTAGCTGTCTACTAAGAGCAATATATTGTTACACCATACATTGACAGTTAGACAGTCAAAGCTGTATTTTTAGTTCTTGTACTCTAGTTTTCCCTCTAGATGCTCATACTCTTTTTTCATAATGTAAAAATATTAATTAATGAGAGACTATCATTCACACAGTGACACTGGCTGTCAGTAACTAAGGAATGCGATTTAAAAAAACTAAATAATAAAAATGTGAGCACATAGCAGAGATGGCAGTATGATAAGGGAGATGAGAGAAGTTAATTGCTGGACTTTAAAATATCTTGGGAAGGGAGGTGTTGAAAAAGTTTAGAGCGAAAATTAATGATGTATAACAAATTAATTAGGCTAAAGCTAGAAATGAAATCCTAATTATAAAAGAAGCAAAGATGTGGACTGAAGTCTCAGGGAAAATGGTCGTTGTACACTAGTGTCAACAGGACAGCACCAGTCTATTTGAGGACTTTGTTGCAGGTCATTTGGATGTGTGGAGTCTTGGAAGGGTGCTCTACTCTTTATCTTCTGCTTCATCAGAGCATGAGAGTCTGTGATGCAGCACAGCAAGTGGAGGTTAAAGTGTTAACTCAGCCCTGCTGAGGTACGTTGAATAGTTTGGCTGTCAAAGCTGATCTTGTTGACAGGGTGAGTTGTGTCTGGGCATCCCAGGGGATGGAAGGACATCCATGGATATCATGTCCGTGTCAGAGGGTGCAGATATAACTGCTTTTTTCTCTTTTTCTGCCTGCAGTCTCCTCTCCCTGGGGTGATATAACAGTGGGAACAAGGCAACGCGTAGGTAAGAGAGAGAAAATTTAGATGTGGGGAAATAAAAAGATGGTGTTATGCAGACTGCTGTGTAGATCAAGCATTGAGGTGCTGTTAGGGGGTAGGAAATAACTACCTTGTCCTTAAAATCTACTCTTCTAGGTCTGCTACAAATAGTTAGAGCTTACCTTTTCTGTTGTGTGCAGTCAAAACCTTCTAAATGGTGTTGTTATGCCTCTCTTGATGGGGTCACCTGGGGATAGCCTCACTTGAGACATTTCCTCCTTCCTGTATTGGCCTTTTGACTTTGTTCAAGGGCAGCAGCAATTGAACATATGATAAGTTCCCTATCACAGGGTTATCTCCGTCCTTGAAAAAAGAGATCTGAGGAGTATAATGTCTTTTTCATCTCTGAGCATGATAATGTTCTCTATCAGTCTTTCCTTCAACCCTCTTGGTACCAAAGAGAATAAAAAAATGCCCCTTGATTTCCTCAGTGAGTTCTGGATCAAGCCTGTACTTTTTATAATATTTTGGATGTGAGGAGAGAAAAATGAACTGAATAATAACAGGCAACTGTGAGACAGCGTTGCGTCCAGGTCCCCAAGGTATTTCTTATCTAGGTTTTTGGATCGCATGCTCCATTAAGAGGTCATCTATTAATAGGTTACAAAAGTTTAGTCGGTGATCATTAGATGTTTTCAATAAATTACAAGTCATTTGTTTCAGGTAGATGTCGCATTCAACAGGTCAATAATCAAAGCAGTGCTGTTTCTGTATTAATGTTTTATCTATACATACAGCTGTTTAATCAATTCGTGGTAGAGATCCTTTCTTAACACACTCTCAAAAACTACGTGTCCCTTAAAAGTTTTTGATAAGCAGCTTTTAATGATGTTTAGGTATTTTACAGATACCTTCTGTTCTCATGTGATGAGTATTTTAATGTATTTTAGTAGTCTCTTAAGCAGATACTTTTAACATCACCTGCACCTGATTTTCTATTTCATTACATGTCAGTTCATCTTTTCATCTTCCTTGTTCAGCATCCCCTGCGGAAAGACTTTTGGAAGTTTACTTTAGATTTGACATTCTAAATTTTATATATTGCAATGTCTACCAGGCTGCTTCTCTCCCTCCATGCGACCTTTTAAAATGGTTTCAGAACTGAGCCTACGGTTCTCAGAATATCTGTGAATGTGGCTCCACCTGAACACGGAGCTTTTTGCTTAGACAATAACAGTATTCTCTATTAAAAAGATAAGTGGTAGGGGGCATCAACCATTCATTTATAGCCTACTTCTTATTGCATTGCAATGTAAATACATTGAGGAAGGTATGAAATTGCTTGTGCTGCCGTATAATAAGCCGCATGTGTACACGTAGATTCTTTTTTCAATATCACTTTCCAAACCCCAAGCCATCCCAGACTGCTTTACCAAGTCAAATTACTTATTTATGGACCTCTGCAAAATAAGTCTGATGTACAGTACTGCTTGTGTAGCTTTCATCACTGTAATTGTCTTAGTGTGTCTGCTAAGTAGTTACAAATATCATATCTCATTCATTACTTTCAGCTTGTTCGGCATTTCGTAGCAGTGAGCGCACTAGGATTTAATTTACTTGAATTGCTACCATACGATCTTTCCCTGGGTATTTCAATCAAGGAGCTTTGGTTCTGACTGCAGTGCCTCGTGTACTCCATACTGCACTCCGTGTTGAGTGGAAAGCACTCGCAGAGCTTACACTGCAAGGAACTTCAGCATTGACAAGGCTGAAAGGACAGAGCCCCAGCAAAGCTGCCCTAGAAGCTTTTGTGGAGAAGAGTAAAATTTCCCCCCTCCCTATGATATTTGCTTTATTTCTGCTCCTGCGTTTTCTCCGTTGACTTCTGTGAGGTTTAAAATAACAGTCTTTGAGCTCGGCTGCAGTCCCTAGGTAGTTGGAGAACAGCAGAGAGCTCTTGTCATGTGTCAGTATAGATTAAATCAGAAAGTTATCTTGCCTTTCTAATCAAATCTTTTCCTTTTGTATACTGACTAACTGATATAATACGTCGCTTCTTTAGCTTAGGCCTCACTTTTTTTGAGCCCTGGGTTACTGGCAAAAGCTTACCGGAATGAGGCGGCCATCTCACACTGAGGAATGAAGTTCTCCAGGTCTCTCTGGACTGTTGCAGCATGCAAATGGAATGGACAGTTCCAATTCACGGACCATGTTTGTGCACGTAGACAAATATGAAGGATTTGCACACTGAGAACCTGGGCTTTGAATGGTCCCCAGAGAACTATCACCTGTGCTGCAAATCGCTGCGTCCCTGGCCCACAGCTGAGGCTAAGTGCTCAGGTGATGTAAACTGGCATAGCTGCCTTCCTTGCTTGAAAGTGGAAGTAGTTCGTCAGTGCCAGCTAAGCAGCTGGCCTTGGGGCTTTGTTTTGGGAGCTGGCCATCAGTTGGGAGACAAAATCCTGACATGGACAAGGTCTAAAAGCAATTACTGTCTTGGCATACTACCAGAGTTGATCTTTGAAGGTGAGAATCAAGTTCAGTGTGTCGATCTGGACTGCCTTAAAGGAGCTGTTTTTCTTCTAAACGATGTTACAGATATTTTATTAAAACTAGCAAAACTCGTGCCCCAGTGTTCTTCATCTTCAAAGCTGATGTTACTGCAGTTTCATTATTCAACCCATCAGGCAGCAACGGTTTCATAAATGAATACGATTGCATGCCGGGGTGGTAGCATTACTGAATAAACTGGATTTTCATCCAGCCATGACCGTTTGGATTATAACATTTAGAATCCATTGCTTCAGTAACTTCTCTTAAGCAAAGATCATAGCACAACTTGAGCTTTTAAAACCACAGGAGGGACAGAGGAAACATTTTAAAGGGCTTCAAGTTGCATGTACAGATTAAGGGAAATCCAAGTGGGAGAGGTTAATAGAGTAATGCCTTTGTTAGCAATGACTGTGAGAACAGGAAAACAATCCTTTGTGTTTCTTAGATCCAGCATTTATCCCAAAGCTCCTGATACAAGTTTGTGTGCAGATGCTTGATGTCAAAACAAAACTTAAGGTTTGAGCTTAGGTTGTTCAAAGGATTGATATCTTTGTGATGGACATTATTACTTTGGACTGAACCAGAAACACTCCTGATCAAATACTGTGACATCCACAATCCTGCTGTTATCGCTTAATGATTGCTATGGTGGCTGTCAGAATGGTTGAAGGAACCTTCTAAGATTCTCTGTGAAAATACCTTTTCTTTCCTTCTTTTTGCTGCAGGTAGAAATGCCCTTTTCTACCTTGTTGCTGTAGCTGGGAGGATAAATAAGGTTGTCTCTTTTCGTGTGTCTCCTCTTCGTCTGATTATATTTGATTTGAGTTTGAATGGAGGGTGTTTAGTTACAGTACTTGGCTAGTTCTCTGACAGGAACCTGGATAATTTGGGGCAATTTACTGAACCTTTTTGTGCATCAGTTACCTATTTTTAAGCAAAGATAATGAGAGTTCTGTTCTACCTGTCTGTTTGTGATGTCTCCTAGTACATGTTCCTGACCTTCCCTGGAGCCCCTATTTATACAACATTTAGATTGCAGTATAAACAATTATGTTCATACTGTATTTATGTTTACCCATCAGGCTTATGGGGATTTTTTTTATTCGTAACCATTTTTACCTGTGTTTGTTCAGATAGAAATTATGTATGCGATGGCATGCAGGTGAGAGTTTTGTTCTACTATTTCTCTTTGTCGCACTAAAAGAAAAGGCAAGATAGACAGAAGCGCCAAAGCATTGCTACAGCTGCCTCTCACCTTGAAACCATAGGTGAAACCCATAAATTTTAGATATTGGATTTAAGGTTTTGAAGATTCTTGATAGAAATACTACCAATGGACAGGCACCGTTGGGATTTGTACCATACTTCGATTTAATTATTCTTAGAGAAGCATTATGTCCTGTCAAGGCATTTGTCCTTTCCTGTCAAGGCTGCAAGCACCAATTCCAAAGAGGACCCATAATAGTCTGAGAATAAGTAAGTATGAAAAATTGTGGACATAATTATTATAATTTTTGGTGTCATGAAATGATAATCCTTTTAAGTATGCTCCAAACAATGTATTCATGTATAATTGCACATATTCAAACTTTCCCTTGCGGTATTTTATTTGCCTTTGTGTCAGTAGCAGCACCAGCAGGAAAAAAGCGATGCTGGTCATGAAATACACCGAGGTCTTTGCATGGAAATGATGGAGAAATGACACAGGCGTAAAGAGGGTGGCTGTTTTCTTGCTGGTCAGAGGAAGCATCATTTGCTGTCTTGAAACACATTGTGGTTTTCAACGTGCTTTTCAACTGTGCCTAAAGATCCTTTGAGTTAGGAGAGCAGCTAAGAGTTGCAGGTGGCGACTGGGGCCACTCTTTTAGTGGAAGCTATATAAATGTTTGTTTGTAAGGCCACCGCCTGCCCCGTAGTGTTGCCAGTCAATCTCCCAGTCAAGGGTTACCTGAGCCGAAGCGTAGAAGCTGAGCTCCTGACCGCTCTGGAGCCTTTGTACATCACTCAAACACTTTTGTGAACCCATATAGTTAATTCTGATGTTCTGGCAATTCCAGCTTGGTACCAAGTCGGATTTACTAAGAGGAGGTGAAGGCAGCTAGCACCCTCCTTCACTGCACTAGCACTGCCCTGTGCAGCAGGCGTATTTCTGCAAAAGGTTGAAATTGGAGCTGTCTGTCTCCTTCAAGCACCTGCCTCACCTTTCCAGGTCTTCCTGAACTTTCAGTTGGCTGTGTGGTCGCTTTAATTTCATAGCATCAAGGGCCGGAAGGGACCATTAGATCATCTATTCTGAACTTCTGTATATCACAGGCCATTAAGTTTCACCCAGTTACCCCTGGGTATTCTTCACTTCCAGTCTTTAAACTTTTATGTAGTGTTCCTATGCCATGTTTCATCACAGAGATAGCCACATTTCAGTGAAATGTATTCTGTATAGAACTAGTAATGCTTGTAAAGTGCATTAGGAGCCTTCAGAATGAATAGAACTTGTATATATTTGGTCTGAGATTTTCAAAGACGCTTAGGGAATTAGGAGGCTCAGTTCCCGTTAATTTTTATGAGAATTTAGCATCTAAATGCCCCGGGTAGCTTTGAAAAATCTTCTCTTTTAGTGGGAGGCATAAAAGTAACCATTTAGAATTAGTTGAATTGTGTATGTAGTTTGTTAGTGGTAGGTACTTCAGAATAAGATGATAAAAAAATCCTGTTATAGACAATTATATAATGACCTGCTCTGAAGGTGACATTTTCTTCCTGACTCTAAGCACTTCGTTGTTGGCTTGAAGCTTGGCAGTTTATACTCCTTTTAAACTCCTTAACCCACTTAATATAACTCAGGAAGTTCTTAGGAACCATAAAAATGTCTACTGGTATTTTAGGTTCTACTACTTTATCAATATTGGTATTTATGAAGTAGGACAAAGCTCCTAATTGTTTCACTGTGCACTGACATGTGAACTACACTGCTCATTAGCACCAACTTTCACTGATAGAGGAACTTGTTTAACAGAGGAATGAATTTTCTTCAAGACAGTAGTACCGAATGTTTATTACTGTTAGTAATAACTGTTCTTTGACTGGTGTTTTTGTAAGGATTATCAGGCATCAGAATTTCAAGAGACTTCACTGGTGGTAGATGTGCTCCTAGTATTCAGGATTTTCTATTCAGTCAGGAAGATTTACAAAACCTCAACTTTGCTGTCTGCAAAAATAACTTGTAAGACACGATGACATTTTGGAAATGTACTAGAATATGCTACATCCAATGCATCGCAATAGCTTTTCTGTAGATCATTCTCCACTTTCAGGGTGCCTAATTGCATTTGAAAAATACCTTGGATAGGATAATTCCCTATGACGTTTCAGAAAGATACTCCATAAGCTCCCATGAAGTTGTCTCACATGGGTTAGTTATCCTGCTCTTCTCCACTGGGAGCGTGTGTTACGGTCTCATAGTCTTTGGCAGGGAGATTTTCCCCACTTACTCATTACCAATTCCTTTCAGTCACTTCACATTGCTCTTAATCATACCCACCATAAATAATTTTTCTCCAATGTCTATTTTGTATCCTTTGGGTATTTGTAAGCAGTTACGTTCTGTCTCCATGATCGCTTAACCAAGGATGGGCTAATGTAAGACAACAGCTAGTAAGAAACGTTGTAGTATGTATCGAGTACACCTGCCTTCCTAATTATTACATGCCAGGTTTAATTGTATGACTGCAAATATCGGATCAGACTACTTCCCATGACATGTTGTGACTAAAACAGCCCACATTTATTCCGAAGGTACATGTTGCCCGAAATTGAAATATTTGTCTTATTTGACACAAATTATAATTATGCTAAAGAACCTCAAGGTTCTTCCTCCTCCCCTCCCCCTCTTTTGTCTTCCTAATTATCGCTGTAGCTCCCAGTGAAAATGGTTGGTATTGCTGCTCATTAGCCAAATAATTTCTTTAGCAATTATCAGAAATTTAGGCAGCCAATTTGGAAAAAATACTGTAGTAGAAAGCAGAGCTTTTGCCTTTAGAAAATTCCCGGATGCAGGTCAGGTTCTCTGTTGGCGTAAATGCACGAAACTACATTGAAGGTAATGTAGCTGCATTCCCTTGAAGTAGAGACAAATTTAGCTCTCATTTAAAACCAAGACACCAAATTTTATTGGTTGATACTGAAATTATAAATTGAGCCTGACTTTAGCAGGTGTAAGTGTATACAGCACCAAGTGCTTCCATGGAGAGACAAGATTTATACTGGCTGAGTATCTTGATTGAAATCCTCTGACCTTTCATTATTCTGTGGTGAAGTAATTTAAGCGCAGCACTGACCACCCTGGACGTTCAAACACCAGCCTCCAACCCCAATCAAAAGACCATGACACACTGATTTCTTTTGAGTCCTTAATTTCTTTGGACCTCTTGAGGTTTTGCTTCATGGTCGTGTTTCAGGTGAAAGGTCTTGAAACCTTTTTTTCAATGAAAATTGTGGTAATCGCATAATTTCATGGTATCAGAAACTGAAGTATTAAGAACACAGGCAAATATTCTGAGACATGATAAGACCCTAAGAGTCTTCAGTGCTGTAAGCAGCCCAAGACTTGGGACAGGTCGGGATGTCGTTGCTCACAGGAATGACGGACTACGGGTGCTTTCAGTGAGTTTTTAGTCAACCTTTTCACATCACAGACGGCCCAAGGTGCCACTGGTTAGAGGGTGGGCAGCTAACACAGGACCTGGGCACCCAAGGGCCAAAGAAGATTTTAACGCATGAGTAAAGATTGAACAAGAAGATTGTTTGCGGTTTCATTTAGGTGAGTGAAAGTTTGTTGTGACCAAGTATCTCGGTTTGCTGGTTTGCTCTCAGCAGGAGTTTTTCAGAATAAGGGCTTCCAGTTTCACAGCTGTGTAGAAGTGCTAATGATGGGCCAGTAGTTGTTATAATTACAGCCCCTGAAAGAAAGAGGGAAGGCAGACCCTGGAAAACAAGGGCAAGGGTGTCTTAGGAGTTACGTTCGTGATCTGAGACGTTGGCTTAGTTCCCAGCTCTGTCACAGTTTTCCTGTGTGACCTTGGACAAAGTTGCATAATCTTTCTTTACCTGAGTGCTGTGTGTGGGAGTAATGATGTCTCCCTGGGCAAAAAGACGGCTTTCCTGCTGCATTTTGATGCTGAAGTGTCTGGGATCACAGGTGTTTCTCGAAATTCAGGACATTACTGTATAGATTGTTCTATCCCATGTGTTTATGGAGCACTCAATAGGCACATAGCTATATAAATACAGATATAATCACACAAAAGCCTGCTGTATTCCTTTATTCACACTGCAATCCTGACAGATGTGTTCTCAGCAAGATTCCACCATATTCCACAGTTGAGCGGAGACCGTATGCTGTTGAAACAAAAGAAGAAGATTAATTAGGCTGTCATTGTGTGAAATTGGGTTTGTGGATGGCAGGCACGCTCAGTAGTCTGCATAGAGGTTGTCCATTTTTTTAATTATAGAAGCAGAGAGAGGGAGAAAAAGAGAAAAACCTGGCATAACCGCCAGTCTACCAGTGGCAGGATGTTTACCCAAGTGGCTGTGCTCTGTTTGTTCAGCCACGGTGACACAGTGAAGGATTCGGTGTGCTGCTCTGATACCCAAGGAGTGTACGCTGCAGAGAGTGGGTAGATGAAGCATGCTGGAGTTGAACAAATAAACATCTTCTCTATATGCTTCTGCAACTGAATTTGCTCGTTTCTGGAAGTCACTGGTCCATTAAAACCTAAAATTTCTTGCATGTCAAGTCAGGCCAGTGTCGTACTCTGTGGGGTCCCCATGTATAGGGAAGGCTTGACTTATCTCACCGTAAGCTTGGAGCCTGTTTGCCAGCAAAAGCAGGTGCAGCACAAGAAAATGTGCCCCTAGGGAAGGGCAGATGGTGTCTGCAGTACCTCTGAGCCCTTGGGGCAAATGGCTGTAGTGCCAAAATCAGCTCAAAGTTCCAGCTGCTGCTGCGTAGGTGCACACTGTTTGAGAGCTGGGGCTGGCGTGGCCTCTCCCCAGGGTCTCCAGGCCATGTGGTGTTGCTCTGTCCTGGAGCATCTTCTGCAGGCAGCTCCGTAGGCTCCAGGTTTGACTTACGCTGAACAGCAGGTTTTTTCCCCAGCCTGAACATGGGCTTATTTATCTGAGGGCTGAATTGTGCTTGCAGGCAAATGAATTTCTGGTATCGGTTCATTAAAATTAGACAGCATCTAGGTAGCAGACTGGAATGCAGTTCCTCTGTTTAAACAACAACAGCAGCCACCTGCAGTAGGGAAAATATCTGCCTATGTGCAATCTG
Organism: Pygoscelis adeliae; assembly: GCF_000699105.1. Lineage (NCBI taxonomy): Eukaryota > Metazoa > Chordata > Aves > Sphenisciformes > Spheniscidae > Pygoscelis > Pygoscelis adeliae. Next base: position 305,892 of record NW_008824357.1, on the reverse strand, counting down.
AGACCTGTTGTATCCTTCTAAAGGTCCAGATGAACATTGTATTCAAATTCTTTCTAATTTAGTTCTGCTGCATTATATGCATCTCAGAAATGAGCACCTGTGTATTCTTTTCTTTAAAGAGAAGGGGAGGATCTGCTTTTGGGTATATTCCAACCCAGGTAATAATATTCCAACTCCCTCTTCTCTGCTTGTGGTTTCAGTTGGAAAAGAAAATCTTACTGTTGTGCCTTCAGTTGCTAGAAGCAGAGTTAAAGTATTTTCTATCAGAGATGAGGGCTCTGTGGTGGGACAAATCTGCGTGTAGGGGCTATCTCCCCTTCTCTGCAAAAATAAAACCAGCTTCCAGGCTGAGTGAGAGCAGAACCAAACTAACAGCAGATCTAGCCCTTTCTGTGCAGGTGGAAGAAAGGCCAGCAGAGCAGAAGCAACACCTTAGACAGGAGTGGCAGAGCTTGCAAACACGGTAGAGCTTTGCTACCTGTTGTACCGTGGTGGCATTAACCCCTACCATTGCAGCCCATCATCGGCCCTTGATCAGATGCGGTGCACAGACTTTAAGGAATTGCACTGGGGTTGTGTGAAGGTACTTAGCAGAATAGTTCATTTCTCTCTGTCCCTGCGGAACACGCTGGTTGTTGATGCTGCTGCCCTAGAAGAAGGGAAACATACAATAAATCCTTCTGTCTTCTTGCTGTATTATAATATATACGAGTGACAGGATTTTGAATGCTTTTTCGTGCTCTCTCTGATGTTCATTGCTAGGCTTCGTTGCTTGTTTCTGCAGCTGTACTATTGCACTGGGATTGTCCCAAGGACAGACCGTCCCTTGGGGCTCAGCAGCTGAAGGCTGCACTGAAATCCCAGAGGGTTTGCAGGTATTCAAGAACCTCAAAGGCAGACACTGTGAACCCTGTAATCCAAATGCTGGAGAATATTGTCTGAGTTGCCAGGATCCCACAGCTCTTTTTGGAATCTAAGAGAGTTTGGGAGATTTTGCTTAGCCTTGTATCAGGAAGCCATTTGTGTGTCATTATAAGGTGTGATGCAGCGCTGTTGAGTTCCTGGGAGCAAGTTTGAGCTCTTCGGGCTTGGCAGTGAAAAGGAAAATGTAGAACAATGCTACAATTAACTGAATCAGCACTCCGTTACAACGAAAGAAATAATTCTTTGTTTACTGTTAATTAACATTTGCAAAGAGTGATTAGCATGTTAGTTAGAAATACGCATTATGCTACCTTTTTTAAAAGTATGACCAGGCAAATGAACAGGGGGTGTCAAAGATCTTGTTTCTAGTGCTTGATGGTTTAACACTAACTTGCCTGAGCCACAGCAGTTTTTCCAAAGGTATACAAATTTGCTATCCCAGCCCAGGAGCTGGGATTTCTTAGCTGTCCTCTAGCCTCTTAAAACTGGCAGATACTGCTTTCATCTGTAGGGGTTATAGCTCGGAGAATACCTTTGCTTGTCACGTGGAAGCAATGTATTCTTTATTATCCCTATGAAGAGATTCTCATGAATACTTCAGGAGACATTCGTAAATACAGCCTTAATTATTTAAAACTGTTTTTCCCCTTACTTACTTAAGGATGTTGCCTTTCATCCACCCAAGCTGAATTTATTGCAATGAATAATAATTTTAATTTCAATTAAGTTTTGTATGTACACATCTCTGAATCTTGTATCCATCTGTTTGCCATCTGCTGATTGGTTTGCTGTTTCTATAAAGCTTCAGTTTTTTAATTGTAGATGGTCATGTATGCGTTACAGTTTCATCATTCAACTCATCTTGGAGACAACACAACTGTATTAGACTCTGTGTATAATTAGATTGCCGAGACAGCTAAAATCATCAGATTGTTTTAATTTGGCTGCTTCTCTGAGCATGCACTTCCTCTGAAGATGCCTGTACTTCTTTTTAAAAGGGACTGATTTTGGTGGACTAGACGCAGTGTATTAGTTGGGAATTTGCTCTTGATCAGCTGTAATTATGATTGTGCTGAGCTCGTTCATAGGACTCTGTCACAGTTCATTTTTTGAGTCACTGTACAAATGCAGTCGACTATCTTGGATAACTTACAGGTACAGGAGACAACCGGTACTTCCTAACAGGGGGATATCGCTTACTGTAGCTGCAAGCTCTACTGCCTCAGAACTCACCTGACGTGGACAGAGCCTGGTAATAACCTGGGCCAAAATTCTTCCAGCTGAGTACTTGATGCCATTTTTTTTGTGCGGAAAGGATCTGGCTCCATTTGGTAGGTCTGAGGATGGACATGTGAATCCAGTCCTTTGTACACATCTGTTATTTCCATTTGGTGGTCCAATTTGTTGGTCTCAACATAGCTCCAAGTAAAAAGGCATTCATTCATACAATGCGTGTATAAGCTCACCCCTTTTCCCTGTTGCAGGCTTTGCAGGTAGGCTAAGGGACTTAAATCTTTGTCTGGATAAACTTAGGTTTATGAAGGTGAGGGTGGGTGGGAGTTGAAGAGAGGGAGAAGTGCTTTTTCAGAAACACCAAACAAAACGGAGAACTGCAGGCACACTCCGTATATATTAAATCAGATTATATCTTCTCCATAGTAACCAGCCTGAGCTTACCGTTTCTCTTTTCATTGTTCGTTGCTCAGACACGGTCCTGCTTGGGTACGTTTCTGGTAGCCGAGACTATGGTTTAATAGCTGACCTCGCAAACATCAGCATGCCTTTATGTCACACCAAATGCTCAGGGCTCCCCCTGTCTCCTGCTCCATTGAACAAACAGTTAAAAAATGAAATAAAGATAAAACCTACACCAAAATCAACAGCTGTTCTGGAGCCAGGAAGAACTAATTAACTTGTAGCAGGTGCTGCTACTGGTTTCCATCCGATTGCAGTCCAGCAATCTGCTGCCCTGCTGCAAACCGCCTAACACAGAGTCGGGGAAGGCCAGGAGGGAAAAAGCCTTCCCTTGAAGCTACATGAGCCCGTAGTAGTGGAAGTATTATTTTTGTAGCTGTTACCGTGACTCAGTGTTTTAGATGGCTGTGAATAACTTTCTCTTCACTTCCTACACCCAAAATGTCATTCAGCCAGAGGCAACTGTCACACTGATGGTTAGAGGATAGGACTTGGGAGAAAGCAGGTCTGAGGAAAAACTGCCCCTGGTTTGCTGCAATTCTGAATGGGTCACGCAATCATTATGTCCTCACCGTTAGACCTAGAGACCCCAATTAGCATCAGGGCTCATTGTGCCAGGTACTACAGAAACCCCTAAAGAAAAATAGTTAACCTGAGGTGTAATGCAGGCAGTTGTTTGAATGTCCTACATTTTTCCCTAGAGTATTCTTACCTGCCTATTTTAGAAGAGTCAGAGCTTTTGTGAAAAAAAGCTCTTTAGCTTTTAGAAATTCTATTCTAATGTAAGTTTTCCAAGCGTTCCGGATTATAAAGGTTCCTTTTCAGATGTGGTACAGGCAGTTAGTAGCCTCTCTTGTAAGAAACAACCAACCAAAAAACACACTGAACTCCCAAACCCTAAAAATCTCAGCTGCTTTCATGCACTTAGGCACTCAAAATTTAAACTGAAGTTTGAGTGCTTAAGTCAGGTCTGACAACCAGATTCAAGCTTTTAGGCCACAGAGACGCTTTTTTGAAACGTTATCCCAATTTTGACTCCCAGTAAATAAGTTGTTTTAAAGATGAAATCTTAAAATCCCTAGGACTTTCTGTGGCTGCCTCTGATTTTTTTTTTCCCCAGCCATAAAGCCAAATTATACCAGGGTATATCCCATGTAATTCCCTTTCTGGCTTTATCTTATCTCTAGCTCTTAGCTGATGTGATTGAAAAACTCTGCCATTCCGTGACATAAATCCAAACAGTGAGTGCTAAAGGCCATCACTGTTCTTCCAGGAGCAGGTCCAGTCACTTCAGAATGGGGGGTGTGTGTGTGTGTTTTTATTCTTTTTAAAAGGGAAAAAAATCAGGTTGCACCTTCTAATGCTGTGCTGGAACAACAGTATGGGAAATGGGCTGAGGTGAGGAGGAAAGAAAAGTGTTGGTTACAACAATTGGATGCACTTGGATATGGACCTGTTCTAGTTTGCAGCTACCTAAAATACCGCAGTTGATCTGTTCATTTATCACTGTTTTCAGGGTTTGCTTTATATGTATAGTCCAAGGTAGCCTTGAGTCTCGTGTGTGCCTGGCAGCAAACCAGCACTACAATGTATTAAGATTGTAGCTGTTGAGGGTGGAAAGGACTAGTGGAATGAATCTGTAGAGGGACGTACCAAATATTAAAGTGATTATGATTTATTTAGTGCACTTAGGATGATAACTCTCTGAAACCACATTTTTAAAACTGCTTTCTCTCGTATAGTGACCTAGGAGAGTTCAAGTGATATAGCATAAGTTGCTCACACAGGTTCTCTCTCTCTGATGCTGAAGTGCTTGTTGAAAGCTACTCAGGACATCAGATGACATTCTCCTCTCTAGAATAGTGCTGTCAGTGTCTTAAACTCTGGGTACAGACCCATGCTTAAGAGTTTGCAAATTCACGCAGATTTAACAGAGCGACGAATCTTCCCCAACATATTTAATAAGAATGTTTCTGAGATAGAATTTGCTTGAACTGAGTTAGATACAATTTTTGCTGGCATGACAACGTAAGATAGAGATGGCATGCCATGCGCAGGATTTAGTACTTCATCTCTTTGTATTCACCTCACTCAGTAAGGCAGGAAATTTATTTACTATCCAGAGGCAGTTAACTGTCTTTCTAGTGCATTGTTTCAGCAGTCGAAAATGGCAATACATCTATATATCTGTTTTTAAATGAATGACTTTCAATACCCAAGGAGAAGGATGAGAAACCCTGTTTGTTCTGGTATTGACAGAGAAATGAATTTCTCCACCAAACTGAATCTCAGACATAGATTTGATTACTTTTCTTAAGGAAGTTTTCTGTTGTGATTGTTACGTTTCCACTGTTGATCCTAGAAGAAGCAATTTAAAAGAATTATATATTCTATATCCCTTTCTTTAGCATGAGAATGGCATGGGGCCAATCTCTGTGTCATTAATAGCCAAAATGTAACCGTCACTTAGGGGAAAGATCGTTCCCATGTGCAAGATCTGAGGCTCCTGAAAGGAAATCTATTTTGGGGGAAAGGAAAGGAGGGGGTGGACACTTAGCAAATGTCCAAATGGGATAATCTTTCTCACCAGGTAAGGGGAGTAAAGAGCCCTTCTGTTTACCAGCACAGCATTGTTTTTTCTGTGTTGCTCTCCGTGCAGGCAGGCTGACCTGATAAAATGCTTTCATCCTACTTCATCATTGTGTATGCAGTTGCATCTGTTAGACTCATCAGAGATTTGAAATCAGAAAATAATCTCGTGCGAACTGGGGCCTGTCCCTTCTTTACGTTATCTCTGGCAGGTGATTATATCTCTGGGAGAAGCTGTGGCCTGGAATTAGTTTATCCGTGTGCATCATCTGTCTAGCCCATTCCAGGCCCTCTTTGAAGCCCACGGTGAAGTGGGGAGGGTACAACTTTGCTTAAGTATTAACTGAAGGGGTTTAAATCTTAGAGTACTATGTATAATGTATTAATATATAAAAGGATTATAATTTAATACTTAAAAGGTTAATTAAGGAAGCATAATGGGCTTACTTAGAGCAGAAAATGGATATCAACGAGAGCTTTGTCTAGACCTGTTGGTGCGTTACCTTGCAGTCAGGTATCTTGAAGTTTTAAGTGTATTTGTGATGTAGAGAAAATAGATACTGTGCCTTATTTTAACTAGTTTTCAGTGCTGATTGTCCACTTGGGTTTTTTAGAAAGAAACATAGAAAAAGAACAAAGAAGGGAAGGCAATTTTTTCAATATACAGGCAATTTCTACCATATATGTTGTCGTCCCATCCCATCCTGCCCCCATTCCCCTCCTTCCCGCCCCAGTACAAGCATTTCTGAGCATTGGCATAGCAAGGAGGGTCAAATACATTAGCTGAGCAAATCTACTCCTTGCCTGACAAGCCTTCATTGTCTCACAGTAACGATAACAAGGTCAAATCCTTCCATTTATCTTCAACTGTGTAGATCTTTCCTTTAAGTAACTGGCTTGTGTTCCGTGTAAATCATACTCTAAAATATGAATAAATAGCTAGGAAGAAAACATGCATGCATGCATGCATCTCAAACTGTATTTGCAGCAAGCCCCGTCATACCTATACATTAGCTACCAATCCAAAAAAGGCAAAGTAGCAGTTAAGCTTTTCAGGTTGAACAACATAATTTTTATTACGTTTGGAAAGGAAAGATCAATGGCATGGGCCCAGAATCATGAAAAATACAAGTTAGAGGCTCTTGCAGAAGACAAGGTTTAAGACTGGGTTTTAGTTTGAAACAGGTGCAGAAAGCATTGCTCAGAAACACTCTGGTGAACCCTACACATAGTCCCAAGGTCTCCAGACACAATTCTAGCTACTGTTGACCCTAGCATTTTCTCATACAACTGAGGTAAAATCCAGGTCCTTGGAGAAGGACAGGCCTTTGGACTTGGGACTAAACCGTATACGTTCCTATCTCTTGGATACTCTGTGGCATACAATTAGACGTGGAGTCTTGGAGACATCGGTTACTTCACTGAGAATACCTCTAGACTTCCAGTTCCTGCATTTTCGCAGCTACTCTTAATTGAAGCTAAAAGCATTCTAGGTTTCTTGTCAGCCTAAACTATGACACAACCCTTTGCACTGAGCCAATGAGAAATAGCAGATGTGCAGAAATAGCAGGGGAAAAGTTTTGGTTGGTGAAGGTAATATTGAGGCGCAATGAAAAAGTCACAGTTTTGAGACATGAGGAACTTTATCCGGGATTGCTGAAATCTGTTCATGTGGATAATGTTTTTGCGAGATATTTTTTGAATTTTTTTATTTAGTTAGTATATCAAGAAAGCCAATACAAGTATATTTTTCTTCATATCTACTATAAAACAATGTAACTGAAATAAAATTCTGAGTTTTACTGATTAAGAAATTAATCAGGACCGATACAGTCCTATCAAAGCCTTCGATTTTTGCAGAAATAGTGTTTTTCAATAGAAAATTGTCCTGGCAAAATGTTTAAGTTCTCTCTCTCTCTCCTATATTTTGCCCAGTTGTTTTTTTTTTTTCCACAGCGTGTTCAAGGCTATCAGCCAAGCAATAGAAATGGTCAGTCTGAATGGAAAATTTGCAGCTACCAAGACGGTCTTTCGAAATGATTCATGGAATCATATAGGTAGTAAAGTTTACAAAGTTAGCTGAGATGTTCTAAGTATTGCACGATGGTACATCAGGGTTGATAGGAGCCAAGTCAAAAAAGTTTGAAAAGCACTGTTTTGGAATACAGCTTGTATCTTCAGTGAATATTAGTTTTGGTGGTCCACTCCCTGTAGCTAGTAAGGCTAAATAATCATGCTCCATAAAAGCATAATTAGCATTACAGTTTATTTTATGAAGCATCTTTTCAAGTCATTATCCTCAGAAGTGAATGCAGTTAATTTTGTCTGGTTTATTCCATTTGACTGTACTTTATATGTGATGTATCAGTACCCAGCTGGGTAGTTCTCCAGTCCTGTTCTCCCAGCTTCAGTATAACTTCAACCACCTTGCCCAGTGAAGAAATCTGATGTGCTCGTGTTAGATTTGCAGAGACTTTTACAACTGCAGGAAAGGATGCAAGATTGCAGTGTCCTGAGGAAAAACATCCCAGAACTGAACTGAGAACATATAATTCCACAAACAGTGTAAAAAGAGTGAACTGTCAGAGCTCCATGGCTGGAAGGAAATGTGGCGTCATCCCTTCTACGTGCACCCTAGAAATCCTGGAGTCACTCATAAGGAAAAAATAACAGACAAACCGCATCTTTTGCTTTCACAACACAGTCAGCAGTGAAACTTTGGATCCATACCCCAATATAAGTGAGATTATCCTCTTCTCTTTCATCAGAGATAAATTCCCCTCTCATCACTATGTTTTACATCTTATTTCATGTGGGGATCACTCTTTTCTTACACTGTAATCACAAACATGTTTTTATACATTTTATTTATACATCGTATTTATTTGAGATTATAATTTCTGTATCATATGTACTATGTATTTTATGTGTAGTACATTGTGTATACTTCCATATGTAAACCAGAGCACTTCATTTGTGGCCGTGCTGTTCATTACGGCTGGATTATATGCTCACAAGGGACTAAGTAATCAATCATCTACTTGCATGGATTGTGTGTGATGCGAAAGCATTCCTGGTCCAGCTGGACAAGGAGTGAGGAGGAAACCTGGTTTGTTTACCTTTTATTAGTTCAATAGATGACTACATGCAAAGAGGCTTGTAATTTGCTGCTAGTGCAAATGAAGGAGATGTAAGAGAATCTGAAGCTGTGCTTCAGACCCTTCCCAAGAGACGGAACTGCCTTGATAACTGTATGCTTCCAAGTTGTTCCTAGAGGTTAAGTCCTAGGCCTTAGCAGGTCTGAATGTTTTGTCCAGAAAGGAAAGTGCTGTGATCCGAGGTGGTGTATCCATGGTAATGTTCTTGAGGAGCTAGTGGCATTACAGGAAAAATTGTCCTCCTCTTGGTTTTTGCAGTTGTGAAATTTTAAGGGCCAAAGTTTGACGAGTTTGTAATTACTTGTAACATGAATAACACTGATGTCTCTTGTCTCTGTTGGTATTGATTTTTATTTTCTTTTTTCTCAGTGAGATCAAACATAACAGAGCAGGGTGTAGTGTTAGACCAAATAAATTCCATCTTATTAAATGCCTTATGACACTAACATATAGGGTAAAAGGGTTTGTTGAAGCAGTGCTTTCATACAGACGTTTTTGTGGGTTTTCTCCCAAACAATTCCTTCCCAAATACAATAGGGGTCTGCAACAACCAAGATTTTCTTCCCCCTTATTGGATAGTCACTTGTTTTCTGTGCGTACTTAAAGTCCCGGGACAAATTAGTGGCAAAAAAAGGTTATTTTGCGATAAAACTGTGGACTTCATACTCATTTTTAACAACCAAGACTGAAATGTGGACTGGATTTCCAGTTCTCCTGAAGCAGAGTAATTCCGTGGACGTTGATGAAGCTGTGCAAGTTTCAGCCATCTGAGAAAGTCTCAGTATTTTTTATTTTTGTTATTTAGAACTTATGAACATTACATATCAGTCTGTATCAATTTGCAGTTGTGATGCCAGATGAGATTAATTCCTGATTGTGCTAATTACCCCATGCTGCTGTGTTTAATCCTGCACTGTGGTGAATGCAACTGCATAGCTTCAGGGATTATTAGAGCCATAAAGCATTACTGGCTTTATGAGTTTTTCACTAATGCGAAAGATAAGCACTTCATACTTCCTAGTAATCAGGTACTCTACCTATGTGGAATCATGTATACATCATCATCCATTAGTAAGCTATAGTTTGAAAAAAATAGCAACTACTCTTTCTGCTCCACTGAAGCCCTGATTCCCCATGAAGTTTGAGAGACTTTTTCCTTGGCTTAAAAAAATAAAGGCAAAATTAATTGGATATGTCAAGAGGAAAATGATCCAGCTGAATGCTTTGATAAGCAATCAAGGCTTAATAGATTAGAAAATATAATTAATTACTTAATTATACTCAAAGTGGTTGTTGTTGGTAGATTGTTCATTGAAAAGCCATTGTTGTATAGAAGGATATGCCCGTCGCATGAATATCAGCCTCCAGGAAGCCATTGCTGCTAGCTGGGACTCTTAGTGAGCAGATTAGTTGTTGTAGTTGATACGTACCACTGCACACTTACATTACACATCTTCCAAAAGCTTTACAAGCATTTATCAGCTATTTGCCCTCACGGTTAGCTAGAGTGTGATGCCAACGAACACAGTATTCCTAGGGTTACTGTCATTCAGATAGGCACCAAAACTAAGGTCTTGCTTCCTTTAAATAGCCGGTGCGCTTCTTAAAATGTCTCCAGTTTCTCTGCATTCTATAAATGCATATAAATATATAGCGTATTGACAACACTCCTGTAGCCTAACTGCGTTCTGTCTAGTGATCCAATGTTGCCGGGTTTTGCAATAACTGGTGCCTAGGCTTTACCTGGTAGAATCATGTGAATATGATGCTGAGCTCATTTTGCAGGTCAGGAAGGTTTCTCGATTTAGTGGCTGCAGAAGCAGCCTGAAATGATGGTGTGGATAAACTCCAAAGCTGTCCCACTGTCCTTTCTCCATCCCTCTCCCCTACCCCACTGATAGAAAGGGAAGTAAGAAGAATAAAAATAATTGGGTTTAGAAATGGTAGTTTTCCCAGGCCAATGTGATGAATTGGGGAGGGCCCAGTTCACAAGGCAGGTCTCCTGAGTCCCAGTCACAATTTCTAGCTAGTGGTGCCGTTAGAAACTATTTCTTCGAGGCAGAGCAGGAAAGCAGAGAAATTTGAATAGAAACCTTAAAATGTACTTCTTATAATGTAAGGAATTCCATATTTGAAAGGGGTATATTTTAAATAAGAAACTCTAAGATCAGTTTTTAAACTTTCTAGGTTGTTTTAGTTCTAGAAATTATTTCCTTTCCTGGTCTATGCAAGACTGCTAAAGACAGACATAAGTTGCTGCTTCTTACCAGTAGATAAAAAGTTCTTGGGGTGAATTTTTGGCAGTGACTAGTGAGTTGGGGTCTTCTGTTAGCAGCTGTACCATAGAAGCATGACTGGCTGAGAGAAATGAATATCCATTTTCTGAAAATTAGACCCCCTTTTAAACTTTTTAAAGTTAGGCACTCACAGTCAGCAGTTCCTATAGAGGATATTGGTCGTTATGTCTTTACTGGTCTTTAATTTTATATATATTTTTCTAAGATTGTGAAAGGCACAAAGGTGCCTATTTTTTCTAAGGCACTTGGCGATAAAAAGTAGGGAGCAGATGAATGTAAGAAAGTTCCCTTATTATTAAGAGCTGTGCGTTCGTTCTTTTAAGTGCCATTTAGTTAGATGCAGCAGTAGCAAGCAGTGATGGACTGACACAGATGGAGCTGAAGTCCGCTGGGAAAAGTCCTATTGCTTCCACATGCTGCAGCATTACCAACAGAAGACTGCGGAGCCGATTGCACTGTGTTGGTGTAGCAGAGAGTGGCAGCAGCCTGCAACAGCAAGAGAAAACTTGTCCCGATGGTCTCCATTTGACTTCATTAGCTCCTACAGTGCCTGGGAGTAGAATGGATTTATAACTCCCTGGAGCCACCCGCACACGCCTCACAGGGCAGGAGTCTTGTGCACTCGGTGTCGTTTTGCCTTCCTGCAAACAGAATAAAATTAGCTCGCTAACAGATTGTCCGATACTTCTTGCTGTACTCTACGCTGTGTTTCTGTTTGGCTGCTGCTGTTTCACTTAGCAATGCTTTCCATAAGTTAAGGTCTCATGCTGGTTTCTTTAATTGTACTTGGGTTTTGTTCTTCTCGTACATGTCTTTGCTGCGTCTCTGTAAGCGTGTTATTTGCTTCTATTGGTGTAAACCTGAATGGAGGAACACTTTCCTCAGGAGTTGGTCTGGAGCGGAGCAGCATTTTTTACATTTGTTGCCTTTGTAACATCACTGATCCGACAGTTGTTAAACAGGCATCAAAAGTCTGATGACTCTGTAGTAGGAATGTAGTACTTTGACTCAACTACTGAAAAAAATCAAAGATGCAGAACAGTTGAAGGTAACAGTTTTCATCTTCATCTGACTGTTTATGCACTACAGAATATTCTTAGCAAGGTATAAAGGAAAGTCTTCACATCACTCTTTTTTTCAAGAATGCAATCACAAATCAGCTAATCCCAGCGAGAGACTTTGTTTAGAGAGGCGTTCGAGCACCTGCATGTAGGAAACCCTGTGAATGAGACCATCCTCAACTGGAGACGGGAGCTTATCATCCTTGTTAAGATACCCTAGAGAACAATTCCTCATTGGTAGGAGAATGTCGTGGTTTCTTATCTTTGATTTTGGATTCTGTGATGTGGTCCTGACATCTGTAAGACAGTTGTAGTAATCTCTTTTGTGCCTGATACTTAGAACGGCTCATTGTGCTGCTCCCAGAACAGGCATCGAGTCTAAGATCGCGTCTAAGACTGTTCCAGATTTAGGCAGGAATTGCTAAGCACTTTAATGGTTTTGAGCACAGACTCCGATTCAAAACGCCTTTGAATTTTCAAGTGATTTCAGCATGCTCACTTTAACTGAACAGGAGTTCTGAAAAAATAATTCTGAAATTCCAAAAATAATTTTACTGCAAGGTTTTCTGTACTGGTCATATTTACATTGAGGAGACTGTGAGTTACTAATGGTATCAGTAACTTTTCTACAGGTTGTAATAGGGGAGTAGCTTGTTTTTATTTCCGGAAACACAAATATATTTCCCATCTGTATATTAAAATGAACTGTTTACTTTCCAGCTTTAGCTAGAGAAGGGGAGAAATTACTTGGAAATGTACAGTAAAACTTCCACAGCACCAACTGAGTAGTGTTTTGCCTCACTCATTTACACAGCGTATCTTCCAGCCGAAGTTTTTTGTGGAGAGAGCTTTCATTGCCTAGCTAAGGAATCCAGCGCTCTAGGTTAAACCTCCGTCGAACTGAGTAACAGGTAGGTGCAACCTATGTAATTCCTTCCTCCCTCCCCATTGCTTCGTAGGAAAGAGGGGACTGTCTTTTCTCTGAGCGTTGTTCAAGCTGTGAGCCAGTGTTGCCATATAGAAGAGACAGCAGAAATCTCAGTGACATAAAGACAACAAAATATGGCACCAAGGGGGCTGTGGTGTCTTGGTTTCAGTGGGTTGAGGTGTATCCTTGGGAGATGCATTCATCCTTACAGCAGACAGATCTTCTGGTGGTGTCAGCAAGAAGAGGGTTTCTGAGAGTAAGCATGTACTCGCTTCCAATCGCTGTCAGAAAGAAGTCTGCTTTTCCCTGAGCTCTGCTGGGGCTATTGCTGGATGTGGCATATTGAAAAGTGCAGTAACCATGAATATCAAATTTTGGGAAGCCTTCAAATTAATTCTGTTCCACTTGCATTAAATTCTGCCTATCTACATTAGTGTCTCAAACCTAAAAGCTCTTTCCAGGGTTGTTTTAGGGGCTGGGGCTGGAGTCACTTTGCTCATTTTGTTTTGTTCTTGAGATTGGATCAAGCCCTGGCTCAGGACTGGAAGGACTTTAGAAAAAAGTAGAAACCTCGCTCCCAAGTTCTGGATTCAAGGCTTTCCAAAAGACAGGTGTGGGAAAAAAGACAGAAGAGTGCTAATCTGGGGATACAGACGTGGGAAGGGGATACGAGAAGGCCATGGGGACATGTAGGTTAAAGATGATAAAGGACAGCTGGGTGGTTTTGGTTCAGTATGTGATCTGGTAACATCAAAAGAACACAAATTAATGGGAAGCAGATTTTTGTAGGAGGCAAACAGTTGGTGGAAATGAGCTAAACTCAGTAGGGTCAAACTTGCTTTTGAAGATAATAGCTCAGCTACTTGCAACTGTGCTCCAAACCCTCCTTAAACATCAGTTTGCTGTTAGATCCAGTGATGTACAGCACAGTTAAAAATAGTTTAAAGTACAAAATTACAAATTCTATATTCAATTGCATGATCCTGCTTACAAAAACTAGGGTATGGTGATATTAGTGCTAGTACACGCCAATCCCTTTATTACTCAATCAACCTTCTATTTTAACACACAATTTATAAGGAAATGTATATAGCATTCTGACATGAAGTTATTGGGTTTTAGGATGAGCAACCTTTCAACAGGTTTTTGCATTTAATAAACAATGTTAAAAATCAGTTCTGTGAAACCAGTATCACGTTACCATGGCAAAGAACAAAGAAATGCAATGAGGCTGCTTATAGTTAGTAAAAAGAGATTCTATACCAGTGGGGAATGTGCTGGATGTCTTTTTTACTGCTTACACCATTTCTTACCATCAGTACTGGATTTTGAGAGACATCAGATTTTCATGATGGAAATCTACTGCAGTTTGTAGTTTTCCCTGCACACATCAAAATATGCATCATGATCCCCTTGTTAGTTATAGCAGTATAAATCAGGAGTAAATCTACTGGCATCAACAGAATTAGCATAACTAAAAGGAGTATAAGCCCCATATCCTTGCTTCTACTTGTGTGTATAGAGAGTAATATGCATACATTTTACATATTTATATGGAAACAGGCTGTTATTCGTTTCTAGTTTCATGGATTCAGTAAAGGTAAAGGATTTAAGGCTGTTGTTGCTGTTTCTAATACAATTAAGTACTGATGAGTTATGATGAGATCCAGCTAAACAGAACAACCTCACTGAGAATTACAAAACCAGACATGTTTGTGCTGAAGCTCTAAAACAGGCATTTCTGATGCTAGAGTAAATGGCTATACATCCCCAAGCTGTTAACATGGATTTGATAGAATCATTGAAGATGCTTTGTGTTCAAAGAAATTCCTGTTAAGCAAACACCTCTGGGGAAACATAGAAGAGTTGCAGTTAATTTCATACTGATGTTTGAGCAGGGTTTGGCGCGCAGTTGCAATCATTCAGTTTATGTCTACAAAAGCAAGCCTTACCCTGCTGGTCTTCGGGCATTTACACTTGGGTGGTTGTCAGCGTGTCCCCTCTCATGAAGAAGCCTGCTTCCCATTAAGTTTAGTTTCTCATTTGGTTTTATCAGAGGAACTGGAGACATCTTGCTAATCTAGAAGGGGTCCAGCTTCTCCTTCTGCAGTGGACTCCGTGCTACGGATTTGAAGAACAGCAGGGCAGAATCTCATTTCTAATAAGTTTTAAAAAATTAATCTGAACTGCCTCCCCTCTTTAAGCACATGTAATGTTGGAGCCAGACTTCCAAAGGCTTTCAGGTAGCTTAAAGATACTAGAAAAGTGATTTACGGCATTTACAGAAGTGTTCAGGACCCAACTTCCTTAATTTTCAACAATTTTCATCTCTGAAAACCGTTTTGAAAGTCACTATATGAATCAGTTCCCATCTTCAGACAGCTAAATATCTTGGTTCTCCGTGTTTTACTTGTGACTTTAAAAAAGTTCCGTAAAAGAAAAAACAACCAACCTGTGGAAACAGAGCCTGAAATAGTAGGCAACCCCTACAACAATGTTGTTTCTAGACAGTATTTTTGCCAATATAATCTATCAGCAGCAAAGTCTGCTGCAGGCCTGTAAAGTGCTTTTCAAGTGTTTTCTTCCTGAAACAATAAGTTTGAAAAAGTTGGAACTGGTAGGATTTTATACAAGGGATCCAAACCTGCAAAAATGCATGAGATGTTTTTGCTCTCTCTGATCTTCCTGAAACCAACATATCTTGAAAGTTCTGTGATACAAAACTCAAGTTTTTATACAGATAAGGTAGTTTAAAAACAAACAAACAAACAAAACAACAGATAAATCAACAAAGAAGACGACTTCCTGAAGGTTATTACTGCTTTACACTGAACTGCTAAATTAAAAAGGAAAAAAGGTAATAATTTCAAAATAGGAGTAAGCTTTCCAAGCCTTCTGTATGGTTTGAAAATATGGAAGTGGGACAGGGGAAATAGAAAGAAATTCACCTTCACCCAAAAAAATGTAAAGCCAGTATTACTTTTAGGGGCAAATTTAAAGTAACGGATTTTCCTTAAGGGGAACAAATAGCTAGCAGCTTGAGATTAAATGACACCGAGTTTTTAAGAACAGGGACTTCTCTCACCTTCTTTCAACAGCTCTGAGAAGTGGAGTTACTAGTAGCCATAGCTTTCTCATGGCAATGAGTGAAGAGAATTCCTATTAATGCAACCCAGAGTGCAAAAAGCCCTTATTTCCTGTATCTCGGTAGGCTAAGTGTTTAGGAGACGAATGCCCTTCGTTACACTATGCCAAGACGTTGCTGCTGTTACGTGGATTGGATTATGTAAACAGTTTTTCAGTGCCACAAAAGATTGCACTGTCAAAGCTTGTTTTGTGTTAATTAGTAAACACATGTTTAATTTTACGCGTGGAAATAAGTCTGTGTGCTTCAAGAAGTGATATCTCAATTTACTTTAGTGATGCTACTTCCCTTTATTTAAAGATAAACAAATTACCTAACTTCAAGTGGGATGAAATATGTCTAAATGAATTGCTGAATCCAGTCCAAGCTGGAAATCAGTAATGATGTTTGATGGAAATGGCTAGCCGGAATCCTGAACTCCCTGGAGCAACTGGAAAACTTTGTGGTTGATGCAGGATCAAACCGAAGTTGTTCTGCACTGGGGGCCGGTGGATCAGTAGCAGGGGTTTTAGAACAAGTCAATAATGTGAATGGCAACAAATTACTAGGATGAGATGGTGTTCACCCCAGGCTTCTAAGGACTGTTGTAATATGCAACTGCTAGGCTAACAACTGTGGGGTGTCTATTGCTTGTATCAGTCACTGAATAATAAAAGTAGCAAATATAAGTTGGTTTGTTTTTTTTTAATAGGGCTCTTAAAAACTACATGGAAGTCAGAGTTGCCACTCAAGGAGATGTTGGAATCACTGTGCATAGTTCTCTGAAAACAGCTCAGTGGTGATCAGAAGGGCAAATACTTAGAAAAGAAGTTGAGAACAAAACAGAAAACATCGCTATTCCATTCTGCTCACTGCATGTGAGTGTTTCCTGAAGTTCTGGTCACCCCACCTCAGAGAAGATTTAGTAGAACTGGAAAACAGAGAGAGAAAAGCAGTAGGAGGATCAGAGGTATGAAAAGGCTTACGTAGAGGGAGATGGTAAATGAACAACATCCCACACCGCGAAGAGAGATGACTGAGGGTGAGATGGGATAAAATCTGTAACATTATAAAATGCTATTGCAACAGTAGCCGAGGAAGGATTACACACAGTTTCTCACAGTACAGGAAGGGGTAACATCATTTTATCCAGACCGATTAAAAAGTCCTGTAAAATATAAAACAAATTGAGCAGCAATGTCTGAAAACAAATTTCAACTGGTTACCATTCTATAAAAGAAGGTCCTGGCTGTCATAGCACCTCAGTTCACTGGTCTCTACAAATCACAAGAATCTTACCATACCTTTTTAGCCTGTCAGCTCTTCAGGGACAGAAGTATGTTTTCTGTAGGGTTTGAGAAAATGGAGTCATAATCTTGCTATGGACTCTACATACTGCTTAGGTTGAGGTAGAGATTTATTTAGTCAAAATAATCCAGCGCAGGCTTAAATTGCCATGGAGTTGGTTTGCTAGACAACAGAATAATGATTCCGTAACTGTACTAATTATATTAGCATATCTGCCTTCTCAGGCTTGGGTGAACACAGACACAAAGGGAGAGTCAGGGACAGGAGAGACTTGCAGTAGTTTGTTTTCACAGTGAATGTTGGGTGGGACAAGATTTTCCCTGAATGTGTTTTGTGGCTGGTTTTTTTATACAAAATGTGTTCACAGTTAATACTTGTTTCTGAGAGCATGTGCGTGGATGGGGGGAAGAGAAGTTTCTGTTGTGTCCCATCATTAAGGTTGGTTATCAAATGAATATTCATGTTCAGGAAAGCATGAAGGTTGCAGTGTTGCAGAATGAGGACCTTGCCTCACGTCTGTTTTGGGTAAAGTACAACTTGTCAGAACAGAAAAGATACTGTGGCTTGATAATTGCGTTTACCACTACTTGAAAGGTCTGATTTCTGTAAAAAGGAAAAGGGGAAGGTAATTTGTTCTTCTTTCTTGCCTGAGAGGGCATCCTGCAGTCAGCCACATCGATTGCAAAGGTCCTATCAGTCTTCAACAGGACCAGAATTAATTGTTTTGTATTATCGGAGCTCCTGAAGGTCTCAAGCCAGGATCAGAGCTCCAGTGTGGCAGCCTCTGTGCTACGGGCACCAGATCTGGCATCTTTTCTGAGCTTGATCTAAACAGTGTTTCATACCAAAGCAACCATGACTCCAACAAGCTAGGGAGTTCCATGGTTATGCAGGAGTAAGTAGTGGTTAATTGTTAACCGTCCCTTCCCTCCCTTGCTGTACAGCCAAAAAAGAACCAAACATGCTTTTCCATATATTTGTTTTCCGTAACTTCTACCTAATGCACTTGTATACTAGAATGTTTGTGTAGTATTTAGCCTGCAGTAATAGAGTCTGTCTGAGAATGCTTGGAAGACCAGTCAAGTGTTTCATGCGTGCAGGTCCTTCGGTTCTCTTCTGTCCTAAATTTGTGTCAACTTCTAATGTTTATTATTTTGTTGTGTTGTAAACTTTTCTCCCCAAAATTCATGAAGTTCTAGCAACTGCATATATCACAAAGGGAACATAAATTATCAATACCTTATTCTGTTTTAAAAAAAAGTAGGCTTAGGCTGCAGTACGGTTTGGGTGTTTGGGGTTTTTTTCCAGACTATCTTGGGTGATGCATGTAGAAAAAAAAATGTTGGAGCGTTAATATATGTAGAGCAGGCCAGGTGGAGTGTGCTGTTGCAGAAGTCTGTTGAAATGACTTGGAAACCAAAGTCTTTGGAATGAAATACCCACTAGCTTGATATTGAAGGAAAAGGATGAAGACCGCTCCCTCTAAAAGAAGACTGAAGGACAACAGGATTGAAGGGGCTGAATATTAGTCTTTCAGCAGAGCCTGAGCGCAAGAACTGTAATCGCACCCGTAGTGTACAAATTCACACTGCATCAGGTGTGCTGAGAGAACTGTCATTTATGTCAACGAGTGGCAGCAAAGCCCTCAATGAAAGGACATTTTGTGAGGATATGTGTACTTTATTATTTTCTTTTTGTATTGCGATACCTGGGCCCCACTTGCAAAAGGGGGGAAAAAAAAAGATAGTCCCCTGATTTGTCAAACAAAAAACGTATGGTCAAAGCTGCAGTTGAGCCATGGTTGATCACACTCCCCTCTAATCCGCAGCTGTTTTCTTTCTGATAGATAAATATGTGTTTAAATAATGCATCCTACCTACCTCTGTCAATTTTTTTTAATGTTCCCTTTGACAACCGAATGTTTCCATTATGCCCAATAAACATCTTGGAGACTGACCCGTTCCTGCTTTAAATGCACATTAAGACTGCATTTCCTTCGTTTCACCTTCCAAAGGAAACAGTGCAGCTGTTCATTATTTGCAGCACTTACTACAAGAGTCTCATTTTCAGGAGATAATTTTTTCCCTTAGAACTTCATAAAAATGTTTTAGTTCCTGACCACAAAGACACAGTGAATAACTATTGCGGAGGAGTGCTGTGAGCTTTGATGTCAGAGCTGTTGTGCTTTAAAAGGGCACAGAAGTCTGTCAATGGCACATTCTTTTCTTCCATGGTAATAGGAAGAGACTGCATTGCATTGTGTTATATTGTAGTAAGGTTTTGAAGCTGAACTTGCTACTTACCTGTAGCACAAAAAGGAAAAGGGTAACCATGTCAACCATTGTCCAGCTGGCAACCAGTACTGTACACTACTATCATTCACCATACCTCGTCTTACCTTGGTAGCTTGTTTATAACAAGGAGATGAGGGCTCTGAGGCTCTTCCTCGGAGCAGTGAGTATTGTGTCGGGGCAGTGAATAATTGCCATATGTGTTGGTCTTTCTGATTGCTTTTGTGTTTTGATGCAAGTCCATGTACTTTATTCCAGGGTAAAGAATAGGGAGGGGAACAACATAATTACTGGGAAACTAATGGATACTTAAATAACCTTCCCCTGTTTTTGTTTATATGAGTGGGAGGACACACAGCCCAAAGAAGAAGGCTGTGTTTATTATTTAAACTGAGGTGGCACCCAGAGGACTCGATTTTTCCCAAGGACCCCATTGTTTGTGTCCCTTCTGTTAAGTATTGTGATTATTAGTGAATTATAGCAGATGCTGTAAGCCTTACTGTGATCAGAGCCCCGCTCTGCTAGGCACTGTGTGTGGCTGTAGTTAAGGAAGAGTCGATCACCAGAATATTTACAGCGCCTTATAGGAAAGTCCTATTGATTTGATAAAGGAGAAAACCAGTTGAATTTGATGGAGATGAAATAAAAGGCTATATATTGGGCTGCAGAAAGAATATAATAGTTCCACTTTCCTGAATTGGAAGACCATCTCTAATTGATCTAATGGCCCTTGATCTGCAGCACTGGGGACAGGTTTTGAGATTCTGAGTCTTCTAAGGCCCCTTTTAGTGTGCCCCCCCAAAGTCTTTTGTCAGTGTGGTCCTTACGATTGACTATATTTGGGCCATATCACACAACAGAGCCATGTATCTAAGTATTAAATTAGCATTAGGCCTAGCCAAAAGTCCAGTTAAAAATTCATGGATTAGGGAAATAAGCAAATATTAAATATATGAAAGAATTATTCAGGAACTTTGTAACATCTATATCAGTGCTGCGTGAGCAGCAAGGCTGGTTCTCCTGCTGCCAGGTCCTGACAACTGGCACGGACAACTGAGAAAACAGCCGGAGCTGCCAGGGGTCGAAGCTCATCCATGGGGTGGGTCGTACAAGTCACACCATCATGAACCTTCCCTTCTCGGCAAAGGCCACCGGCAAGATGCAGCAGAGCAGAGAGAGGCTGGAGGGAATATGCTTGCAGAAGGGAGGCACAAGGCAAACAGCGCCAGAAAACAGTGAGAAACAATGACCAGAAACTCTATCTAAATATTTAATTAATGTAGAAAACCCATCACTTGCTTTGTTTGAAGAATGTAACAATAAGCAAGCACAGGGGTGCATTAAGGTGCAGTAAATTATTATGGTTGCTTTTAGGTAGATCTGATACTAGTTGTTAAATTGGGAGACAGCTCTCAGGTGGGGTTATCTTAGAGACCAAAGATCCAGAGCCAGTTATCTGATGTTGGGCTAACAGCTTCAACTCTTGTCTCTGTTTCCTTCTCTTTTTAGTAGGAATAGTGATATCGGTCTTTATTAAACCCTTTGATGTAGGTATTTAACTCTCCAGATTGCCTTGGGGGAGTTCTTTGACCTCTGTTTATTTATCTATAAAGTGAGGGTAATGATATCCGCTCATCTCAAAGCAGCAACGCAAGACTTATCTGAATAATGATTGCAGAGCCCTTGGATGAAAAGTGCAGCACAAGGGCAAACAACTGATATTTATTCTTGTTGCTGCCATGATTTGACTCACGAATGTGGCAGGCTGTAAAACACGCTCTGTATAAAATTTTGCGAAGACCTGATGTGTGAACACCGATGGGACTGCAGTACACTTGCTGTGAATCATGGCTTATTAGTAGTATTATCCATGTTTTACTTTGTGGAAGATACATATGCAGTAGATCTCGTATCGTGTAAGTCTGAATTATTTCTGATTGCCAAACATAAACCATTCCACCAGTGTGAAGAGGATGGGTGATCATTTGGCTCCTGAAATACCCAATAATCTCATGAACCCATTCCCTTAGTGACTGAAAAATGCTATTATGTATAATGTTAAAAGATACAGAGAAATAGCCAGTGCTTTATGCTCTTTTTTTACAGAGCTCAGATCATTGAGATAAATTGCCTTTCTTGTATTCCCCATTCATCTTCATACACCTATTGCTATCCCTCATTTCCTCCATCCTTGTTTTGGGGCAGACGAAAGATAAAGAGTGTATCTTTAAACAGTGTGCTGTGTATTTCAGGAAGCCTGTCCAGTCCCCCTGGTGAGAATGAAAACATTCTCAGAGATATTTTGATTTGTTTTGCTTTCCAGAGACCCTGTGGACAGTACACATTTGATCTGACCCCTTCTGCTTATTTGAGGTTTTCACGCTGCTCACTGATGGCAGTGAAAACCCTCAATGTAGAGTGTGTCCTCAAAAGTGTGCTCTGTACTCTTGAGAGAGAAGCCTTAGTGCAATAGAAATCCAGTGTCTTTTCCACAATCTTTTATCTGTTTCCTGCTGCAATTATTGTGGGATCATTTTTTTCAGCCTTCCTCTTTCTGTCTCTTCACCAGAGAAGCGCACAGACTGTGGCCTGGAGTCACAATGTCACCTTTGTTCTCTTTTTAGTTTGGAGTGAAGAGACAGGAAAGGAGCAGAGGGGTCTGAACAACCCTCAGAGCGATGGCAGCCACAGTGCACCACCAGAGATGCATGCAAGACGCTGGTTTGCACAGGTTATCTTCAGCATCTAGCCAGTTTTTTAGGCCACAACTCCAATTCAGAGGGGCTCTGCCAAAGAGCTGTTCTCCTTGTGTTCTGGCTTGCAATGAGAGATCACTGCGTGCTGCCTCTAGAAGGAAGCCCAGCATGACCTGCTTAAGCATCCATCTTTGCAAGTGGTCAGTTCTGTGAAGGCTTTGTTGATCTTGGATTAACTGCACGAAAGTAAAGAGGGCTCTTAAAAGTAGCAGTAGGCAAACCCCTTGCATGGAGGTTTGTAGCATCACCGTAAACTACGATGTTGAAGTCAAAAACACCTTTAAACTGGGAAGTTTGAGTTCTGTTGTGCTGTCTTGGGACACACTAGAGAGCTGAATTGCTTCCCTGGCCCCCAAACGATGTATTTACATTGGTGTTTTAGTTCATATCAGGATCGTACTTGTGACATGGCTCTCGAGATTGTCCTCTCTTAATGTGCTTCAGTTCACATCCCAGAGCATAGAGAACAGAGGCTGACTCCTTTTGAGATGAAGCTGAACCAGATCTGCTCTTGAGAGTTCATGGGTCCAGACTGGAGCTAGTTCGATGTAAATCCTCTGAAATGTGTATGTTGTGGACACTGTGTACTCGGCACCAACTCTTGTGCTCTGCAGATTTGCTCATACTGGGCTGTATCACTCACAAATGTATACACAGTCACAGTGGCCACACGATGAGGGAAGTCATTTAGGGATAAAAGATCTGTATTCAAGTATTTAGCTCGTGGAAAAATCTGTCCCTCAATCTGTGCATCAGTTTAGAGATCTTTTTCTTGTTTGCTATTTTCCTTTCTCCCACCCTTCATCTGTCACGCCTGTCTGGAGTACAAGCTCTTCAGGGCAAGGACTCTTACTAAACACATGAGCATGGGTTACCACAGTGCAGTTTCAGTTTTGGTCGAGGCCTCTAGGCACTGCAAATAAACAACAGATTTTGGATGATGAGAGGCTTATTTATCTCTCTATATTTCTTCTCCCAATCTGTTTCACCCTTGCCTAGTTAGGGATCAGGTCATGATATTGCCTGGATCTCACAGATGAACAGGACATTGGGTATTTATTCTAGGTGGCTGCAACTGGTATAGACCCGTCAAAGGGAAAGATCCCGTGCAGCAGGTTGTTAACAGTTGTTACAGCCCCATGTTCCTCCATGCCAGTACTGCACCAAAGTAATACTATGCTCCGAAGAAGTTGAATTACTTGCCTCTGCTGATCCCTTCTGACACACTAGAGCTACCTTTCCCAAACAGAAGAACTTTAAAAAATATCAGAGTAGCTGGAAACCATTTGGCTCATGCTTGGCTGGTTGAGAGATTGTTCAAGCATGCTGTCTCTCGTTGTCATGAACTGCAGATATTTCTAACAGCAGCTCCTTTGGTTTTCAAAATCTAGCTCAAAGGGCAGATTTTATTTTCCAGCAGGATTCTTTGAACCTGGTTCTTTTCATTTACACTCCATCGCTACTGCTGTGCTCAAGCACAGAAACGGTCCAAGTGGGCAACAACTATTTTTGCTTATTAATGTTCATTGCGTCAGAATAGGTACGAGACCGCTTGCTTTGGCTTTCCTGAAATGCCAGACTCTGTGCAGTGCAACTAGCTAGCAGGCACCAAAGTCCATGTACTCTACAGCCCTCTCCTGGCTAGATTCAGTAGTGCTCAACTGTATAGGCAAGGCGGTTTATTTCTGTTTGTCTGAATGTGTCTGAACGCTTTTTGTTTTTCAGAGCTCATCTCAGGCTTCCGGTCAGATTTACACATCACGATCTGTTTGCCAGTAATTACAGCTTTGGCTCTTGCCAGCTGACAGCTGTTTCAAAGGGGGGAGTGATGATCTTGACACAGAGCAGTCCTAAAGCTGTTCTATCTTGAACCTATGTCTGGAGCGGCTCGCTGTTGGTACTTAGAAATGGGACAAAATTAATAAGACTTGCTGCTTTCTGTCTCCACAGAGAAAAGACAGCTTGGAGCATCTGTCCTTTCCTCTACTTCTTAACCATCTTGACCATGTAGTTTCCGTGCCAGTTCTCAGTGGGTTGACCACTAAACCTTAGTTTCTGGTGTTTCAGTGTTTTTTCTCTGTAGTTGCTGTACTGTCTTCTCATGCTCTACAGTGGTTGTTTTGAGGATTTAGCATTTGGTTTCTTTGTGATTTTTTTAATGTCATCCAGCCATTCCTTTCTGCTTTAAAAGTGTCACTAAAATACTGTTGCTTAATAATTATTTCCATTGGTTTTGCTTTCATGGAGTAATTGAATTGATCCGCTTGGTTTTGTAGCAGCAAAGATTGCTAAGCCAAGAATATTTCCTAACCCATCTTTCTTCCACTTTTCTCAGGGATTCTGAGTATGTCTTTACTGATGATTTCCCTGCATATTATAAAACTTGCCGAGAGGAATGAAAAAGTCATTTGTTTTCTGTAGAGTATTAAAAAATAATGCTATCATTGTGAAATGTCCTTGCCTGCAATGCTGGACAGTCTTGCATTAATTTTCTGCTTGCTTGATCTCTGATATACAAAGATTCTATAGAACATGACTGAAGCATGAACCCATGTTTGTTATTAATTTTCTAATACTGTGTACTGTGTGAGTCCTTACCCTGCCTTTTCTGTTTGCCATTTCAGGAGTCTGTTCAGAAAAGCAGTAACACTGCTGCTGTTGCATCCCTCCTTTGCAAGTCACACGCTCATAGCTGAGCAATGGCAGAATATGCTTGCCCTGTCACAGTAGAGAGAGGCTTTAGGAATACTGTGAGTTGTTGTAGCAATTCATAACCAGGGTCTCAAGGCTTTTTATGAGCTTTAATTAAAGTCCTCATATTACTCTGTAGTGCCTTGTTTTGACACAGGTGGGTGGGGGTGAACTACATAGCTATACGTACTAGTAATGTGTTTATAGCTAGGCAGACTGGTAGCCTTTGAGGTTCAGGTTGGCGCTGATGGGCTGAACAGCATCACCCCTTAGCACGCTAGTTAAGGAATTGAACTTGCTCTCCCATCACAGTTTGTGTGTTCAGTGGGTTTGGCAGAGGAGCTGGGAAAAGAGCTGAGTGTTTATTCCCCATGAATTCTAAGCCAGGCTGTCTCCCAGGGTCAGGGCATGCTCCAGCCACTCCACCCTCTCTGCTGACTTAAAGCCACTGCCTTCAAGGAGCCCTGACACCAGGTCCTTCAGCCTTTGCACCAGGCAGCGTGTCACCACAACTAGGCACCCTCCTGCCAATTCTTCATCCTCATCCCTAGATTATTTTCTTTCCCTCAACCTAAAATAGCCATTTCCCTCTAGCTCTGCCCTACTCTACCTTAACTTATGGTGCTGGAAGATGCAGAGACTGTTCCTTAACCTTTCAGCGAAGATGGTGATTATATAAATCCTCACCCCTATATGAGTCATGTATCAGTACCTTTTGGAAACTGGGGATTGCAGTTCCCTCTCGGCGTAGGCGCGCCGCTCCCATCAGTGCTAATGGAAGTGACATACGCGCATCAGGAGGAGAGGCTGTCCCTTCTGCTACTGGATTAATGTTCTTGCCAGTGTGTTTGTGCCACCGTACACACTGATTCCTCTGCTAGGAGACAGTGGAGGCAATTAAAATCTTGTAATTCCTCATGGATAGAATCCTGCTGAGACATTCAGTATAATAGGAGCTCCCTCCCGTGTCCGAGAAGGTCTGTAGTGCCAGCAGTTTCTTTCTTCTCTCCCACTGGAGTGAATTTATCTCACTGTTTTCTCAGGAGAAATGAATAATTCCTTGAACTTGTGCTCAGTCTACAGTCATGATGCTTTGCTTGCTTCTCTTCTTTTAGTTTAAGACATTCCTGATCAACAGCTCTGGATGTTGATGGTCTGATGTAGGCCATCTGACCCCCAGATCAGGTGAAACAACAGCAGCATGAGCACCTTTTTTCTTTATTTTTACTGCCAGTTATTCTTCTCTTTGGCGCTCGTTTTCTGTAAGAAGGACGCCTTCAAATTGTCTTGAGATGACCCAAAAATAAAACAAATTATCTGCTCTCTTAGGTCAATGCCATAATGTTGAGCATTGAATTTTAAATGGTGACAGAGGAGAAGGACTCTGTCACGTTATAGCCTGTGGGGGATGCAGGGGCTGGATACTATCTGTATATTTAATATTGCCATATTAAATTGAATATTATAAATGTGGCTCTAAGCATTTTTTTGATCAAAAATAGGTTGAGACTGTCATCTGACTCCAGCCAAAACCTTTTGGGTATAGTATAACTAGATAACATAGAAGGAAAAACTTCCTTTCCTTTGGTCAGTCTGATAAGGCACCCAGTATCCCCTTTCTTCTACCACTGGTGTGGGTTTTAATCATAAGCCACCATGTTGCCTTGTTTGTACCTATTCATGTCTTAAGGGCAGAATATTGTGCAATTTGAGTCATGTTTCTCCAGCTTTAGGAAGTACGTTTTTGGTTTCTTGATGTACAGAATCCATGCACAACTTTAAATAGTATTTAAAAATCTTTAAAGAAGCCATCAATTTCTGGATAGCTCTTTTGCGTACTATAAATTCTAGGCAGATCTAATGAAAAGGCAGTATTTTAATATGAGACAAAGACTTATTTCACTCATTCTCCAGTGCCTTCATTTGTCACTGTGGCAGCAACATTATCAGATGGTCATATTAAATACTGTACTTATTTATTGTGAATAATGGATGGAGCAGGTTGCCATCTTTATGATCACTGCACGGAAAAACAACCCTACCTTTTCCCTTATTGTCATAATTCTTTTTCAACAGATGCAATGTGCTCCATTTCCCAATTGCTGCACTGGACTTAGGGCCTGTGAGGATGCTTCAGGCCCTTAAATACATTGGAAGGTCCAGCTCCATAGCATTTCAGGCCTGAAATGCCAGCAATTTAGAAAGCTAACTGAAGCTGTGGAGTTTTGGAGGTCAGGAGAATGCTCTGTGTTCTGCTCTTTCTTCTTGATCCCTTGGAGACTTGGCTAGACGGACCTTTGGCTTGTCCTGATAGGTTAAGTACAAATGATCTACACTTGCAGCTCTTAATGCAATGCATAGGAAGCAGCAATTCCTGGTGAGAATATAGCTTTTTAAAGTGTCTAAACAAAAGCTGAGTTGCCTTAAAAGGGACTACATTTTTGAAGGTATGTGTATTTAGGCACCCAAAGATACGGAGAGGCACCCAAAGGGATTCTTTTGCATCTAGATAGGTAACTACTACAACGTACTGCATCGCTTTTGAAAATCTAATCTTCTGTCCCTAAGCAATGTAAAAGCTTTTTTGAACCACCAGGCTTCTATTCCTATTGAATTCTATAAGAAATTATCCTAATAGCACTGAAAGCAATATTAATGGCTTTTCCATTAGAATATCTAGGTAGTTTCTTTATTTTATCGGCCCTCCACGGCGGAAAATCAAAGGTTACTGTGAACCTCACTTTATGTTTTTCATCAGTGAGCTTTTTTGTCAGGAGCCAGATACTCCATAAAAAACAGGTAAAGCAATTTAAAAGAAATATTTTGCCCAAGGAACAATAACAAGGCTTAGAAGACTTTCTTCTTTCTGGGAGTTTCCTTTAGGGAAACCTTTTCATTTACTGATTGAAAGATCAAATCGGCCCATAGAGGGAGCAGTGGAGTGTGCATGATTTTTCTCCTGATCTCTAGAAAAGCACACTTAGTTAATCAGTCCATGGAGAGGTTCGGTTTTAAAGGGAGAGGGTTTGTGCGTCTGGATAGAAGGATTAGGAAGTTATCTATAGGGGAGGAAAGGAAAGCTTAAAATCCAGTTCACAGTGTCAGTGGAACTGACAGGGTGATGTTATAGAGGGGTTTAAAACACGAAATACGCTCTGCAAGGATGACTGAACAAATCATAAAAGTCTGTCTTTATAGTATATCCTGTATAGCTTATAGATGTTTTAAAAAGTTGGTGAATATTTTAATGCCACATAAGAAATTAATAGATACATTTTAATTAACTTTGTTTTATACAAAATCAATCAGTTTTGTAGAGTATTATATAGTCCCATATATCCATAAGTTGCTTATTAGCATGACATGTAATTTATTAGGTTAATATACTTATAATCATATTTAATACAATGATGTTTGTTTAATTCCTGTAGTTATTTATTATGTCTATTAATGATCAGTTAACTTTTTATGAACTATAAATAGAACTTTACTAGGACATGCAAAAGTATGTCAGCTGCACTATCTTCTGCCCTGTGTCTCCTGTCTGTTGTTTCTCTACATTTTTCATACTAAGACCTCTCTTCTGACAGTCTCTGCCAATTTTGGGATTCCATTTTCCTAGCCAGAAATACAAGAAATGAGTAAGATTAATGACCCACCTGTCAGTCATTTGTAGTATTTAGGCTCCAAATTTCCACGGATACCATTTTTTTTTTACTGAGGAAATGGTCTGAGACCTGCCAACCACAACCTTTTATCTCCAGGTTAATTTTTGATAAAGGCTTCCGTTCCATATGTTGAAGAAGCCATCCTGTGCCCTCCTCCAACCCCTACATCCTTCAGAAGATTTCGGGCCTGGTTCTAAAGACCTTGATTTAATCCTCAGATCTGGTCGGGAGAGCAATCTTTGCCCTGGCTGCTCACTGCTTGTTTTGACTAGGAAAGGGCAGTCTGCTAAATGCACTGTCCAGTCTGGTCCAAAGCATATTCAGCAGCTGTAGTTCAGTGACTAGCAGGACTCTGCATTAGCCACAATTCCCGCTGGACTGAGAGGATCCAAGTGGACTGATGAGATCACTAATCCTCTTCCCATTATGTGCTTCCCGACAGATGCGTGACTATTGGTGTTGAGTCACATCCTGCAGAGGGCTAAATGGATGTAGGATGCTCATAAGATCAGTTTGTAGGACTATTACAGCAGACATAAGCGTAAGGCAAGGAGAAAAAGACACTGCAGAGAAGTACATCGGAGGAGGTATCGTGCTTTATTTAGAAGACAAGCTTACTTTGCACAGCAGTTCGACTTAAGAACATATATGCAAGTTTGTGTGTGTGTGCACAAGCATGGAAGAGATTAGGAACTGGTAATATTACCCATCCCCATGTGTCCTGGTTTCGGCAGGGATAGAGTTGATTTCCTTCCTAGTAGCTGGTACAGTGCTGTGTTTTGGATTTAAGATGAGAACAAAGTTGATAAGGCACTGATGTTTTAGTTGTTGCTAGGTAATGCTTACACTAGCCAAGGACTTTCTAGTTTCCCATGCTCTACCCACTGAGAAGGCTGGACGTGCACAAGAAGCTGGGAGGGGGCACAGCCAAACTGGCCAAAGAAGTGATTACATTATTATTTTATTTCAATTCTTAAACTGTTTTTATCTCAACCCACGAGTTTTTCACACTTGTGCTCTTCCAATTCTCTTCCCCACCCCACCAAGGGGGCGGAGAGGAGTGAGCAAGCAGCTGCGTGGTGCTCAGTTGCCAACTGAGGTTAAACCACGACACCGTGGAACACCAACCCTTTGTGGATGTTTAGCAGTATGTCCTCGATTTCTTGGGGAAAACTGGTAGATACAGAGTTGGTGGTTCTTGTCATGATGCTAATGATTTTAGGGCAGCGGGCTCAGTCCCATGTAGCCTGGGACCTTTAGTTACAGACTGAGTCTTCCTCCTTGTCTGTCTCACCTCCCAGTGGGAGCTGCATAGACCATTAATCTGATTTGGTGGGAAATAGACAGAGGAGGCAAAGAAGTGGTTTCTGTCTGGAGAGGGAAGGAAATTGGACATGAAATTGCAGGAAATTGATTGTGGGAATTGCACCTACAGTTCAGGCTACTGAAAGACTTCTGCTCAATGCTTCATGCCTAATGTAGGCATACCAACCTCAGGCAAAGTTCCCTGTGGGATCTGCAACTCTTAGAAAACCTGGGCTAATTAAAGATTTTGGAGACCTTCACATAAAAATCAAGTTGGCGGTTTTTCCGAAATGCTCAGATGTCACACAGACAACCTCAGTAAAAACAGTACTCATAAACCCCTCATACCACCTCATAACAGAGCACTCAGACTTCTCAGTTCTGATTTTTTTTAATAAATGAGACTTTGGGTTTTTTTGTTGCTATGAAAAACATGAATTTTAGAACAAAAGGCCTATTTTAAATAACAGCCAGGCACTTTTGTGTTTGTTCCAATTGGAAACAGAAGAAAACACGTACCCATTCATATTTCAGAACTAACTTCAGTGTCTGCATTTGTCCCTTTTAATGGGTTTAACAGGAAGTGTATGATTGTGCATTTTCCTGAACAGGAATGTTTTTCTGAGCTGACTCCAAAGGGATGTTCCAGGGTTGTTAACTGTGATTTTTCAGCAGCGTGAAATCCACTGAAATTGTTTATACCAGCTATATCTGCCTAATGTGCCTAATCAATCTATCTCTAAGGTGAAGCTGTGTGCTTCACTAATCGTAAAGCTATGATAGTAGATATTGCTTATTTTTACTCTAAATTATGGTAGGGTTTAAAATGAACTCTGAATTTGATTTATCAACAGCTATGATGCTAATTCAGCAATGAAGTCATGGTGTTCTGAGACTAAATATTAGCACTAATGAGAAAACATAGCTTCCATATTTCATAACTCTGAGTTTCCACTACGTATGGACAACTTCTAAAGTTGCATGTAATTTAATCATGTAATCATTAACTAGGCAAGTATTTACACATAAATCATTTTACTTGGATTATAGAGTACCAGCAAATATGAAACCAGATAATGTTCAACTGCTCGAGAATGTTCATGCTTCATTTTTGTTTTTTAGAAGGTAAATGTGCCTACTGCAAGACAGTGGTGGTTGTCCAGTTGCATTTTCCATCAGGATGAATGGAGCATGTCTTTAGTTTTAAAAACAGATTGTTCTTTCTCTTTGAAAACAGAAGCAACAGAATTGCAGACATATAAACTTCAGTGTCTAAACAGTGAAAGTATAAGGCCAAGGTACCCACACTGAGACAGCTGAAACAGTCTGGTTCTCAGAAGGTACATCACTTCTATTGCCAGCTCCAGGTTTTAGGTTCTTGCCAAAGCAGTTACTTGTCTGAGGATCCTGTGGCAATTCGTGCCCTCACACCATTCTGCTTTCAGGGAAAAAAATAAAGTGAACTCCCTCCCACCACGGACTTCCCCCCAGAAACTGTGCTGGGATTGTCATTCTTTCCTTCTGTTACGTTTCTATCCTCTTGTTGATAATTCTGGTACTGTGAGTCACTTAGACATCCACGGCCATTCATGTTTCTCAAGAAAGAATTTCCTTCTCTGCAGGATAATAAATGGTGGGAGATCTTTCTTCAAAATTGAGCATAAAGAAAAAACTCGTAATATTTCCAACGTGAAATAGATCTGTTCTGAAATCCCGTGTTTCCAAAATTTGATTTAACAGTTTACCAGGAAATTATTTCAACCTGGGACTGCTAGTGATTAGATCTTGCTGAACTGCAAGTGATTCTGAGCGAGACAGAGAGTTCATCTCTGTCTGATCCTCAACTAGTCTTCACTGCAATAAGTCTGTTGCTGTGAGCACAGAAGAAAATACTTCAGCGGGAGTTGCAGTCAGTATGAAGAACTTGGTATTCTGTTAAACTCTCTTGGCATTACTTGATAGAGAGTTGTCATACCTTGGAGTTCATGTCAGGCCAAATTGCAGGTTGTCTGAGGCGCCCTGTTAGGAGGCAGTGCAAGCAATTAAGAGTGTATGAGGGTGTACAACATACTATGAGAGGCGGTAGAGAGGGAAAAGTATTTTAGAAATAAGGTCACTTGATATTCACTTAGGCCCCAATCCAATATTCTTTAAAGCTCACTAGATTCAGTGGCTGTATGGTAAGGTTACGTCTTTACTGATGTGCTTTCCAGGTTCCAGAATAAGGATTTTTTATCGATGTTTTGGTAAAAATCTAGGTTTTAACGGCTGCACCTATGAGAAGCAGAAGTCCAAGCTGAATTCTTATCACTGAAATTTTTAAATAGAACTTTCTTGTGTAATAATCATCAGAAATTTATAGAATAAGTTATCTAATTTACCGCCCAATATTTCTGACATAAGTAAGGAAAGCTGCTGATAAAATTCAGTGAAGTGTAAAAAAAACTAAAAAGACCAAACCCCTGAATTGGAATGTGGATACATGTATTTGCATGTTGGAATGACTAAGGGTTTAACTGAACATCATTGCTGAATGTCAAAGTGGACAGGGAGTATTGAGAAATGTCTTTTTAATGCAGGCCAGAATTTCACTGAACTTCAGGTAAACTCAAGTTAGTCCAGCTTGTTTTGAATGGAGCTGTTATTCGGCAGCAAGGCTGTGGAGCTGTTAACTTCTCCAATGTCAATTTGGCTGCAAAAGGGAAGATCTGCATTCTTAAATTTCCACCGCTAAATCTTTTCTCTTCCTCCTGTAGCTAGGGATTCATGTGAATTTTTCTTGTAATAGAACCTTTGTTTGATTGTGCAGCTGCTAAGATGCAATGTTTATTAGATTTAGAGTGAAGATCTACAGAGGTGTGGAATTCAGAAGTCAGTACTAGCTAACTAACCCAGCCCATTAGCCCAAAACCAGTGCTGAGCGTTTTCAGTGCTTATAAGGCAGTAAGCTCATTGTGTAACGGAGTCAAGGCTTTCTTCAGAGCACAGATTCATTCATTGACTTAATCAGCTATCTGCAAAGCTCGTAGGCAGTATGCTCCCTTACAAGAAGGCATTAGAGCAGAAGACAGTCCTACTTGGTGCCATACATGGGCTAAAACCAAAATATCCATCACATGTACATCAGTGACTTTGGAATGCCTTCTCCTGTTGATTTATGTTTTGCCTTCTGCAAAAAGTTTCAATCCTTCAAGTAAGTATTAGGCAGTGTCATTTTTAGAAATTGAAATAGAAATGATTCAGAAAATGCTGTGAACAGACACATGCATCATCTCCTGTTAAACGTCTTGGCATTCTGTGTCCTACCCCTGAGCTCCACTAGCTGGACTGGACTGTGCTGTCACGAAGCATAACCGTGAGTGAGCACACGAAGCCAAGAACTGAATCAGATGTTTTTACAGATTATGTGAAAGAACGAACTTTGGTTTGTATCTGTTGTGTTTCCATGTGAGCAACTCTTTATCTTCATTCACAATTGAACTTCTTCCAAAATGAAATTTAAAGAATTTTGTAGCACAAATGGTTGTGGTTAGTGGCAGCGGAGTGGCATGGAGGAGACAGCGAAGGACACCGTGCTAGGGGATCCCAGCTCTGTTCTTGGCTCTGCCTTTGATTTGCTGGCAGGTACATTCTCAGCCTTACTGCCACTTTCTAGCCAGTGAAAAATGTGTATTCCGTGGAAAAGGCCTTGAGATAGAGATGACAGAATCCCAGAGTCTGTATTTTTTTACTGAGGTATTTAGGGACCTGTTTGGATTTTTTTTCACTCTAGTCCTCTGCTTTTGTGTCTCTAGGAGGCTATAGCAGCTGAAAGGCCCCAGCTTTGGTTAGAGTTGTGTTGGTTTAGTCCCTGCACAAACAGCCCTTGCCTCAAAGAGCTCTAGTCTTCAAGGGCAAGCAGGGGCGGGACGTAATCTTCTCATTTTCCAGCTCATAAAATGACTTGTCCAAGGTCACATCTCTCAGTATCTCATGCATTAGTTCCATAGCAATAATGAAACAAAAAAGAAGTTACTTCAGAACCTGGAGCAAAAATACTTATAAAACTAATTTTCAACAACTTGGATGTTCTTAAATATGTTTTGTTGATCTCTAAATCAGAAAAAACATAATAATATCAGCTTTGTTTAAAGTGGACAATGTCATCAGTATTTTCCATCTTTTTTACTTGCATCAGACTGAGTGGTGGTACAGTTGCCCACATCTGCAGTAGTTTCTACGTTCAAAGCTGTGTCCTGAAAAAGCTTTTGTGGGCTTGGGTTTCGTGTACGGTCACTTCACTGTAAATGAAAACTGATCCCTCATATCATTCTGAAAATGCAACATTATGTTTCAGAGAAGTAGTTTCAGGGAAGGAAAGGACACCCGGTTTTGTGGGGACATTCCTCTGGAGGCTTTCATTTTGATCAGCAGGGTTCTTTTTTGAATTGTCCTTATGGTTGCTACCTCGATTCTAGAGGCATCACAGGAACCGACTTGGGAGGGGGGAGACTGTTGGTATTTCTTCACTCAGTCTTTGCTGGGGATACCTTACAGTCATTTAACATGTTTTGTTTTTTTTTTTTAAATTCCCTTAATGGGATCTAGTACACAAAAGAGGGAGAAGAAGAGTAGTACAAGGGCCAGGCCTAAGAACAGGGAGGTGCAAATCCATTGCTGGGCTTCATTATCCTAGAAATGCTTTCTACAATTAACCTGTAACTCCTTAATCTCATGGGTTGCCCGATACACTCATTTTATTTTGTTTTTTACACTGACAAAGAATATCCACCTTCCTTCCACAGACATGGCACAGTGACCCTTATTAATATGATTTCAAACACACGCAAACCTATAAGTGAAAACAACCGAGAGATTCTACAAAACTACTGAGAAATAGTTGAAAAGGAAGGGTGTTTATCCACTGTTTAGGGATGTTGTTGAGATCCTGATCCTTTTGACTCCCGTTTGGAGAAGGGGAGAAAACAAGCAAACAGTGCTGTGCACAGGACTCAGGTGGTTAATGTACTGTGTATTATTGCTGTAAAGCCAGGACCTCAATCTCTCAACTCTCCAGAACACAAACAGTCCTTGGCTTTTATAGAATCATAAAGAGCTGCCTTAAAGGCTGAGGACAAATTCAAGCCCTGATACAAATTGGCATAGATATTACTGTATCCAAAGGGAGTTTCAGTTTCTTGCACTGTGGCTGAATTTGATCCACAAGTGAACACAGCTGTCCCATCAAATTCTACTGAGGAGCTTGTCTTCTGCATTCTTGCCATTCAACTGTCACGTAAAATGACGTTTTCAGCTGAATTCCAGCTAGCGGAAGACTTTTGGAATCTCTCCAGCGTTCTGCAGAGAAGCAGGGGGCGGAATCTAACTGCTGAGGAGATCCAAATGCAAGAGGAACTCTAACCCTGCAAAACTTACAATTAGTCTTAATGCCTTTGCTTTTTTCATACCTTTTTGAATGAAGTGCACCATGCAAGTAGTCTTCACATGAAGTTTGGCATGGAAAATAAAAAGTCATTTGATACAAGGTTGAATTATGTGTAGGATATCTCCAGCTATAATGAGCTCAGGTTTTCTAGCAGTGTTAGAATAAACTCTTGCCTGGATCTCCTGCAGAGTATGGTTTTTTTTTTCCCTAAGAGCATATTTCTTTCTACTTGATCAGCTCATCTCTTGCAGATGATAAAATTATCTGCAAAGATTTTTATCTGATGTTGTGCCATAAATCATATTTAGTTGTAGGATTAACATTTGCAAGCATAGAACATTTATGGAAAAAAAAGTTGGGGGGCTGGCAGTTTCTCAGTATTTACATGAAGAAGGGAGATGGGGTTCAGGATAGACCTTGCAGACTTTTCCAATACATGACCGTTTTTACAAGGTGTGGGTCTGCTCAGCTCCAGTGAGCTACAGTTGAACCTCTTTGATAGTGTTTCTCTTGGTGAGGTTGTAAGATAAAGAACCCAGGAGATCGTGACCTTGGGCAAGCAGCTTTGTCATAGAAGAAATAAACACGTGTTCCAGCTGTGCTGAAAGCTACACATGCTGGCAGCCAGGTTTTCCAGTCCTTTGACACGCTCAGGCTCGTCTGAGTTTTGTAGAAATGCTCAGCCCCTTTGGAGGCAGTGGAAGAAGGGCCAGTTTTTAAAAGGTTTGTATTACCAGCAGCTTCCAGTTTACCCTTCATAGCCGGATTGTCCAAAAGAGGTCAGAAGTCAGCGTGCGAGACCACTTTGAACGTCTGCCCGCAAAGATAGTCACCAAAATGGAGAGTAGCACCCTCTAATCTGGCTTCAGCAAACTGCAAAGGGCCAGAACGAGTCGGTGATTACATAGGCTTTCAGCAGATGTAACGCCCATCCACAAGTGGGGACTGACTAACGTGAATGTAAGCAATCCTGTTCAAGAGGGATCTGCATGTGCTACAAACAACCTGGAAGCCTCAAAGGTTTATCTTGCTGCAAGAGCTGTGCGATGAATGCGGATGTGCTGAGCACCCAGTGGGTTTGAGGCTGTGTTGTGATAGATGCTGTACGAAATGCATGACTGAGCACATTATTTACATGGGGTTTTTTTTATCTCTGTTTCTCTGGTGCAGGTTCCTCACCACATGAAGACTTTACCCTATTACAGTTACGACCAACCAGTGATCGGATACTGCCAAGCTCATAAGCCTCTCCATGTAAATAAGGGGTACGATACCATGTCCCGGGAGCAGGCTGAGACAACCAACCTGGAACTCAGTCGAGACCACAGCTTCATAGCTACAATCG
Source organism: Pygoscelis adeliae (assembly GCF_000699105.1). NCBI lineage: Eukaryota > Metazoa > Chordata > Aves > Sphenisciformes > Spheniscidae > Pygoscelis > Pygoscelis adeliae. Next base: position 269,327 of record NW_008824357.1, on the reverse strand, counting down.
CACGTTCGGCTGCTCCAGCCATTTACATTGAGAGAATACCAAACTAACGATGGAGACAACTTCTTCAGGGGGCGGAGTGGGGAGTTCTTTTGAGAGACCTTTCATCTCAGAAGAGACCAGGGCAAGAAACTAAAATCTACCATTCCAGTTACAAATGTTCCAACACAGACAAAGGGAAGGGGATAAAGCAAACTCCGCAGACTGTGGAAATGCTATCTTGCAGTACACACTGAGAACTTCAGGATTTTCTTTGCTTTAAACTTTCAAACAAATTCCTCAATGTAAATATTAAAGAGAGATTGTCAAGTTCTTATTAAAAAAAAAAATAGATTTCACTCTAGCTACATAAAGGGATGGATTAAGAGTTTTGTTTGTATATTTGATTTTTCTACATTGCACGGTTCCAGGGAAGGAGAACCACAGGTAAAAATAAAGGGGGTGGGGAGGGCAAGGGTTTGGGTGGGTGGGTCAGCCATGTTTCCTTCTTAAGTGTTTATTACTCTTCAAAGATTTGTTTAATATTTTTGTTCTTTTTAAACAAACAAAAGATAGATATATATTTTCTTTTGGGGGTTTGTTTTTTTGTTGGGTTTTTGGTTTTTTTTTTTTAGTGGTCAAGCGCTAATATTTCAAACTTCAGACATGGGCATTAAAGCTTATGTTGAACCAAAAGGACATTGGCAATTGATGCAGCAGAAACAAAGAAACTTGGGTGCATGTACATTTAAGACACAGGCTGTACACTATGGAGGGTGCTTTTGATTTTTACTATCTTCATTGTGCTTCATTGTTGACACTATAATTACTTTTCGGGCTCTAAAAAAGGGGAAAACATGCAACGGAGTAACGACTCTCATATTTACAGTCCAGCGGTGCTTGTTGAGCAAAATTAATGGACGTTTGGGAACCAAAATGGAAGTGATGTGCTTGAAATGGATCAGAAGGAAAATCTTTTAAAGCAAGAGTATTTGGTGAAACTCACTGGCTGACACAATTTCTAAAACACAGGAGAATGTGTAACATTGGTTTTTGTTTTTTTAATTAATTATTATGATCAGTTAGTTTTTGTGTAGTTTTTATCAATAAAATGACAACAAAAAAAGTGGTGGAAAAAATAAACATATTATTTTGTGGTTGGGACACCACAGCCAAGCTACTGTTTGAATGATTTCTCTGGGTGTGTGACACGGTGACTCAGGGGACTAAGGGAACCATGCTTTGTCCTGTTTCACCTCTATCTCGCCTCTTAGAAGGAGCTCAAGGAATTGTTTGGGGGTTTAAAAAACCTGATCTGAAGAAGCTCAATTTATTTGGTTTGTCTAAGAAAAGGTTAAGAGGTGATTTTATCGGAACACCTATATGGGCCTGGGGGAGGGGAAGAGGGAGAAGCAGCCTTCTTTTTTTACTAAAGGGGTTTTTTTGTTTCTTCTATCGGAAGGCAGGCTTTTCAGATGCAAACCCTGAGCTGAAGCTAAACCAATTCAGATTAGAACACAAGGTATAAGTTTTTAACTGGAGGGTGAATAATACCACAATGAGGTTTAGGACTTAATGAATTTCGTGATTGTTTCAAGTATTTATATTGAGTGTTTTTCTGAGAAATACACTTGGCCACATGGTAGGGGCTTAATGAATTTCTGGAAGTGCTGAGTCTTATATCGCATATACGGTATTAGATTGTCTTCTGTGTTTCTCGCCTGAAAAACTTACATATTTTTCTCTGAAAGGAAAGGAGGAATACGTATGCATGTACACATTCTATGTGCTAGGCAGCTTGCAGAGAAACATGGATGTACGAAGTCAACTTGATGCATCGAAGGTAACGTATTTAGAATTAAGCGTTAGACAGGAAATGAAAAGAAAATGGAGTGAAAGGCTGGGTGATGAGTTTACAGCCAGCTCTATTAGACATCTTGATATCTGTCAGCTTTAGCAGTGCTACGGACTGAGGGAGAAAGCTGTTTGAAACACTAGTTTCCTTCAAATTGAGTTTAAAACATTGACCCACAGCCTATTGAGCTGAAAATGGAAGAACTCCCGTTGATTCCTGTGGGCTCCGGATCAGCAGTAGAATACATTTCAATAAGCATCAAAAGTGTAATGGCATTCCCATGCTCCTGAAAGATGAGGATGGTAATGTTTTTATTATAAGGTCCATTAAAGACAGTTGTATAATTCTGGTTCAGTTTTTAAGAGGGCAGTTATGTATCTGCCAACCTGATATTAGCAAAACCAGGGAAGGAAATGTCAAGCAGGAATACTTACTGTCTTTTTATGTTTTTTCCTTAAACTCCCAGCTGCTGGGGTCATACGAATATTGGAGAATAGCTGTTTGTTTTTTAATTCCATTTATAATCTTCATCAATGCAACTTCCCCCCACACTCTGAGAAAAGCAACTTTGTAACTGCTGAAAGGGAAGGTAAAATGAAACAAACTCCCTTTTTTCATTTCCTGATTTCAAAATAACTTAATTTTAGCATCGGTTTGGGGGATGTTTGGAACTGGCATCAGACTCGGATTACAGATTTTCTCTGCAATTATTGGGAATTGTGCTGCCCAAGAAGAACAAAACGTACTACCGTGTGCGCAGTCTCCTGGATGAATTCATGCTTTTCTGCCTGAAATGTTGCTGCGTTTCTGCTGTTTATACACTGATGCTGGTTTGGGCAAGAACCCTATAACTTTTCTTTGTGTTCTTGACAATTAAGGAGGTAATGTTCCAAGAATGTTTTGAAGACGTGAACTTATACCTTACTTAAGTGCTAAAGGTCCTGAAGAGGTAAATATTTATGTCATGGATTGCTTTAGATCAAAGCAGAAGTCATTGCAGCATGTACTGAGCTACCTTGAACTAGTGTTGGTTGTGGTGATCAAACAAAAAGGGCTCTATACAAGAGTATATAGTCCCTGTCTGGGACTCTAGATGTAACAGAAATTGAAACTTAAACTACCATGGCTGCAATTAAAGTCAAAGAAATTTGATAAAAAAAACTTGCTCTTCAACTGTAATGCAACAAACCAGAACTATAACACTTTCATTTCCAGTCTTTTGTTATTTCATATTTGGTTTTTGTTTTTAAAGTGTCAGTTCCTGGAATCATGTGATTATATTACAACTTCAGCTTAAAAATATGCCCGAACTCTTCTTAGGGAAGGTCTTTCTACTCCTCTTCATACAGTCCTTGTGAGTGAAGTGACTGCTTTGAAAGGGAGGATGGAGCAACTCACCAGATGTCCAGGTAAGACCCGAGAAATACAAACTTTCTGCAGTGTCCCTAATGATTCCTCTCTAGCAAACAGCAAATGGGGCCTCACTGAAGAGAACTCGTTACCGAATGTTTGTTTGTGATGGCATCTTTATGGTCATTGCACGGTGTCTGAGTGCTGAGTGCCACAGAGCTCCCAAAGAAGGCTGCCGTCTTGCTGTGAGAGCTCACGGTTGTGCGGTATCCAGACAAGCAAGAAAAAAATCGGGCTGACCTTCGGACCAAAGCTGTTGAACTTTGTGCTATGCAAAAGATAACAACTGATGTGACCAAATAACAGGTTCTGGAAGACTTTGGGAAAAATTGACTGCTGCCTGTCTCTCTATCTAATAATTGTCTTGCAAATGTCAGTAGGGCACTGAAATTATACTGGCCTGATAATGCTGTGGGTAGGATCTGCAACCAAGGATAAAGAGCCTGTAAAAGCAGTCTGCCGCTCGGAATTATTTCCAAGGCTGGCAATATTTTACTCCTTGATTTAGAAATCTTTTGGAATAAGCTGTCCTTTTCCATAATGAATTGAAAGTGTTCTGAAGATTGATAAACACAATTTTATCTTGACTCCCCACCAGAAAACGTCCCTGAAGGTATTTGGCACATTGTACATGGGAAATCTAGTGTTTTTGTAGATATTTTTAAGCTGCATGAAGATTTAAGGGTTAATGTACTACGTATTGAAGGTTATTAATTTTTAGGTGGTTCTCGCAACTGGGCTCCTTTAAAGGTTGCTAGTCACTTTTTTAAACCTGTATAAAGGAAAGGGGGTTTGATAAGGCTGTAAGTCCATCAAGCTGGAGCCTTGCCTTAAATTAAGAAAAAGAAATTACCTGTCTGGTATTGTTGCCCATGGACGAGCATTGGAATGCCTGCCTCATAACATTAAGAGCAATAAAGAAGGCTCTGACAGACTTTGTTGAGTTTGGGCTTGTTAGAGCACTCTCCTTGCTCCACAGAAAACAGGGGGAAAGACAGATTTCAGGGACACACATCATGTGCTCACAACATGTGTTCCCCAGTGCCCTGTCCTGATCACCATAGTTCTTCCTGATCACCAGAGGCCTGCTCATCACTGGAAAGATGAGATTAGATTATCATTATTTTCTCAAGTGTAATTATCAATGGCAAATAAGAATAAAGACCTTTCCTTAAAACTACAGCAAACGTAAATCAATACTGGTAAAAGAGTTAAA
>NW_008824357.1:245872-262213 GCF_000699105.1 Pygoscelis adeliae | reverse complement strand
AAAACCACAGGAAAATATAAAGGGGGTGGTGAGGGCAAGGGTTTGGGTGGGGTGGGTCAGCCATGTTTCCTTCTTAAGTGTTTATTACTCTTCAAAGATTTGTTTAATATTTTTGTTCTTTTTAAACAAACAAAAGATAGATATATATTTTCTTTTGGGGGTTTGTTTTTTTGTTGGGTTTTTGGTTTTTTTTTTTTAGTGGTCAAGCGCTAATATTTCAAACTTCAGACATGGGCATTAAAGCTTATGTTGAACCAAAAGGACATTGGCAATTGATGCAGCAGAAACAAAGAAACTTGGGTGCATGTACATTTAAGACACAGGCTGTACACTATGGAGGGTGCTTTTGATTTTTACTATCTTCATTGTGCTTCATTGTTGACACTATAATTACTTTTCGGGCTCTAAAAAAGGGGAAAACATGCAACGGAGTAACGACTCTCATATTTACAGTCCAGCGGTGCTTGTTGAGCAAAATTAATGGACGTTTGGGAACCAAAATGGAAGTGATGTGCTTGAAATGGATCAGAAGGAAAATCTTTTAAAGCAAGAGTATTTGGTGAAACTCACTGGCTGACACAATTTCTAAAACACAGGAGAATGTGTAACATTGGTTTTTGTTTTTTTAATTAATTATTATGATCAGTTAGTTTTTGTGTAGTTTTTATCAATAAAATGACAACAAAAAAAGTGGTGGAAAAAATAAACATATTATTTTGTGGTTGGGACACCACAGCCAAGCTACTGTTTGAATGATTTCTCTGGGTGTGTGACACGGTGACTCAGGGGACTAAGGGAACCATGCTTTGTCCTGTTTCACCTCTATCTCGCCTCTTAGAAGGAGCTCAAGGAATTGTTTGGGGGTTTAAAAAACCTGATCTGAAGAAGCTCAATTTATTTGGTTTGTCTAAGAAAAGGTTAAGAGGTGATTTTATCGGAACACCTATATGGGCCTGGGGGAGGGGAAGAGGGAGAAGAAGCCTTCTTTTTTTACTAAAGGGGTTTTTTTGTTTCTTCTATCGGAAGGCAGGCTTTTCAGATGCAAACCCTGAGCTGAAGCTAAACCAATTCAGATTAGAACACAAGGTATAAGTTTTTAACTGGAGGGTGAATAATACCACAATGAGGTTTAGGACTTAATGAATTTCGTGATTGTTTCAAGTATTTATATTGAGTGTTTTTCTGAGAAATACACTTGGCCACATGGTAGGGGCTTAATGAATTTCTGGAAGTGCTGAGTCTTATATCGCATATACGGTATTAGATTGTCTTCTGTGTTTCTCGCCTGAAAAACTTACATATTTTTCTCTGAAAGGAAAGGAGGAATACGTATGCATGTACACATTCTATGTGCTAGGCAGCTTGCAGAGAAACATGGATGTACGAAGTCAACTTGATGCATCGAAGGTAACGTATTTAGAATTAAGCGTTAGACAGGAAATGAAAAGAAAATGGAGTGAAAGGCTGGGTGATGAGTTTACAGCCAGCTCTATTAGACATCTTGATATCTGTCAGCTTTAGCAGTGCTACGGACTGAGGGAGAAAGCTGTTTGAAACACTAGTTTCCTTCAAATTGAGTTTAAAACATTGACCCACAGCCTATTGAGCTGAAAATGGAAGAACTCCCGTTGATTCCTGTGGGCTCCGGATCAGCAGTAGAATACATTTCAATAAGCATCAAAAGTGTAATGGCATTCCCATGCTCCTGAAAGATGAGGATGGTAATGTTTTTATTATAAGGTCCATTAAAGACAGTTGTATAATTCTGGTTCAGTTTTTAAGAGGGCAGTTATGTATCTGCCAACCTGATATTAGCAAAACCAGGGAAGGAAATGTCAAGCAGGAATACTTACTGTCTTTTTATGTTTTTTCCTTAAACTCCCAGCTGCTGGGGTCATACGAATATTGGAGAATAGCTGTTTGTTTTTTAATTCCATTTATAATCTTCATCAACGCAACTTCCCCCCACACTCTGAGAAAAGCAACTTTGTAACTGCTGAAAGGGAAGGTAAAATGAAACAAACTCCCTTTTTTCATTTCCTGATTTCAAAATAACTTAATTTTAGCATCGGTTTGGGGGATGTTTGGAACTGGCATCAGACTCGGATTACAGATTTTCTCTGCAATTATTGGGAATTGTGCTGCCCAAGAAGAACAAAACGTACTACCGTGTGCGCAGTCTCCTGGATGAATTCATGCTTTTCTGCCTGAAATGTTGCTGCGTTTCTGCTGTTTATACACTGATGCTGGTTTGGGCAAGAACCCTATAACTTTTCTTTGTGTTCTTGACAATTAAGGAGGTAATGTTCCAAGAATGTTTTGAAGACGTGAACTTATACCTTACTTAAGTGCTAAAGGTCCTGAAGAGGTAAATATTTATGTCATGGATTGCTTTAGATCAAAGCAGAAGTCATTGCAGCATGTACTGAGCTACCTTGAACTAGTGTTGGTTGTGGTGATCAAACAAAAAGGGCTCTATACAAGAGTATATAGTCCCTGTCTGGGACTCTAGATGTAACAGAAATTGAAACTTAAACTACCATGGCTGCAATTAAAGTCAAAGAAATTTGATAAAAAAAACTTGCTCTTCAACTGTAATGCAACAAACCAGAACTATAACACTTTCATTTCCAGTCTTTTGTTATTTCATATTTGGTTTTTGTTTTTAAAGTGTCAGTTCCTGGAATCATGTGATTATATTACAACTTCAGCTTAAAAATATGCCCGAACTCTTCTTAGGGAAGGTCTTTCTACTCCTCTTCATACAGTCCTTGTGAGTGAAGTGACTGCTTTGAAAGGGAGGATGGAGCAACTCACCAGATGTCCAGGTAAGACCCGAGAAATACAAACTTTCTGCAGTGTCCCTAATGATTCCTCTCTAGCAAACAGCAAATGGGGCCTCACTGAAGAGAACTCGTTACCGAATGTTTGTTTGTGATGGCATCTTTATGGTCATTGCACGGTGTCTGAGTGCTGAGTGCCACAGAGCTCCCAAAGAAGGCTGCCGTCTTGCTGTGAGAGCTCACGGTTGTGCGGTATCCAGACAAGCAAGAAAAAAATCGGGCTGACCTTCGGACCAAAGCTGTTGAACTTTGTGCTATGCAAAAGATAACAACTGATGTGACCAAATAACAGGTTCTGGAAGACTTTGGGAAAAATTGACTGCTGCCTGTCTCTCTATCTAATAATTGTCTTGCAAATGTCAGTAGGGCACTGAAATTATACTGGCCTGATAATGCTGTGGGTAGGATCTGCAACCAAGGATAAAGAGCCTGTAAAAGCAGTCTGCCGCTCGGAATTATTTCCAAGGCTGGCAATATTTTACTCCTTGATTTAGAAATCTTTTGGAATAAGCTGTCCTTTTCCATAATGAATTGAAAGTGTTCTGAAGATTGATAAACACAATTTTATCTTGACTCCCCACCAGAAAACGTCCCTGAAGGTATTTGGCACATTGTACATGGGAAATCTAGTGTTTTTGTAGATATTTTTAAGCTGCATGAAGATTTAAGGGTTAATGTACTACGTATTGAAGGTTATTAATTTTTAGGTGGTTCTCGCAACTGGGCTCCTTTAAAGGTTGCTAGTCACTTTTTTAAACCTGTATAAAGGAAAGGGGGTTTGATAAGGCTGTAAGTCCATCAAGCTGGAGCCTTGCCTTAAATTAAGAAAAAGAAATTACCTGTCTGGTATTGTTGCCCATGGACGAGCATTGGAATGCCTGCCTCATAACATTAAGAGCAATAAAGAAGGCTCTGACAGACTTTGTTGAGTTTGGGCTTGTTAGAGGGCAAGAATTAAAATCTCTCCTTGCTCCACAGAAAACAGGGGGAAAGACAGATTTCAGGGACACACAACATGTGTTCCCCCTGTGAGAGCAGAAAATGTTCTTCCTGATCACCATAGAGGCCTGCTCATCACTGGAAAGATGAGATTAGATTATCATTATTTTCTCAAGTGTAATTATCAATGGCAAATAAGAATAAAGCCCTTTCCTTAAAAATACTGCCAACCTAACTCCATACTGGTAAAAGAGTTAAACAAAACAACTTAAGTAGATAGGTCGAATGCAGAATAAGGAAACCCAAAAACACAGCAGTTTTGGGTCCTAAGTGGAGTAGCAGCACCAAATATTCCTTCATTTGTTTCTCATGCAGTTATTTCACTAGTACTTAATGCCCATTATTTGCTTTGATGCCCTGGTGGCTGGCATTTTAATAATACGTAGGCAGGTTAAAGTAAATTAGTCTACACAAGAGAATTATATCAGTCATTACTGGAGTCAAGGGATACATTACACCTTTGTCATTACTATGCTAAGACATATTCTAGTATGGCAAAAATAAAACTACATTTGAGGCAGGCAGATCACAGGGTTCTCTCCCACAAAGTCACTGCCAAGCAGCCCTCCAGTGCTAGCTCAGCACTTCTGAGGTCTTCAATGAACTGCAGAGGTGGATGTGAACATTATCTGCTAGCTTCGAAGACGTGATGGGCTTCGGTGGCTTTAAGTTACATCACCCTAGGCAATTATGTAGATAACTTTAAAGATTAAGGGAGCAATATATCTATAATTTCTTGTTTATTTTTGTTGTATGATTGAACTACAGGTAAGACAAGTTTTCTAAATAGCTACAAATAAGCTGCTAAATGCCTTCATGCTTCTTTTAGTAATTTTTGTATTTTTTTTTCTCTAGGAGGTATCCAAAATTGGGCAGAAAAGGAGGAGAGTCGTTCCAAACTCAGTAGCAGCTGAAACATTGTGCATCTGCAAGGCAGCCTTGAGTAACTCAGGAGTTACCGCCTCTCACAGAGGCAAGATGCAGATGATCAGCTGCCACCTGGCCAGGTAGTAGATCTTATTCCTGTTGCATTCCTGTGGACACTATGGAGAAAGGCCTTGTCATTGGTGAAGCAATGGCCTTTAAGACAGCTCATTGCATTAGCGACTGCAGGAGCTCGAGGGAGACCTGCTGCCTCAACTGCGTGGAGTCAGGTGTTTCTGACTCTGCTACTGCTTTACTATATGACCTTGGGAATATCACTTTCCTTTTTTTTCTTCCGTCCTAGCTGTTAGTGTGTCTCGTTTAAATTGTGAACTTTTTGGGATAGAGCCTGCATCTTATGCCCAACATTTTGCACCAGTGCAGCCTTGGTCTCAGCGGCAACTGTTGGTGCAAGTTGAAACAGAAATAAATAATAAAGTCAGAAAAGCCCTCTGTGTCTTCCCGCTTCCCTGCCACCCCCCAGTGATGCTTTGCGTATTAAAAAGGCAAGCAAAATCAATTTGATAACGCAAAAACTATGGTAGCTCGTGACTTTCAATCAGTGCTTTGGACTCCCCAGTGATCTGAAGCACTCTCATTTGCTAAAAGTTTTTTTTTTGCAGGAATGAGGGGATCTTGATAGGCTGATGAAGAAGGAAAAAGAAAGCATTTTCCTCCAAAGTCCTCCTGGGATTTAGAGTTGAAAAAGAGAGCAGGGTAGCATATACAGTGATGTTAGTGTTCTGCTGGCAAAAAAAAATGCACATCCCAACAGTTTAGAGCAAAATAAATCTTAAGTCACCATCTTATGACTTGCTTGTTTACTGAGGCTGAATTTTCAGGGAAAGATTGAACTTAACTGCATTTGGACATTTCAAGCATTAAAAGCAAGAGGGCTGGCCAAATTAAATCATAGAATAGTAGGAAAACGTGGGTTGGAGAGGTCCTCTGGAGATCATCTAAATCAGCTTTCTGCTGAACACAGAGTTAACTTCACAGTCAAATTAGGTTGCTCGCAGCCTGCCTTTTCTGGCTGCCCGGAGCCTTACGTGAGAAATTCCTGTGGTTTCAGTGACCACAGGATCACAGGTTGGGTGAGCTTCGCTGGCCTGCCTTGTGCAGGAGGTTAGACCAGCTGAGCACAGTAGCACTTTCTGATCTTAAAACCTTGGGATCCGTGATTTCCTTAGATATATGTGGACCTATAGGATATTGTTGAGGTTATGGCAGACATGGAGAAAGTTTGGCTGATTTAGGCATGTTTCTCATGTATTCTCTGAAGCTAGACAAGCTGGAACGCTGGGCATTTAAGAGATGTAATAAGAAAATGAATCGGACCTTGTCTGAGTTAATATTTGTGTTTACCCCGCACATGACCCCAGTCCTGGATCCAGGATCCATAGTCCTGGCTGTTGTAAAGGATGTAAGAAAAAGGTAATCTTTGCCTGAAGAGCTTTTTATCTGAGGATCGTTCAAGGGAAAGCAGATGGATGCAGACAGACAAAAGAGCACGTGAACAGAATATTGGCTGTAAGAAGTGTTGGAAACAGGAATGTTTGGTAGTGGTTAGTGAAAAAGAAAACAGTGCCAACCCCGAAGCACTCTAAACAATGGCAAGGAGTTTTTTTCCTCTTAAACTCAGGTGGAGGAGCCTATAGATCGTGCATGTTTAAGGGGAACTCCTCCAAAGCTTCAAGAAAGGCACGGCTGGAAGAACAAACACGCTTGGCTGATAATAAGAACAGAGCTGTAGTAGAGACTAGCATTAGTGAATAATCAGAGGCAAGGCTTGTATTTCATACTGCTACACTCCAAGCGTGGGGCCACATTCCTTTTTAAATTCCTTTTATTGGGCAAAGGAACAAACGTTTCTATAAACTGTAGTTGATGGTACGCAGGTTGTCATTTACAAACAGTGTACTCAAACATTGCAGTATTTGCAATGTATTTATATCACATTATGTAAGATAAATTGTTGGCAAACGTTCATAAAGTATTTATTGGACATGCCACTGTTTGTTCAATGATTTATAAATCAATGCTGTAAAGTGTAAAGTGGTGACAGAGTTTCAGATAAACTCTTTGCAAAATATTTGCTGTGCATCAATAATTCTGATATTAATTAGTTTACAGTTTATCTGCAAGTGCTTTGGGAATGATTTACAGGTCACTTTCTCACTAGCCCAAGTAGCAAAGGGCTTGCAGGCTGGCTCAGGTTATGTGCTAGACCCGCTGGTTGTTCACCTTCGTAGTTCAGTCTAGAACTGAATCTGTCCCTGTTTTGTGCATCTTCATTGAAAACCCGTTGCAGCAGGGTTTGGGAACCGACAGGAAATGGAAGTTACTAGAGGTGCTGGGGAAGACAGGATAACCCTGAGTGCCTTCATCAACAATTAGCTTAAGTTTAGTGGCCTGCTTGCTGCCGTTGACCAATCCAGTCTCTGCCATAAGCTTTTTCTCTGTTTCCAGTTGAACCTGCCACATTCTCCACCTTCAAATTTGAGACAATGTCTTCCTCTTTTTATCATCCCTTGGTTGTCAGTCTATTCTGTTTCCATACAGACTTGACTTCTTAGAAACTTTGTTGAAGTGATGCATTTCTCATTGTTTGGCTAGTGTTTGAGACCTTAAAGATTTAAAAGTTTTCTGGCACTTTTCACTCAGGGAAAAAACCCCAGAAATCATAACAGGAACTGAGATTCTCACTTTACTACAAGATCATAATAGCGAAGATGACTTCTCTATCCCCTCCTCTGCTCTCCCTGCAAAGCATTAAATGACTCAGAAGGGTTGGAAACACTTAGGGTGAAACCCTCGAGGTTAAAGTAACAGAGGTGCTAAGCCTTCTGAAAAACACAGAATTTTTTTAAGCCTGTCCTGTGCTTTCTAGAGCACCTAAGAGGTCTTAGAAAATGTTCTGTAGAAACAGTGGATTGTTAATATGTGTTTGAAAGAGAGTCTACAGTTACTTGTTGCCTTAGCAAAGAGTTTTCACATTGATTTAAAAAAAAAACCACCTCACATTTGCAGCAGCTGGAAGCTAAGACACAGCTGAGGTTAGTTGGCTGAGTTAGTTTTAGTGGTTGAATCCCTTCATCTGAAGGTAGTCACATGCTCCCTGCTCTGCTTGGGGGGCTTTGTTTTCCACATTCTCATTCAGTTGCTCTGTGGGGCTTTGTAACAGCAGATCTCAGCAACGAACTTCTTTCTGCACGCTTAAAAGTAAGTACCTAAAGCACGTAACTCTTAAAATACACCAAAATAAGGAGGCCTTAGTCTTCAAAGAACTGAAATTGCACATGTTGAGATGCAAATGCGTGCTAGTTTATATTTATTGATGCAAATAAGTTTTGAAGTAGTGCTTGAAATTCATTCTGGTCCAGTAGATCAGTGTGAAGTCGTCTTTTTGCTTAAACTCATTGAGGTTGAAAATGTAGTTGGTTTTAGAACTGTAGAAATGAAAATAACTTGTACTAATAGAGCATTTGTAAAGTGTGCATCCCTATCTACTTATGTGCTTGTTTACATAGATAAAACAGCCCTCTTATGGTATAAGAAGTTATTCTTAAATAAGTGTGGAGTTAGCTTTTTTTGATGGATGATCTCCGTGAGGTAGTAGAAACATTTAGACATGTGTTAATGCCCTAGTGAAGGGAGATAAATAGAATAAAACATATTAACTGCTATCAGCAAGAGGATACTAGAGTATATAGCTACATGCCTAGATGCTCTAGTATCTCTTTGATACGTTTTATTCATATTTGATAAAGTTTTTGGTGAAGAATTGCAGCCCATTGAAGTGGCTCTGGGTAAAGGCATCGTAATTGCACTCTCTTGGGAGATTTCAGGTAGGATTTGTGTAGCTCTGTTTTGCTCTGACTTTCCCTTTGAAAATAGACTTCTGGAGGACGGCTTTGTAGAGGTAAAACTGCATTTGAGCTAAATGGGGCTATCTAAATGCATTACAGCTTGTGCTTGCACTTCCTTAGCTACGTTACTACTAAGAACAACCTTTAGGCAACTGAATGAAGTGGGGATAGCGACATGCGAGACTCGTGTGATTGGTGTGCATTACCAGGCTCCTGCCGGCAATAACCATCCAAAGAAAACGTTGACTGATAGCCCTGGATAGTACGCCCAGGAAATGTCAGGTATTTCAGACAAGGAAAATTAGTTTGAAATTTGGATGCAGTAACAGGTAAAGCTTCAGGAAGCGCCGCAGGGAGCCATTCCTTCATCGTGGAGCATCCCTGACCTCTCCTTGGGTCTTAGGTTGTTAGTGTAATACGTTTAGGCTTATCAACTGAAAGGCAGTGAGTTTGTCTTGTCTGGTACCTTTTGACAGATGTTCTGTGGCACACCTGGCTTTCCCCTCATGCTCTGTCTTGTATCTTTTAGATGATAAGCTTGTCTGGGCAAGGCCTGGCTGTTTTAGCATATGTTTTTGGTGGAGCGCTGTGCAAGCTGTCAGACTTTGATAAATAATGTAAATGACAGATGGTTAAGACAGGTCGATAGAGATGCAGATAGACTAGTAGAAGCCTGTGCTGTGGCATCTGAAAGTTCAGAGTTAAATTAACTGATGTACGTGATAGAAAGGGATGCTTGTTAAAGCTGCATAGAATACAGTTTGTGTGAACTTCTTGTTAAGGTTTTGGCTGTGCGGCTCTAGAGACCTGCATTCAGATCTGCTACGCACAGTAACTTTTTATCTGTATCCACACCAGGTAGCTTAATAAATACATGAAAATATACACACAGGCCTGAACTTGGCGACAAGGCGTGGTGTGCATCAGCTTATTACATCTGTTATGGAGAGGAGAGCTGAATGAGGGCTAACAGCAATGCTCTGCTGGTGCCCTAGAAGAAATCTTTTACTGGCTCTATCTTGAGAGGGCCTTTACAGAGGTTATGTTTTGGGAGTAAAGTCAAAGGAGGGGGGGTGAGATTTTGCCCCAGCAGGAGCCTTATGTGGTGCTTCTGCTCCTCTTTCATGTACAAAGTTGATTCTAGGTAGCAGGCAAGGCAGAGCTTGCTGTGCTGGGCAGGAACAGGGCTGGGGGTGTGTGTGTTTAAATGCAAGGTTGTATTTCCAACAGTTATTTTACTTGCCAGGTGAGTAGAATCCTGCTACAGGGATCAGCAGGTGTTTCATGTTAGCCTCCCACAGATGTGTATGATTCCACAGGTGAATTGCACAGGTGAAGGCAGTGAGCAAGTGGGTCTTGAAACTTAATCATATCAATCTTTACCAGTGGCTAAAATAGACTTTCTTGTTAATAGCTGTGATGGATTATGTAATGTGAAAAGGTAGAAAGCAACTGGTAAACTGTTTCCTTTTATCCTCCCCCTTTTTCTTCTATAGACTGAATCCATCAAGCTTGTAAGATCACTCTGAATGTATTCACGTGTGTAACTGCATTTTCCTCTGAGTTCTGCCTTTGGGGCTGCCTCTTCAGCACTCTGTGCCTCAGTTTCCCTTATGTAGCTGCCTGCTTGAATTAAATCGCTGTGGAAAGCATGCATGGAATACATCAGAAGCTTTTACCTCTTGTTTGCGTTAACAGAGCACGCAGAATTTTAGCATATTTTCAGCACTAGTCTCGGTCTCAAAGTGTGTGCAGAAAAGCCTTTAAGAAATGCTAATTGGTAATACCAGTGGGTGGAGATTGTCTTTAAATTTCAAACACTTTATATTTTAATATACTGAGCCCGCTGTTCAGGGGCTCCCAAGTCTCACAGAGTTCGTGAGCAGTTTGAGCAAGGCTGGGATGTCGCACGCTCCCCTGCTGGCACCGGGAGCCCCCAGGAGGGCTTGCGAGCTCCTCACCCTGGCTCTCTGATCTATATTTGTCGTATCTCTTGTGAATCTCAACTGTATAATGATTTGGTGTTTGGCTGTGAGGGTAGGAAAGACTGGCACACTGGCTATGAATATTTATGTTGAAATATTAGTGGTTGTTTTAGTGTAAATAACAGCAGCGCAGTTTAATTCTTCCCAACAAAAACATCTATATTCCTGCTAAGATATGTAAATATTATAAAAGCCTTTTAGACTGCATAGGGTAAGCTGACTACTTATCTGTGAAGATTATTTGGTACTTGTTTATACCGAATTTTCTTGGTGTATTCTCTCAAGTACTTGATTTTTTGGCCATAGTAGGGGCGATGTTACTAAATTAAAAAGGCTGCTGGCCTAATGTGAAAAATTTTGATCTTGCAAGAAATGAAGCTTTGGAAAAGAGAACAAGTCCTTTTTGAACAAGGAAAAGAAAAAGAAGTTAATTTATTTGTAGGGAGTAGTGGAGCATGATGAACGTCCGCTTTTAAAAACCACAAAGAGCACCCTGTCAATTAAGAAAAATACTTAGTTTTAGGTTTTGCTTTTGTATAGATTAAGCTGCAGTATTTTAGGCTTCATACGTGGAATTGAGGTTTTCAGTAGAGATTCCAACCTTCTAAAAGGCATCGATATTCAAAAGCACAAGAAAGTTGGTTTACAAACTGTTCAGTTGTATTAAATAATGTGTATATACTTGTGAAGAAAACAAAACATCAATAGCCATTGCAAGTTTAGCTCTGAAAGAATCCTAAGGAAATGTCAACAGTTGTTTTCTGTGCTATTTCTGTTGTGCCCATCAAATGATTTGGGCTCTCTTTTGAAATGATTTTTCAATATTGGCTTTTACTTTGTGGTAAGCCTTACGCTGAACATTCTTGGAGGAGCCTAAAACTCGTGTGTTTTATCATCAGTAATGAGTTTACAGAGACCTTTAAATGTTTCTCAGAAAAGTGGCAACAAAATGATGGGTAATGAAATGTATTGCCCTCTTCATGCAACAAGGAGCAAAAATCCCAACTGTTCCTTTATGTCGTCCGTATTTGAACCAGGGATGCTGGTTTCCCATAAACGTGTGTGCCAGGGGCTGGTTCCACGTGGCCTCCTGATGCTTAGGAAGAACTTATGGATGGGTGTGCTAATACAGTATTTCCTCTGTTTGGGTTCTTATTTCTGTTGCAGAATAAAAGTGCTGCTTGCTTGTTTGACTTCTAAGTGGACTACAAGCAGGAACGGAGAACTTATGTGGATGCTTACCGTGGGAATGTTTAGTGTGTGTGGACAGTGTAGGCAGGTAGTGTGTGTAGCTTGTGATTCTCTAACTTCATGCCGGACTACCCAAAGGTGGCCAAAAGGTTAAGTAATAGGTTTAAAGGGGTTTAAAAACTCACCTTTGTATAAACCTACATCAGTTTGATTAGACAACTAGTAAGATTTTTGGGTGTAGTGTGGTGTAGCGTATGGTGATGTGACTATTTCTTTTTCTGATACCAGATTACAATGCTTACAGATGCTTTTGCATCTTAAAAAAAAAAAAAAGAAATTATTTCAGAAAGAATGGCTAACATTGAGTATATTATTCAGTGATCTATTCAATTCAGTAATATTGCTAAAGATCCTCTGACCTTTTGGATTTTAAGAGCACCTGTAACATTTCACACTGATCCATAACAGATTTGCTTTTTCAATAAAATCAGTTTATAAATGAGCAAGTGTTACCACCTGTGACTGTCTATAATCTACATTAAAGTATATCTATATGCTTAAAAGTTTTGTGTGGAAGCTACCACATTCTAGGTTGCAGTGCAGATGCTGGTGCTGAATAGTATGAGTCCTCTTGGTGAAATTAGTTGGAGTATGTAAAAAGTCAAGCACTACTTGTGGTGAGCAAGGGCATCCTAACCTTATGCCAGGAGGGAATAGGTATGGTGTCCCCAAAAATAACATCTTCGCGGGCTCTTCTGCAATACTGCTCGTACTCTAAATTACTTCCTTCTGGCATCGCTATGATTAATACAGACCTACAAGTTTCAAAAGCTGTACCTTGCTTGAATTGGACCAGCAGTTGAAGTATACAGGTTAATAAAGACGGGACGGCTCGTGTGTTTGGGCAGAGCGTGGCAACTTCTTGGTGGCAGTATTCATTTTAGTAGCCCCTTCCTTCTCAGTTGATGGCCTCAAGATACCTGTTTGTGTGGTCAGTTGGTAAATCCAGCTACAAATGCATCAGATGGCCAGGAATGGGAAGGAGCAGCTGCTCTTTGAAGGAAAGTAGAAAACAGCAGCGGCATAACCTGGCATAACTAGTGCCACAGCTGACGCTTCAGCCTTAATGTCAATAACCACCTTCCTGCCTTGTGAATTTGAACATGAAATGATGGGGAGTTTGAGCTGGTTTGCTGCCCATTAATGCCTAATTTCTCTGTATGGAAAAATGGAGTTGACATAAA
This sequence comes from Pygoscelis adeliae, assembly GCF_000699105.1. NCBI lineage: Eukaryota > Metazoa > Chordata > Aves > Sphenisciformes > Spheniscidae > Pygoscelis > Pygoscelis adeliae. The sequence continues at coordinate 249,158 of NW_008824357.1, read as the reverse complement.
CTGGTGGTTTCCAAATGATTTGTAAGTATCTAGTCTAATGACTGAGTTAGAGCTTTGTAAATGTTTGCAAATAGGGATGTGGAATTAGCTCGTGTAATGCATGCAAGCAATGTAATTTTCAATTTACTTATCAATGTAAACATTAATCTAAACCTGATGCTAACGCTGGTTTACATTACTTTCTGGGAAAGCAACGAGATTTATAATTTGCGTGCATCTTCAAAGTGAGGTCTGATCACAGGTATGCAAATCAGAGCTTGAGGTTTGGCCACCTTTGCAGAACCCCACTGACTCGCGTGATCCTGGACGTGGGAATAATGCATCAGTACATTGCTTGAAAGCAATGGGATCGAGGCAGTGTAACCTGTGGGATAATGCTTTAAACAAGAGCTGGGGAAACCTGGGTTCTCTTCGTAGTCCACTTCGATCTGTGTGTGCTGTTTCTTCTCCTCTGTGCTTTATCTGTGGTGTGAAGAGTTTACAATTCAACCACACAAGAAAGGCAAGGACCTCTTCTGGTTTGCATGTATAGTAATTCACCACAGTGTTGCTTGGAGTCTTCAGGCATTAGTGTCATACCAATAACATTAACCATTTTATTTTAATGCTTTGTTTTGCTATGCAGAACTCCGTTCTTGCAGAAATACTAAATCAGATTCTTGCATCCCAGTGGAAGAAGACTTGACACGTTATTCCAAATATTTTTTCCTTGTATAGTGTGTGCTTCTTTGAGAACAGAAAGAAATCTTTCACAAAGCAAATCTTCTTGTTGCTTTCTGTTTTTCTCCATTATTGTTTAGCAGATCACAATCTTATACATAATGTATATGTGACTGAAATATTCAAGGTAGTTAACACTTACCATTGTTGCCAAGGGAAGTAATTCTCTTCCAAAGATACAACTTTAATATAAAAGAGTAATAGCTGATATTACAGTGTTCAGATACAAAAACTGATAATGGAGCCCTGTTGATATTTAATATCAGCTGGATTCAATGAATCTTGCATTACGATACTTTTTGAAGGTTGGATTTGTGGTTCTGTGATGAAAAGCTAGAATAATTACATGCATATAAAATATAATGCCCGAGAACTGTATGTCATGAAAATACATCTCTGACAGACTGCTTTTCAATTTTATTAAAATTGAAGAAACTTCATATTTCTGGAATGTGACTTAAATTTAACTTAACCTGGTAGAGAAGTTCAGTTTATCCAGAAGTTATTAATGCAGAAGAACAGAAGGGTTTTTTCAGGATAGCTGCTTAAATCAACATTCCTTCTTTGTATCTCAGTGAATATTCTCCTGGGGAAGAGAAAAAATTGCTCCCATCAAAATAAGTTATCGTTTGGATACCACGGTTTGAAGTCTTTCCAATTGGGCCTAACAAGGAGAGGTGAATTATCTCATATCTTGCTATACAACGTAGACACCACCACGCCATGTCTCCTCTTACTCCTTGCTAAGTTCCCCGTAGCTTTTGTTTTATGGGAGTAACTGGCATACTGGTGCTGTGCTGAATCTCAGCCCTGATTAAATTTTACTCAATGTCAGCGCATCAAAATCTGCTGAAAGTGTTCTCCCTCGCCTCGTGGGTGGACTTCATGGTGTTTGCACAGCAGCGAGGTATGAGGTAAAGGCTTTGGTACACTGCTGGTTGGGACAGGCGTAGACTTGGGCAAAAAGAAAAACAGAGCCAGAGAAGGGAGGGAAATAACCTTCTTTTTCAAGGTTTTTGCAGTTCATGTGAGAGATGAAGGGCCTGAGAAAACAGGAGAGCAGCAAGCCATCCTTCTGCCTGTAACAGAAGGGAGACCCAGGGGAAGAAAGCCTGTCTCGGGACCAGCTGCTGCAATAAGGCACTTGAGAAAGTAAGCAGGCATCAGAGTTAAACATCTGTGCAGTGTATAAACCAAGGTGGGAAGGGGAAACAGAGCTGGCAGTGAATCAAGATTGAGGCACCGCTCTGGGGTAAACAACTGTTCCTTTTTGTGCCCCCTTCTATGTCTGTTTCTTAGTACAAGTAAGTGAAGCAGCAGGGACAGCAGTGAAGAAGGGATGCAAGCAAGCTGAGCATCAGGTAGTAGAACTTGCTGGCAAAAGAAATGTTTCTGAGAGCAACAGGACTGCAGCAGAAGATTGCTTGCAGGCTGCCAGCTAGTGTGTTATCGAAGGCTGAAGTTCTTGCCACAGGCTTTGCAGCAGGTTTCTGAAAACATTCTGGAAATGTGCTCTGCAACATGCTTTTCTGCTTGTCTAATCTAAGAAACCTATTTCTTTTCATGACCATATATATTTTTTCCCCCTTCAAAACAGCTCTCTTTGCTATTTCATCACTTCATTAACCTGTATACTTCAACGTGAGACCGTTGCTTGATCTTCAAATCCTTTCCCTCAAGTTGATACTTATAAAAGTGTATGAGAGAGGTTCTCAGCGTGATTTTAGGAGCAGAGCAGTGGATTGCTCCCTGTTGCTGTTTGATCAGCAAGTCTCCATCTATTTCCCTAAAGTATTGGGGCCACAAGTGGTCAAGTCTTTGTAGTTTTAACAGCACCTTTTGTCTAGGGACGCTGAACTTAACTCGGAGCTTTGAAGTGCCTCTCTACAGAACCATTGTTCAGCTCTATATTTAACCATTGAGATGAAACCTAGAAGGGCCCGACACCCTCTAAAATTGCCTCTACTGAGCCCTTCAGGTATCATGTCCCCTAGTGCACAGTTCTCTGTGCAAAATCAATGCTGTGAGTCTTTACTGCTGAGATTTAGCAGGGCCTGTTGCGACAGGACAAGGGGGAATGGCTTTAAACTAAAGGGGGGTAGATTCAGACTAGATAGAAGGAAGAAATTTTTTACGCTGAGGGTGGTGAAGCACTGGCCCAGGTTGCCCAGAGAGGTGGTGGCTGCCCCATCCCTGGAACCATTCCAGGTCAGGCTGGACGGGGCTCTGAGCACCCTGATCTAGTTGAAGATGTCCCTGCCCAGGGCAGGGGGGTTGGACTAGATGACCTTTAGAGTTCCCTTCCAACCCAAACTATTGTATGATTCTATGATTGTTTCCATCCAGGATGTATTAAATACACCATGTTTGTTTGGAGGAGAGGTGAATGTGTTGGTTGCTCAAGTGGCATTGCCCGTAGGGCAGGACTGTTTGAAAGGCTGCACATGCCTCTCCTCCACCCAATTCCTACTTTGCTTCCTGTTGGCACACAGTGATCTTGTTGTGAGGTGATTAACATGTCCAAGTGCTTATTTATTCTGGCATATTGTTCACCAGGCCCTTGCAA
>NW_008824357.1:242531-245842 GCF_000699105.1 Pygoscelis adeliae | reverse complement strand
TTCCCTAGTCAGGTTTGGTTTTTACATGGAGGGGCTGGTTTCATCCTTTATTTTTGTTTCTTGTGTTTGACAGAGAGACAGGAGGGGAAAACCTTTTTTTGTCACTCTCTTATTCTCACACTTCTCCAGATGAGATGTTTGGTGTGCATCGCGCAACTGTCGGAGCCTCAGTGGAATAGATGCCGTAGCAAAAACATTGCAGAGTGGAGCTGGGTGCTCTTTCTGGAGGAGGGAAACTGTGCTCGTCACAGATCACTGGAATGGCAATTTGATTCTTCCTGGGTTGTCGTAGTGACTTCCTTCATTTGCTCTTGCTGGATGAGTCAAACAGAAATGGAAAGACCTGAGTTGCTGTAGAGCATCTGTAGTCTACCCTGGCTTGCTGCATCAGCTGCTCCACGTTTAGTCGGTGGCTTTCCCATCCCCTCCCAGAGCACTAGTGAATTTTGAATTCACATTCCATAAATTCATGGGCTGAGAAGCACGGCACAGGACTCTCACAGAAAAGTCAGCCACGCTTCTTGTGACAATATTACCCCAATGAAAAAAAACCTAAATCATTTTTCAAAAATCATTACAGCATTCAGGAGCTTTGCCTGAGAGCTACAGATACTGAAATGCCTGCTGTATTTTGCAAATTGAAAGTGGCTTCTAAGCCACATAGATGGGCTTGGAAAGTATTGTTCTTTGTTTGTTTGGGTTTTTTGATTAAAGTCCATAACTGTGTCTGCAGGTACAGATGGTTGTTTACCAGGAGGCGAAGGGTCATGTGCTTTGTCCAGCTGGTACTCGCTGCAAGATGTGCACTGAAGTTGCGTGATGTGGTAGCAGGTATACAAACATGTACGCCTCCCAGTTGGAAGGAATTTAGTAAATCATCCATCTGTGATAAGAGCAGAGGATGAACCCCTACCTCACAATACCATCAATCTTCCAATTGGGAAGAGCAGCCACCGTTTCTGGTTTTGCTTAGCCACGTTTTGTGGAGTCGCTGCACAGCAGTGAAGATGATGTCAAATCTTTTAATTGGAGAGGGGGTGCTGCTCTTTTCTGTCTCCTGTAGAAGTTTTGAAAATTCTTCAGCACTTCTTAAGAGAGAAAACCTTGAAGTTTTCTCCCATTGCTAATTGTATGGGCAAGAGGGGAATAAGAAATGAGCTGTTTCAGATTTGTCAATTTTAAAATGCTATTAAGCTGCTCCAGTTTAATTTTGGTTAAGAGCCATTTCATTATTAATGCAGAGAGGAAGTAATCTCTAACGACCCTTGGGACATGCCAAAGTGCTTTAAGATCAGTTTGGGTAGTCAGAGATGTGTGAGTAATAAAACGTCTGCTCTGTGAAGGGCCTTTGCCCACCCTTGGCAAGGGAAGCTGGCAAGATGGTCTCTGCCACGTTGCTTGCTGATCACTCCCAACCTGGAGCCTCCTTGAAGAGCCCCCTCCATCTTTTCCTTTTAATCTCTCCTATTGCTTCTCTGACTTTTTTTTCTTTCCCAGCACAGAAACCTCAAAAGTTAAGGCACCACAGGATGCAATATGACATAATCAATACAGTAACTTTTCAAGCTTGCCAAGACTTTAAATTTTTTTTAAGTGTCTTGCTATCTGTCAGCATGTGCTAATTAAGCCTACATACCCATATGGCATCTGCTCTCTGGAGGAAAGTGTTTCAATAGTCCTGTAGAGTACCGCAAATAGCGGTTGATGTGTAGGGATGCATTTGCCTGTGAATATTGTAAAATATTGTATTCTTGTAAAACAAACTTGGGTTAGTATCCACAAAGCATATACCTGAGTTCAAGCCAGAGCTTGCGTTAGAGCCTTTGGTGTCACTGCTGTATTATAGAAGAGTCTCAGGGCACTGATATTGGGTGGATTGTGTTAGGTATCACACAAATGTAGGAATATTGGAGATCTTAGTTCTGAGGAGGGTGAGGCAGATGACCGGGTGATTGCTAACAAGCACAAATGTGCGGCCCGTGGAAATGAGGCAACAGCTCTGTTAAACATGAGAAATGGTGGTGGTGCATCAGCTGTTGCCCCGAGCGATGGGAATGCTCCTCTAGTGGCTTGGTAACAGATGCATCTGCTTCAGTTGACTTAAGAAGTAGACTGGGATTTCACATTCAGAACCCCTCTGTGTGCGGCTATATGCGCACTACTTGCGTTTCGCTAAAATCCTCGAAATAAGGTGCAAGTGCTTTCTGGGTCCTGTGCTGGCTGTCTGCAAAGGGGTGAATTTCACCCTTAGAATTAATTAAGCATCTGTCACTGTGGGGAAGGTAGATGCTCTCTCACATTCACAGATGGATAAACAGAAGGAGAATGGGTTGCCTGAAGCCACGCACTGAGAGGAAGCATAAAAAAAAACCTCATGTCTTTTGCTTTCCTAAGGAAACAAGACATACACAATCATGTTACGTGTGTCTGTGTGGAACCGGAGTGCTTTTGAACCTGGTGACCAGTTTCAGTCAGATATGACAAGAGTCCTGAAAGGTATTAAATTCCTACAAATCTGTGAATATGGGTGATGTAGAGCAGAAGGGTGCCTCATGACAAGTGTTGAGCTTGCGGTGCTGCCGGTCAGGCAGCCGAAGGTTCAGAATCAGTGGAGCTGACACGAGGCTGTCCTGCATGTCCTGAAAGCTGTGAACATCTTGGCGAGCGCTTGCTCCCCGTTCAGCTCCTAGAAATGCAAGTGCAGCATCTAAAGACAGAAAGCTGGGCTTTGATCGTAGCCCTGTTTCTGGTAGGAGAATGACTGGAAATTAGGATTGAATTGCTGTGCCACTTACGGTCTGTGATGTTGCATAAATCGTACCATAGTTACAGGGCTTTCGCTGTACTTGTCTTGCTTTGCAACCCTAATTTACTTACTTGAAATCAATAAGGCTAGGGAGGCAAGGGAGAAGTTTCTCTCGCTGGCCTAAGGACTCGATTCAGGTCTGAGTGAAGGCACTGGATGCCGTCCCCTTGCCGTGTGTTGTTCCGTGCTCTCTCTGCGCAGACTTGTCAGGAGGAAAAAAATGAGTGTCTGTTACGTGAAAAAGCAAAACCATGATGTATCCATTGACAAATATGGGAGGAAAGGGATGACAGGGATGGCAGCTGCTCTATTTTGTCCAGTAATTTTCATTATTATCTCAATATTTAACAGACCATATCCCAACATCCAGATACCCTGCTAAGTTGGGGGGGGGTGGGAGGGTGTTGGGTTCCCCCCCTTCCTGCCACGTCTGTTGCTGACTTATTTTACTTCCCTGGATGCTGTATTAAAGAGTATGGAACGTTGGTTATTTTTTGTGTGTGTG
>NW_008824357.1:202373-242504 GCF_000699105.1 Pygoscelis adeliae | reverse complement strand
TTGTGTGTCCAGGGTCTTCAAACTGACTTTTGAGGAATATTGATGACATAACCGTACAGAGTTGACTCTTAAAATCAATGGGCTACTCTAAAAAGGAGAGATCAGACTGGACCTAGGTCTTTACTTATTCCTTATACTGTACTGAGTGTTACTTGGTGCTTTTTGAGTGATACACAGAAATTATATGGATGTGCCAAAAGCAATGTGTTTGTATAAGAATTGCTGTACTTTCAGTGAATCAAACCGTGCCTTCAATCCTTAAGGTCTGTTTTGCTGAAGAAATGGCACTTATTAAAGTTTGTGTAATGATGTGCTTATGTTTGATGCTGTAACTTGAAAGAGTAAGGATTATCGCTGGCTTGTGTTGCCTGAAAAGCTCAGGCTTTTTGTTGGCTAAGCACAATGGAGACCTGTGTGTGAACAGCAGCGTGTACGAACCGCTGTGTTTGCTGAGATCCAACATCCGTCTGATCTTTGATGTCGACCAGGGCCAATGCACAAATCTGCAACAGGCAGGTGAAATTAAATAATCCATCCCACACAACAGAGCTCTCTGTGACCAGCCTGAGAATAGCTTAACCCCTGAAGGCTAAGGCTTAATAATGTTATTTTATGATAACTTCAGATCTACTCAAAATCAATTTAGTTTTCCCATGTCCCATTATATTTTTTGCCTTGCCAATTTCTGTAAGGGTGAGGTCTGCACTTGTAGGTATTGTTCAAAATGAATGTACATGCCTGTTAGTTTTCAGTGTCTCGCAACCGTTATTGAGTGGACTGCTGTGGTTTTTAGATGAGGTTTCCTCCAGAAGTCGTGGGTTTACTGTAATCCAATACGTTGTGAAGTATTTGTATCACTTGCTGCAAAAATTGAGACAAATAAAACCCCGCTGATGAAAAGTACCAGCACATATATGTGTAAAATACAGGTTAATAAAATGCACCCACCACTCTGTTTAATCGTCGTCTGAAAATCTGTCCATCCTTGTGTTGGAGTAATGAAGTCTTTTGATGCTCCTGTAACATAAACGCTGATGCCCCTCAGTCACTTTGAGGGGAGGGTGGAAATAGTTTCTCCACATGCACATTTGTATGGTTAGGACCACGCATTCCTATGAAGAGTCTTTGTTTCCCTCCAGGGCTCGGTCCTTCTAAAAGGCACTTGACACTTGTGCTCGCTAAGTGGAGGGGATTTAGTGGAGTGTTATCCTTTCAGCTTCATCAAGAATATTGATGCCAAGACGTGCGAGGTCCTCGGTTCAATCCATGCTCTGACTCATGGGACCAGATACTTGTTGCTATGATGTGGTGACTGATGCTGTGTTGTGGAGTTGGAGGCTATCGATCTACCTGCCGCTCTTTCCTTGTCCTACCACGTTCTGTGATGTACAACACGCTGCAGTTAGGTTTTTGATTCACATGGGTGAGCTGCAAGCTGTGATGGGGCCTAGTTCTGTGGCCTTTCAAAAAAGGAGGTTTGTGTAGAAAAGAGCGAATCTCTTACTGAAGCCAATGGGAATTTTGTTTAATGATTATTATTCATACAAGCACTGGGAGCAATCACTGCTTGCTTCTGTAAAGTTGCCGACTCCTCTTCAGTCTTCTACAGTGCTCAAGCTTTTCCCTCCCCCGTCACCTGTCTGAATAGCAGAGGAGTTTTCCAAAGCCCTGCCACTGGCTTCTTCCCCAGCCTGTTTTCTCACGCAGATATGTAGTCTCTCTTACATCTGACTTGTGTGCCCGTGACATCGTTTAATATATATAAATTCCCCCCACAAAGTCAGTCTGATTTGAATAGCATTTCCTGACTCCTCGCCTTAGCCCTCTTGCATGCTTTGTAGTAAGCGAAGCCTCACATACCCCAGAAACAACTGTCAGGTTAATTGAGTTAGCAGGGACTTGTGTTTTGTCTGCAGGGGTTGAGATAGGCAGTGTGCTGCATGATTGTTTTCCAATTGTTTAATAAGTAGGCTTGCTTAAAGTTGTCAATTAACTCATTCTGTGGGGCGAGCTTGGACAGACTTGGGTGCAGGAGCAGAAATGACCATCTTTCCTTGGAAGGGAGTTACCTGAGACCTGGTGCTGATTTGAAGTGATGCTTCTAGCTGGTGGTGACTGAGGGAAAAGCCCCAAGGCAAAGCAGGCTCCGCTCTTCGTGTGCACTCGCCGCTGCTGCTTGAAACTGAGCTAAGTTTCATCTGTGCAATTTGGTGGTTTTAAGCATTACAGCATTTCACCCAGTTCAGGCTTTTCGGCTGCTGCTAGATTTAACCGGGGTAAATCTCCAAGGGAGGCTCTGATGCGTCAAGGTGAGACGTGGATTATGGGACTGAGGAAATAGCCAGACTGAGCATGTAACTACCCAGATTTCCTTTGTGTTTGGATGTAGGAAAAGCGCTGATCCTGTAAGGGCTGCACGCATGAGAACTGCCATTGGAGTCAAAGTGGTGATTCATCTGAGTTGACGTTTACTGCCATAGGCTTGTTGTGTGTATCCTTCAGTGCAAAACAGATGGACTGAGTGCTGCTTATCTCTTCTGTAGCATTTGCTACACCTGACAGGGCATATCCAGATGTGGAACAGCCAAGCTTAATGGGATATAGGCAGCTGAAGTGCAGAGATGATAGAAAAAATAAATAAATAAGCCCAAGCCCTAGAAACTTTGCTTTGCTCTCTGAAGTGTATTTAGGAAGAAAAATGATTGTGACCAGATGTGTGTGGGTGCAGGGAGGAGATGCTGTAGGTTTGCAAAACTGATGGCAAATAGAGAGTGGGCCTAATGAGATTAGAGTAACTTGGATGCCTCTGTGCAAAAGTGGGTGTTTGCTTGCAGATAAAGCTTTGCAGTGCTGCTTTGGAGGTATCCTGGGACTTTGGATAGGACCATCCTAACTGCATTCAGTGTTTTGCAGAAAGTTCAGCAGTATCTGCTCGGAGTCTAACGTGCTTCAGCTAGGGCACGTCTTCGTTATGCAACAGGCTGAATGACACTTGAATTGAAGCGTAGATGTTTGCCTGCCGCTCTGTGTGGGTGTAACTTGGTAGACAGCGATCCTCAGGTGGGGAAGGGGGAACAAGTGCCTGGGGTGGAGTGAATGTGTTAAACTCGGGTACTAATGTGGAACCGTGGCCTCAGCCTGGCTATAAATTACCACCTTGCAGAGCAATTTCAGATTTTACTGTGTTCTCACTTGTGATATATTTGCTAGGAACTGTAGGTGTTTTGCCTATGATTCCTTGTGCTGTTCTTTGAGTCTTTTCCAGGGTTTGGAGAGGGTATTTGTCTGTCTTCTGTGCACACGTACGCTGCGCATCTCAGACTTGGATACCCAAGGAGGCAGTTTTCTTGGGAAAATCTGCTGGTTGCAGAGTATTTGTCTTTCAGAAACAAAGCTTTTCGGGGAAGCGTGTTGTTTATGACTTAGAAACTTTTCTTGACAAAGTTTACAGCCTGATGCAGGAGGCAGGCAGACTCACTGCAAAACCGCCGGTACTTGTTAGAGTATTCCCCTGGACTAGGGAAGAGCTGGGTACCCGGTTCCTGCTCTGCTCACTTCCCGTATCCCGGAGAAGTGTTTTAAGTAGCAAACTGTCAGGTTAAACAGTGAGTTATTCTGACTAAGCTTGTTCTGTATTGTATATGGATAGGTTTACAAAGGCAGATCCCGCAGCTTTAGGAACAGGACATCCCCTTGGGATAGCAGTGATTCAGCTTCGCCTTCTTGCACCGTACCAGATAGAAGAGAATTTGGACTTAAATCTCCTATCATTTCAGGTGGCTTCTCTAACCACTGAGAAGCTGCATCCTCTGGGATGGATTGTTGATTTTTTTAAAAACCCTTTCATAAGGTCTTGTTTTGTTCTGCTGTGCTATGAAACAAAGTTGCAAACCATGACTTTTTTCACAAAATGTAACTTGTTTTTTTCCAGCCAGCCCACAGGGAAGACGTTTGGCACCCCGAAGAGTTGAACTGACATCCTCACTGCCAGAAAGGCAGGCTATCAGTTTAAGTGACAGCTTTGTTTTGCATTTTAGCAGCTCTCCAAGGATGACTGATTATCCTAGGGAGAAAGCATCACCTGATTTGAAGCCTCCTTGTGTGTGGATGCAGGTAGGCAAAAGATATCTGAGCTAGCTATGAAGACATACCCTTTGCAGGAAAAATATTTGTTCTAGTCTGTAATCAGACATGCTGTTTTCCTTTGCTGATGAGTTAGGTTACTTGAAGTATCTTAAATAGTAGGGCATTTTATTTTTTGAAGGGTCTTGCTATTTATTTTATTTTGGCACACTCCCCTGTGTTTAGGGAGTGACTGCGTTTGCAGTTGGACTGGAAGGTCTTGGAAGGGGGATGGTAACAATAAACAGTCGTGGACAGGCCAGGAAAAACAGCCATTTCGTGCAGCTTTTCTAATGCAGTTGTTAGTGGGATGGCACATCTCGTCACAGCTTTAGAGCAGTCTCATCTAGTCCTACTAGTCATGTCCTATCACTAATGGCTCTGAAAAACTTCCAAGTTGAATAATAGGAACACAATAAATAGCTTAAACTTTTGTTATTGAATTTACCATCACACACATGTCCATTAGCTGATCTGAGACTACCATATTCCAGTATCTTTTGAAGATGTTACAGTCCCCGGCCATCTACTGTGTCTTCAGATGCTGGCTTACTTTAATATGCTGAGCTGAAAAATGGTTGGTTAGGAACTGATTCAGGAGGAGATGAGATGCCCCTACCCTTCAGAGCTGAAGACTTTAATCCAGTGCCGCATGGTGAGGGCAGTGATACAGTTTTAAGCCAGTAAACTGAAAGTTGATTATAGTGTCAGCTGGAGCGTATTTTCTGCCTGTTGATATATCTTGGCAATTTGGTGAATCCAAAGGAGTAAAGTAAGGCTCAATTCTTTGTTACTTTCTCTGCTGTCTAGTGGGTGACATCAGTGCTATGTGGGTGTTTCAAAACACTGCTGAGTGTAGTCTGGTGCTAAGGGGAGAGGTGCAAGGCAGTGGAGAACTGGGCAAACAGTATACAGGATCGCTATCTGGTCACAGGCATGTTCCCATCCAGTTTGTTTCTGGTTTTGACAGCAAGATTTGTTTCTGGCTCTGAGCAGTACACTTGAGCAAGCAGCTCTGTATAGAGTTTTTGATTTCTTGCTTACTGTCTTTCCCTGAGTGCTTTTTGTAGCCTTTGGGAGTAAAAGTTACCAATGAACAAGCAGGAAAAAATCTTTTTGAAGGCTTATGAAAATGACCAGAGAGATGGAACCAGTAGGAGGGATGAGATGAAACAGCAATAACACTTGCTGCAATGGCTCCTTACAGTATTTATTTAAAAAAAAAAATTAAAATTCAACTTTCATATAAGGAATCTGACCCAATTGCTACTGAAACCAGTAGATGTTCTTGCTGAGTTTAATAGAGGTTGGCTTGGGATCCAAGTGTGTAGGTTCTGCTTTGGAATCTACAGTTTATAGGTAGAACAGATGGAGCTGGGGAACCAGAGGCTTTAAAGCATATCGGTACGTAAATGCAAGCATTAATAACATTGTGTTTTGAATTTTTTTTTCCGCTAAAGGTCACCGGGTTTGAAAAAACCTTAAGAAATAAGGCAGTATCTTTGTTTGGTAATGTGCTGCTAGCTTGAATCCCTAGTGGGAGTAACAGGGCATAGAGGCACTGGAGCCTGTGAAAGAGAAGCCTGCCAGACAGATGCATGCAAACATTCGAATGCATTCAACAGACTGGGCAAAGCAAATGTCTGCACTCACTGCAAAATCTTGCAGTGAAAGGTACCAGTAAAGAATTTTAATCAACAAAATAGCAATGTTTTGTTTGCAATAGCTAAAAAAAAAATAACAGGGCTTGTCACTTGACTTGCTTGTCACGTTCACCTGCAGCGCACAAGAGGTGAGGACCCCCCCTTCTGGAGTCTTCCGAAAGAAGAGGTAAATCTACTGACTCAGCTCACCAAGCTCCTGGAGCTCCGAATGGCTGGTGCCAGTAGAAGCAGGCGGTTTTATGCTTAATTGTGGCTCAAATTAAGCACTTGTGTCCATGATCTGTCTAAGATTAGAATGGCGTTCAGGGTTTGGCTCTTAGAAATCAGAGAGGAACTGGGAACAAATTATTTCCCTTTCCTTCTCGGATTCACATCACCATCTTCATCTATGTATGTGCTTTCCAGCTGCCTTGACAGGTTTGTTTGACAGAAAGTATCCTTCAAATCCCAAAGCACATAAAAGCAACTTGTTAGGCAGCAACAGATGCATAGACGTTACTAGCATCTGCTGAAGGCTGGGCAGGGTAGAGGAGTTGGTGTTGTGGTTTAACCCCAGCCAGCAGCTCGGCACCACACAGCCGCTTGTTTGCTCGCTCTCCCCCCGGTGGGATGGGGGAGAGAATCAGAAGAGTAAAAGTGAGAAAACTCGTGGGTTGAGATAGAGGCAGTTTAACAGGTAAAGCAAAAGCCGCGCACGCCAAGCAAAGCAAAACAAGGAATTCATTCACTGCTTCCCATCGGCAGGCAGGTGTTCAGCCATCTCCAGGAAAGCAGGGCTGCCATCGCTCCGAACGTCCCCCCCTTCCTTCTTCTTCCCCCAGCTTTATATGCTGAGCATGACGTCATATGGTGTGGGATATCCCTTGGGTCAGCTGTCCCGGGGGTGAGAGGCAGAAAAGGCCTTGACTGTGTGTCAGCACTGCTCAGCAGTAACGAAAACATCCCTGTGTTATCCACACTGTTTCCAGCACAAATCCCAAAACGTAGCCCCATACCAGCTACTATGGAAAAAATTAACTCTATCCCAGCCAAAACCCGCACGGTTGAGTAGAGCATGTGTGATGTGGGTGCTCCCAAGATTAGCACGCCCTGCTGAGCATATGGAGAACTTGAATAGCTTTTCTTTAGCACTTAGTAAGTGGAGTTCAGATTTGTCCAGATAAATGTGATGATTCTCCATGCTAAAACAGAAGTTGTTGGGTTTTTTTTTTATTTCCACCAGGCTAACAGGTCTTGATGGAAGAACAGTGAGCAGATTTGAACTTGGCTTCCAATGATAGGAAGAAAAAAATGTAACTTAAATGCTTGGCTGCTTGGTTTTGTGTTTTCTGGGGGAAGGGCAGTAATCTGCTTTAAAACTACGTAGGAATTCTCAAAGTAAAGATGCCAGATTTATAAAATACTTTGGTTTCTAGCACTCATTTCAGACCTAGAAGTTCATAAATCTGGGGATTGGTGCCCAATTCTCCTTTGAGCTTCCTCATAGCTTGTCTGGAACCTCTACTTAAGGAGTGGCAAATATTTTCTCAATACATTTTGGGAGGAAACTTGAGAAACTTCTTTTTTATTTTTCTGCATTGTTCAATATATTTTTTGAAAATATTTGCCTGTGTGTACATTTGGTGTTATAAAGTACTTTAGATAATCCGAGCAATGTAGATGGGAACCTCTGAAATAGAGGCTGTGCACAAGTTGATTAGATTGGTCTCCAAAATCCTGTCTGAAGTCAGTAAGATATTACTCAGCAGTAGAACTGTAGGAGTGAAAAGATAAACACACAGTTTTTTGTTTTGCCAGTAGTTTCAGAAGAGGCACATAGTTGCTTTGATTCAGAAAGTTTGTGGGTTTCTTTCACGTGGATCAAAATATTTTTAGATTTCTTAATGCTCTTTTTTACATTGCAACAAAAATATTTGAATAATTAAAACTGAAATGTATAATTTTGAAATGTCAAACTAAGATATTGCACAGTTAGGTATCTTTGAACCTCCCAGCCCCCAAGCCATTACAGAAATGAAATTACTGAAATCAGTGTCACTTTCACCACTGAAATGTGTTTTTTCAGTCCCCAGTTGGCTCTCCTTTCCCTCTGCCTTCTGCACCCAAAAGGATTGAAGGTAAATTTTGTTGGAGTCCTTCAACATGGATGGGATTGAAGGTAAATTTTGCTGGACTCCTTCAACATGGATAAGATACCATAATCCTTTTTAAAAAAATTGTTTTCAACAAGGGGAAAGATATCCTTCTCTTACGGAAGTGTGGTGGGAGACTTACACACTGTTCCCATCTAATTGAAGTTGTCACTTCAGCCTTGTGATGGTGCTCGGGGGAGAGCTCACCTTTGTGCATGATGCTAACACCCAAGGGCTGACCTGCACCAGGCTCTAAATCGCCCATCTAAGTCACCTCCTGCTAACTGGCACTCTTATTAGTATTCTGGACAGAAAAGAAATTAATCTGTCACAGGGAATTGCCCCCAGGATGGGTGCCTGCAGAATAGGCATGTTGAGAGAAGCTGCATCGCCTCCGTACCTCTTCTGTGAATACAGAGGACTGACTTCTTTCGTGCTCTGTTTCTACAGCTGTCAGTCTGGGATGTAGCAGCAGCAGCAACCAGATTCACTAATGCGAAAAGACAGCACACACTGAAAGCCAGTGCTCTGGAATGGCACCAGCTAAAAGTCGGTTTTAGTTTTCCAGCGGAGCTAACAAACAGGGTCCTTGGCTTCCCAAAAATGCACAGAGCATTAGTTGGAAACCTCTGCTTTTTCTATACTTACCTGCCCTGACTTAAAAGAAAAGGTTGAAAATATTTCTCTCTTGTTCTGTTTCCGTAGAAAGTATGTGGAGAGGAGGGTTATGCAGGAAGATCAGCAGCATGTGTCACATAAGACTTTGCACTGATGCCTTTTAGCAATATCCTGAGAAACTGCAGTGTGTTGGGTCTGAACTGCTGATCTGTACCTATCGATACTGGAGAGGCTGCCTACTAGGAGGTGCTTGCTGAAGTTATTACTGCTGGAGGCAATGCCTCTCACCAGGATCCTAGGGCAAGTTTTGCGAGCTCCCATGAAGCCACTACCAGCAAGGGCTTGCAAGCCCTTTCTTTCCATGTAAGAGATTAAGTGACTTTTCTACAGCCATGGGGTGACAGCAGAAGGAATTGCAAACATGTCTGTGTTATTTCCATGTTCCATGCTGCGCTGTTGTTTCTAGAGCAAACCCCTCCCATATTCTACAGATTTGTCACCGTATCTCCTGCGTATTCTGACAGAATACAGGAGGGATGGTGTCTCCGCATCCACATTGTATGGAAATTAGACCTGGGTTTTGAAATGCCTTCCTGGGCTGAAACTGCCGTGTTAGATCCCACACCTGCTATGACCAGAGTCTTTTTATCTTGATCCAATAAGAGGTTTGTTTCATGTGGCTTCCCAAATAAGCTACAAATCTCTGCACCCAATACTGATAAATAATGCTTCTGTAATGGATTAATTTTAGCCTGACAGAGAAATAGGCTTCTGCCAAAGTGGTAGCCGGTGATGGCGACGCAGTCCTTATTTCCCTCTTTGCTTAAACCCTTGGGACATTGTTTTTTTTCTTTCAAACTTTTGTCGTTTTTGCAGAAAGTTTATACTCCAGCCAGCACACTCTTGGCTGCTTCACACTGTGCTCTTTAGAAGTAATGCACGCCCACAGAAAGTATCGTATGTGCTCAAACAATATTGGTAATGTTGTCAAGTTCACTTCTGTCATCTAGCTGCCTCCACCTACGAGAATGCTTCAGTAAGCAGGCAGAAGCAATCTATTAATACACAGCGTGGAAAATCAGTGCCTGTTAACATATCATCTAAATTTAACTCCGAGAGCCATGTTCATCTTTGCTATGCAACTTGGTTGACGTCAGTGGTCTCGTACAAATTAGGAATCAATTCTTCTGGTTTTAGGCCCATTTTAGGTTTATACAAATTCAGAGTGCTTTTGAATATCTACATGTGTAATGGATTAAATTAAATAACAGGTAATGTGCTCTTTTGTTGGCCTGTGAGTCGGCTGCTCCTATAAATAGCGGAGAGAGTTGAGCTGAAAATGGAGAGGGGGGTGTCATGGTTTGTGTTGGGATGAACTGCCAAGGCCTTTTGTGTTTGGAGACTGTGTGCTCTATAGTTATTGACTAAAGCTGAGTGTCTGCAAATGTCTTCAATTTGAGAATGAATATCTACTCTGTTTTTTTCTTCTATTTTGAATTGAAATTCTATTGCAAACCACACTGATCCTTACAGAGCTGCATATTTCAACAGAATGACATTTTCCAGCAACGAGAATTGTTCCCTGAACGTTGTTGACTGGCTCTTAGCGTCGCATGTCTTCTATCTCTGTCCATGGAAATGTAAAGACCTCAGAGCTGTGTCAAGCCATCCGGCAAGCAGAGACGAGATGTTGATCGAATGTCAATTTCCGTATGGTCAGTTATCTTTACTTTTTCCACAGGATTAAAATGTGCATACCAGCTACAAGTTACGTTCATCTTCTATATGTATCTGTATTGCCAGTAATTGTAAATGGCTGCAGGCACTGGACTATGCGTGTTCCTAACTGGGGGTCGATATAATTTTAAAGCCACCTTCTCCTTTCAGTCATAAGGGCTCGATTTGCCAAATTGCTCAGCATGTTCCTTGCACTTTGCATTTTGGCCATGAACAATGTTGTCAAAAGCATTTGGTGTCAATATCCTGAGCTTAGCTGAAAATCTGGGCTTCTATCTGTTCTTACATTGGTTGTGGTTACACATCTTTGGAAACAACTATTAGAGAAAATATGTTCCCCATATTCCAACATAACTCCTGCTATGTTAGAGGATGAACACGTTTTTTATTTCCTAGGAGCTTAGTGAAGCTGTTCTTGTTCTGGGTTTTGACATAGCTGTAAAAGACTCTTTGTGGTACCACTGATTCTTTCCTCTCCAAAGAGGTCATTTTTGGTCTTTTCTTTCCCATGCTTACAAATTACTGCAGGACTACAGGATGCTGCTGATACTTAGTCATTTTGGTCCCTTCTAACCCAAACTATTCTGTGATTTTTTTTTTTTTTTCTTCAATGTATACATTAAAGGTGATGGGAGCTGTGGCAGCCTTTGAAATTTAATTCCATTTGAGAGGAACTACTGAATTTGGAAGTTATTGAGCAACTTCAGATAAAATTAACAAACATCGTAAATAATTTGTCCCCATTACCTACCCTCTGGCCGAGTATCTATTCATTTTAATATTGTTTTATGATAATGTAGAACTAAGGAGTACAAAGATATACACAGAATACCTTTTAAGTATATTTCAGGGTTTTCTGTATAGCTTGAGATTCTGAAATTACCCATTGTGTTTCGGGCTATACTTAGCCGTAGGGATCCAAGGACCTGAGCTGAGCCTGGGGAACTGGCTCTCATAAGCATGACAGAAATGCCCAGTGTGAAACACGCCCCCTCTCCGAGGGCTGTCTATAATGCTGGACGCACAGAAAAGAGCAAAAGAAGATACAAAAATAGAGGGCAGGAACGTGACTTACAGAGGGCTACCAAACTGACCACAAGTAAACAGGAATAAGATAAAGGACTTCTGGTTTCCATGCTCAGCTGCTAACACAAGACTGAGCTGTAGTTCATGGGCAGTGATGGTGCTAGGTTTTTTTTCCTAGTTGTTTGCAACCTGGGAGAGCAGAGTAAGCAAAATATCTCCACCCACTGTTTTCCTGGACACTCTCCTACTGTCTGACTTGCTGTACCTCTCCTTTCTATTTGCTTGTTTTCCAGAGCGCAGGCTCCTTTCTTTTTCCAGTCTGCAGTCTGTCTCTGCTGTGATAGTGCTTCTCTTCCACTGTGCACCTGTCATAGGAACAGCAAGCCCTTGCTCTTACCTCGCTGACAAATCAGGCTCTCCACAGGCTCCAAATTTGCTTTGCCCTCTTCTCGTCCTGGGGATGAAAAGCTTTAACATGAGAGGGAGGGAGTTGGATGACCTTTATATGGTGGTTATGATGGCAAACAGAATCTGTATTTAAAGCGCTTTCTCTAATAGTCTACGGGTTTTCTACAAGTGTGTTTAAAAAAAACCCCAAACAACAAAACCCAGAAAACAAACAACTTGTTAGTTGCTGCACAGTTCTAGCGTAGATTTTTACATGCCTTTAAAACCACCTCAAAACTCAGCTTTATGAATTGTGTTGTACATGGGATTTGTAGGTTGGGGTTTTATCTTTAGGTTGGTTTTATTTAAAGACTGTTGTTTTTATGAAAGATCTTCTGACAAAGTAGAATCTTCACCTATCCCCACACTTTATAAATACACAGTGTAATATATTGTAGATGTAGGGTAATACTTTCAAAACCATCTTTAAGGTTGTTAAATGTCAATGTTTTATCCCATCTAAGTGGAATTCAGACAGTTTTGAATACTTGAACCACGTAATCTCCTTTTATACAGTGTGTATATGCATTTGTGTAGTGAAAAGTCATCTTCTGAGGTGGGAGCTGTCTAAATCGTAGCTGCAAAGTGTTCGGGGCACTTACAGGTCTAGCTGAAGTAGTGGTCTTGAGGAATTTTGAGTAGCGTGATATTAAAGCCTGTCCTGTTTTGTATTGAATCCTACCTTGTGCTTAAACGTCCTTGGACCAAGCAGTTGTGTGAATATGGCCAAACATCATGTACGTGACCGTAGTTACACATGAGTAAATCGAGTTCTATGATTCTTCAACCTTCTGTAAGTTGAATTGTGACAAACTCGTGTCACCTACTCTGCTGCCTCTGTCAATGCCATTGTTCACCCATGTTATACAATAATTTTGGGTTTGGGGATAGTCACCTCATACTGCAGTTGGAAATGTTGCACCTGGCTGATTCCTATCGACAACTAGTAGAAGCTGGTTAATCCTCAATCCCCACTCATCTCAGAATCCTTATAACTTAATTCAACTTAATAAGGTTTGTCTGGTTCAGATCGTGGAGGATCTGCTAATATGTAGATCTATATTCCTTTTCATGCTTTTGCATCCTTTACCAAACCCTTGGTGTTCTTCAGGCTGGGCATTGATGTGATAACATACATACCCAGTTCTGGTATGGTCAGTCTGTCTCCCTGACGACCCTTGAGTTGAGCACTTGTAACACAAGGAGAAGTTAAAAATAAAGCTGTGGCATGGCTCCTGCTGCAGATGGTTTCACTCTTGGACAGTGCTAGAAGTGGATGGGTTTTTGTCCCCTCCTGTGCTAGTCGTGGAGAGCACTTCTGTTAGTGTGAACAGCAAAGGTAGCAGCAGGTGGATTGACTGTAACTCCTATTTATGAATGAACTTTTGTCCTGCCTCCCCGCTTTCACTATCACTGACCAAGGGGAGAGAAGCAAATGCCTCACTATGGCCAAGATTAAACTTAAATCTGTAAGTAGGATCTTCTTGGTGATATCTGTATTTGTATACTGGTACAGAATTTTTTTTTCCTCCCCTGTAGCCTACTTACTCCCCTCCTGTACTTGTATCTAACAAATTTTTTAGATTAATCTCTATCATGTATCTCATCTCAGTATCACGTTGCAAATACAAGCGGTTTTCCACGCTAGAAATCAATGCCTCGGGTTGTAATCCCTGCTGTGTCAACCTGGGTTTCTTGTCGCTTCCAGAATAGGAGCTCTTGAGCCTTCTCATTCAGAGTCTCACTGAAGCTTGCAAGAAGCAAGTGTCTCTGAGCATTAACATTCAACAGAGATGCTGCAGTGACATGAAAAGAATGAAATGACCTCTCGCCTTCCACAAAACCCTGAAAAGAGGGGATTCTTTCAGGGGCAGTCAAACCAGTCCTAACCTGGAAAAGCTCTGGCTTGCCGGAGGAAATTAATTCATCCTGATGTTTGAGTCCTTTAACAGTGGTCCTCTCGCTGTGTAACCTGTTCAGAATTTTCAGTCTTTCCAAGTTTGACACTCCTGTGACCTGATGTGTCCATAAATGCCTATTTGCAATGCAACTGGAGTTTAATAGAAGTATGGGACAGCCTGTGCCTCAAAGGCCATGTTCAGGCAATGTAAATTCTGCCTGAACTTTTCCAAGTGACAAGGCCTCGGGCTGTGGCAAAGCCTTGAGAAATATGTTGGTGCTTAAAGAAAGCACCAAGCAGAGAGCTGCCTAGCATGGACTAATAGGAAGTAAGTTTCTGCTCTTGGCTTTTAGTGGTTTTTTAGGTGCCTGAATTAATAGCATGCAAGTATAAGGAGAGATAGGGAAGGTGAAGGAATAAGGTTGTTTTAGAGATGGGGACAATGTTCATTCAGTTACTGCTGTGGACTTAAAATCTGTTTAGGCACTGTGGACAGTTAGTATGCTTTTTGCTATGTCCCAACATGCAGCATTTTTTGATTTGTTTACAAGATTTTTTTAATTTATATTTTTTTGTGCAAAGCTCTGTTATTGGAGGTCATATTTATGGGTTGCGTTAACTTTTAGTCTTAACTTTCACTGTTTGTATGACAAAGTTTTGCCTTTTCTTCTGGTTGTGGAGTGCTAATTCAATTGCAGGTAGTTTCAAGGGCCTTGTACTAAAAGAAGTCACTTCAGCCCCTGGAATAAATGTAGCCGGCTTTATCCTATAATATTTCTTTCCCCCATGCATCTTTGTGAGCACTAATTTCTCTCTTGGGGAGGCTAGTTTCTTTCTTGCACCTTTTTCTTAACCTCCTGACCTGCCTCACAAAACTGGGTGCTGTGCAGCTGTTAAAGCCACAATAAATGAAACAGAGCCGAGGTCCAGAACAACTGAGCTTTTCCTTCTGTTACAACAGTATGTTCAAAGCTACCCAAGAAAGAAGATGTGACTGTCTGACTTGGATGAAAACGCTTGGCAAGGGGCCTTGAAGAGGCCACTACAGAGAGAACCTAAAAGTCAACCTTGTGAAAGGCAGTCCCAGCTCAGAAGTCAGCGCTTCAGAGAGCGAGTGCGTGACACACCCATCGGTAGACTTTCTGTGGCTTTGTACTCATCCTCAGACTTAACCGACATAAACTGTGGAGAGCCACAGCAAGGAGAATCTGGCTGACCTTGGGAGCCGTGGAGGGCAGAAGATGCATGTGGTAGATACAATAATGAGACTTTACCTGTTAAGTGTCACATGCTCAGGTCAGGTGGCATGTGCTCTCGGGGCCGTTGACTAAGGATCAGGTAGTAACAGAGCAAAGGTGGTGAGACTGTTGTAACTTTATAGGACTTCTCTTTTTTTTTTTTTCATCCAAAGTTGCACAGAGCTCAAAGCTTTTTGATACCGTAGAGGCTGAATGTTGGATCTGACGCATCGGGAGCAACTTGCTGTCGAGCTAGTTGAAACACTTGGACAACTTGTCTTTAATCCAACAAAATGCAGATTTTACTTAAACCTGCATTAGGATGGAATTTCAGGTCCAAATGAGACCAGCAGTATCCTCTAGCATAGTTGATGTAGAATCAGTAAGTTACAGGGCAGTGGTGTTAAAATAAGGCTTAATTATCTTGTAGGTATCGCCTGCTACCGTTCACTGCAACAGCATCCTCTCCAGAAAGAGACCGTTGTAATGCCTTGATGAGAGAGAAAAGGAGCAAGATATGAGATGTTTATCTCATGGGACAGGTTCACCTTGGCTTGGTTTTCCTTTGTGGGTTTAGGTGGAACCACAGCTGTTAAGCATTAATTTTATATTTAGTGTTTGTGCACTCCATTTGTTTATGCAGCCAGTTGCGATTTAGCTCAGGTTTTATTTCTTGCTGATGTGTTCCTTGAAGCTCAGGTCTGACCTTTAGAATTTTTATGAGGTTGTCACGTCACAGCACTACGGCAACAACCGGAGGTGGAACGGGCCTTTGGAGAAAATGCTGAGATCAGTCTCAAGCACTTGACCAAGGCACTGAGAAAGGACAGTGTCAGCAGAAGGTAATATTTTATGAAAATACTTCTTATGACCTCTGTAACGGTCATTATATTTTGTGGCAGAATTGCCACTAAAACGACTTTTTAAGTCTGAGAGCCAACATACCTCCCCAGTGATGTCTTTTGGATATAAATAGACTCAGTGAACTCTTAAATGAGTAAGGCTGATGATCCCCATAGGTGCTTTGCACTTCTCCTGGATGTAAGTGGCATAGATTCACACTTGGTTTCTCTCGATTTGCAGGAGTGAGGGGTTCTCGGTTCTAGCTTCATTTTAATCTTAACGGTTGATATCGCGCCCTTTGCAAGATTGCAAAGCAAGGACCACAGACCAGCAGTGGACCTGAGTGCAGGGAAGCATCTGTATCTTAAAATCTCTCCTGGGAATTAATGATGGTCAAAATCTCATGAACTTGAGCCTGAAAACTTGATTCATGGGAACAGGTATGGTAAGGTAGTTGTTT
Organism: Pygoscelis adeliae; assembly: GCF_000699105.1. Taxonomy (NCBI): domain Eukaryota; kingdom Metazoa; phylum Chordata; class Aves; order Sphenisciformes; family Spheniscidae; genus Pygoscelis; species Pygoscelis adeliae. Next base: position 226,317 of record NW_008824357.1, on the reverse strand, counting down.
TTTTTTTTTTTCTTGGGTGTCTTCTGGAAATAACAGGTTAGGAGCCAGTAAGGTAAAAGGCAGCGAAAAACAATTTGACAAGTGTTCAGTTTCTTTAAAATTCCTCTGTATTGTCAGTGGCATAGGAGCCTGGTCTGCTAGTGACCGTCAGCCGTAAACTTGTAAGGGGATATTTAAAAGGCTAGTTTCAGTTCACCTAGGCTATTACTCTAACTTTCTTTACACTGTAAAATTCTGAGAGGTGTCCATATTTCAGCGGTGGATGACGTCATGTATAGCTGTGGATATGTAATCTGGTCTATAAAACACTAGATGCACTTGGTACGTTGTCATGTAGGAAGGAACAAACTAGTGAGTTGCTAGGCAAAATTCTGCTTTTAGTAAAACCAGTGCTTGGTTAAATTTATGGTTTAACAAAGTAAATGAAATTGCTCTGGATTTACATTGATGTAACAGTGCAAATTGGGCCATTATTGGCTCTTCCTTATGGTCACGGTACTTAGGGAAAAATTACATAGGTGCGGTTTCATGACAGTGCTGGCAGAAACTAAGGCTGAACTGAAGCCACTCAAATTCAGCCTACAGGTAGGAATGATGATTTGCCACTTATTTCTCTTTCAAACTTAAAAGCATCTGCAGGGTATCCTGCAGATGTCTTTTCAAACTCATCAGCAGGTTTAAAAAAAAAAAAAAAACACAAAAGGAATTTTTTGGGTTTTTTTTTCCCCACAGCATGTTATCCAGTGGTGGAACTCAATGCTGCAGGGTGTTTTGGAGGACAACATTTCAAACTAATTCAGAGAGAAAATAAGATATACTTACAAAAGAACAGCCTCTAGGGACCAATAAACAAAGACAATAATGTAAGTTCTTGGAAAAGCTTGGAAAATCTATAAATTGCTGTTTCTGTGGAAATTGGAAGAGTATATGAAAAGAAGGGATCATTAGTTGTCTGTGTTTCCTAAGCATCTGCCAAGATCAGAGAAGTGATCTTGGGATCTCTAGACCTTCAGCCTGGCCCGTGACAGCCATTCTTCCATTTTGCTGCCGGGAACAAGGGTAAGTGAAATCTTTAACAAAAAATAGAAGAGTCGGACTGAGCAAAATCCATGTTTAGATAATGCTAAATGTTTTTCGGGCAAGGGGGAAGGTGCAAGGAAATAATTTTATAATTTATTTTTTTCACATTCTCTGAAGGAAACTTTTTGTGTTTGCTGAAGTAAATGTTTAGTTTTGAGTGGGCGAAATGCTGTAGTATCTTGGAGCTGTTCCCATTTGTTCTCACTTGGGGAATGGAGTTGACTGATCTGTACTCTTTTTCTCCAAAACTTCCAGTCAAACTCTTTTTTTGAATATCCTTGAGCTTTCAGTGAGCTGGGAGGGGGAATAAGAGGGTGTGTGGTGTTTTTTTTGTTCTTTGCCTTTTTTTCTTCTTTTTTTGGAGAAGGCGCCGTGACTATCTTTCCAAATGACAGTCCTCCCTCAATCTTGATACGGGAGCAGGATCAGAAGATGAGCATAACTATAACACAGCTTCATAAAAACATGAGCTGAAATGGAGATTGGATTTATTTATTCTTGAGAGTCGCAAGACTGATCTCTCAAGATCCAAAGTTCTTGGCGTTATTCCCTCATACAGCCATCAGCTTTTCACTGTTGCTGAACAAACTTATTTATTTTTATACTTAACAATATTGATGATAACAGAGAATCCATGTCCTTGGAAGATAAGAAGCAAACAGCAAAAATCTGTTTTGTAGATTTTCCTGGTGGTATTGTTCTTCCGTGCTCCCCTCTTTGCCCATGCAATTAAATAGTCTCCTAAGCTGACAAGTAGGTTCTGGAAGTATGAAACGGTTCCTTTCATAGTAACTTTAATGTGTCCTAATTAGAAATGGAAGTGATACGCTTGTTTTAAAGTGACTTGTCTACAAAAGGTTTACATTAAAAATTAAGGTATTCCATTGTGACAATTTCGTACTCTTTCTGTCCCTAATATACTCTGAACAGTGAGATTAAAGCATTGGGATCATCAGAATTGCCTCCATTTATTCAGCTTCTATGAGGACTGATTTAACTTAATAACTCTCATGTAGCCAGGTGGATAAATATCTGCTTTACTGAACTACTGTTCTTTCAGACCGTTATTTTCATTAACCCATCACTCGCTTTTATGTTTCACCTCCTACCAATGTTGCCCTGGAAATGAATTCCCATTTTTTAGGTTGCTTGCCGCTATTGAAATCATCAGCAAAAGTGCTGTTATACCAGGTGGTACAGGATGGGCTCCTCTCGGCACCCTTTTGCTTTTCATTACTGCATCCCCACACAGCTTTTTAGTTCACTTGTAAACAATGAAAATGGAAAAAACTGAATTGCAGCCCTCACCTCCCAGGGAAGCTTCTCAGCGCTATGTAGGATGGGACCAAGTCTTATCTTAGACACTGACGTGGTACTGATTTCTGTATTCTGATCAATCCCCAAAATATCACATGTAACTAAAAGTGGTGTTAGTGTTGTCATCCTCCTATTCTTTATTTCCATTTACTCCGGTCCCTGCTATATTGATGTTACGCAAGGACATAACAAAAGAAATCAACGCTTGCGAGTTTCCATGTTTTATGACAGTCTTGCTATCGTTAGCATTTTTTTCCCCTTAAATTTTCTGCTGCTGAAATCCAACGACTGTTGGAGGCAGCCTGAAGTCTTTGCAACCAGGGAAGGCGCTGCTTCAAGTTAAGGAACCGAAAGTAGAGAAATGTATGAAAATGCTTCATTATCATTTTGACAATTTTGTGAGCTTAAAAATGAGAAAGGAAAGAAAGTTAAATACAACATTTTTGCATTTTCTGAAAAGGACAACTGTTTTTACCAAGATTTTACCAGAATTGACAGGTTTGCCGGAACAATTCCATGAAATGACATTTTTCTAGAGCAAAAATATTCTCTCAGAAGTATTCTGATAGAGATTACTCCTTCTTGGAGCTCAAGTGCTCTTCATATGTTAACCCATTAGTTCTATATTACATTTGTACCGTCAGGTGACATCATCTGTGGCATGGTGAGGCTCTGCAGATTAGGTAAAGCTCAAATGGCAAGAAGTCGGTGATATAAGAGACGATTTTATAATCTTTTGTGAGCTGGGGTGTTGGAAGGAGGAATTAGTTGGGAATTTCTTTTTATATTTTATGGTCCCCATTAAGAAGTCATATCTTCGGCTGGTATAAATATGTTGTGGCGTTATCGATTTCAGTAGAGCAGTTCCATGTTCTTCTACCTGAGGTGTGGCCGACTTGCTCCTATATCTGAAACTTGTAACTAATTATTCATTGTCAGAGTTGAACAAGCAATTCTGTCTAAATTTAAGAATTACTGTCTCTTTGAGGAAAAAGTGAATTTTTCAACAGGTAGAATCTGGGAAGCAGATCCCGGCCAATAGGCTCAACTGAGTTGGGTGGTTGAAACATTTATTGCATGGGATAGAACCAGCTTGGGAGGTCTGAACATCCTTCTGAGCATTCTGTTTCCTAGTTCAGCACAGCAATCTGTTCAAAACAACTAATTTTAGTTTTTATGATGGAAGCGAGCCATTTTGTTCATCGTAATTCAAAATTTCACATTTGTGTTATGTGGAAGTTTGGGATTGACCTGTCAAATTTTACAGTATGGAAAATACACAAATTGGTAAGATGCTTTTGGGGTTGTCAGCTTGGCCTTTGTTTAATGGTAACTGGGTGGACTTCCACAGCATTATGCTTTGTTTTGTTTTTTAAAACACAGTGGAACAGAAGGGTTGGGATTGGCTTTAAAGAAATACAGAAGTATTTGCACTGACTGGGGTATTTGACAGCAATGGGAATAACTGGGTGACTTGATGGGAATGGCCGTATCATTCTTGAAAGGATCTATCTTCTCTCATTAGCTGTAGATGGAGTGAGTAGATTAACCTCGCTGAGCTGGAGCTGGTGTCTGTGAATACCTCTTGCAACAATGCAGGGGATGGTGTGGAAGCTAAATGAGTTTATTACGAAAAGGTGGGAACGCTCGTGAAGGGGTTAGCTGTGTAATCTGAAGTGTACTATGTCTGCTGGACAGATATTTCTGTTGGCACTGGCAAGGGACGTGGGAGATAGATGGTTTTTTCTGGTGTAGGCATTTCAGGAGGATGCAGTGCATCCTTTTAAAAGCGATCACCTGCCTCCTGCTTCAGGGAGTGACTTATAGCATTGATTGTGGACAGTTGTTTGCTGACCTGCTTCTGAGGTGTGAGGAGTCCTGCTGCTGAAGAGACTGCAAACAGGACTGTGACCCCAGGTCTAGCATTTCAGTAGGTAGGTATTCTTAACCAGTAATGATTTTAAAAGAAAAAAAAGCCCCCCAAAAATATACGTACCTTTTTTCTTCCTCCCCTGCCCCCATGCACACATCTTCATTCCTACCGTTGCAAAAGCTGACACGAATGTCAGTTGCCATGGAGGGGTTGTCAAGTCAGAGCACATTTTGCATCTGTTCCCCTCTCAGTTACGGAGCATCGGGCTGGAAATACAAAATATAAATAAGGGGGAAAAAGTTTGATCTGTATCAAATTGATGCAACTTATACTTCTTTGAAATTCCACCGATATATAACGGAAATCTTTTGTGCATGAGAGTCAGAAGGCTCTTCTGACGTGTTGATGGAAGAAACTCTGTGAATAGTAAACCAAAAACTTTAGAATTTGGTGAAATTTTGTGCAGTGTTTTTTCTGAGCATGTCTTTTATGTCTCTTTCTGTGTTACATTTTTCCCCTCTAATGGCTTAGTAGTGAATTTTGCAGATGGATCTGGAATTTGCAACACGACCTGAGCTAGGTTGCTTTGAAGCTGTTGTGTACTTCCAAATTCTTCTGTAATCATTGGGACATGAAGATGCTTAGCGCTTGTGTAAGGCAGGGGATTGTGTTGCAACCTGGTTTAAGAACTTTTCTTCGGTGTGGTGACTAATTAGATTCCCTAAAGATGACTTCAAGTGGCAGGTGACCCAGTAAAGGTCAAATCAATTGAATAATGAATAAACAGGCTGAGAAATTCTTTGAGAGGTACACTGCTCTTCATAAGATCAAACCTGTTACCCTGAAGGCAATTGAACAAATTGAAAATAAATTTGAAAATTGAAAAATTGACAATGGCAAAATAAGGCTTTCGTTTTAATCCAGGGAACAAGTTCTGTGGGAAAGTCATTTATTCTCAATCAGTGGAAGTCTGTATGATACTGAAGTTTTATACAGTGCTGTATTCCAGGCTGGTATAAATTTGATGGAGGAATGGCTGAATGCTCTTACTTGCGTTACGTGGTTACTTTAGAATTCTTTCTGGACTAAAAAGAAAATCATTTGTCAGTTGTTTTGGATCAAAAATCCTTAAAAATAGCAAAACGTTGCGCATAAAGAAACATTTCATGAACTATTACCTGAAACATCTTTATACCTTATTCTCGAGCTTAAAATCAGTCAGGAACTGAAACGTGACAGTGTGGTTCAGCTTACAGTACAGAGGAAACCCAATATATTTGCTTACAGGTTTTTCGGTAAGCTCAGTTTTCAACCCCTTAAAAAGGATACCTGTTTTGAGGACGGGAATGGAGTATTTTTGGAAAACTAAGTATAATTAAAGCATTTCAGATGGGGTGCTTGAGCATGGAGGCCCCTGAAGCTTTCTGTTTCTGGGATCTTTGGGAGAGTTCACCTGAAACTGGAAAGTTAAATGAACCTTTAGGAGAACAGTTAATTAATGGACTCTTTCTGGTTGGTGTCCTGTTTTGGTATGTTGAGCATTAACCTATACGGAGTCTGAATCCGCATTACTTATAGTCGAAGTACTGGAGCATTGGTTCTCTTTCAAAAAAAAGCCTTCTTTTAGGTGTGTGGGCTGGGATTCAGCAACTTTTCCAGTCCTTAGGCAAAGATGAGTCTTCCCTTGCATATTTTATACCATGTTCATTTGTTGCTTGTCAGGATTCTTTGGGGAGTTGGCTCTCTCACTGAAGTGTCGCTGGTTAGTTTGAATCATGACTTTTCAACTTTGTTACGCTTCAGGGGAAAAAAGCAGAATGGATGCAGACAGATTAAATTTATTCGGTTCTTCAAGAGGCGCTGCTGGCTGCGATGGTCAGCATCTGGCTGCCATGGTATTTCAGGTATCTATTTTCAAAAGCTGTTTTGTTAGTGAATACGCTTTGTGATCAAAATTGGAATGAGTCATTTTCTTTTCTGAGACCTGACCCTGTTGTCACTTGCAATGGAAACTAAACCCAAATGACTCTGCAGGAGCAGCAGCAGATTTTAACAAGGGGATTTTGTGTCTTGCAGGTCACACGGAAATGTCGGGGGGTTGTTATGACTTTGTTTTTCCCCATTTCAAAATGGAGGGGTGAGGTGCAGGGAGCCTTGCTGAAGCCTTCAGCATTTACCAGTTGTAGCAGAATCCAGGGTCAAAAATGGCTGAGAACCACTGATTTGGATTAGACGTGGTGGATGAAAAAGTTTGTCTTTGGGTTAACCTGCCACCTCACTGGGCCAACAGAAATAAAGTGTGATAAATGTATTTCTTGAGCCTGCCTTCAGGCCCTCTGCAAAAGCTGTTGGGCTGGCACAGTCCAGACTATTTCCAGGAATACCTGGGACCGCCTGCAGTGCCGCGGTCTCTTCAGGATCTGATGCTTATTATTCATCAGCCTTTGCTCTGTCGAGATGAATGAAGCTTCTCCAGCTCTCCTGCATTTCCAGCTGTGTCTCCTTTCTCTTCCTTCCTTTCCTTGCCCTGTTTTTCTCCGTGTATGACGCTTCTCTGGGCTACGGCTTTTCTGCACCTTTCTTACAAGCTAGCTCTGAGTGGTGCTGAGAACAGCCGGGGCGAAGGGGAGAGAGTGCAGAAAGGAGGGGGCTATGAATCATCTAGAAACTTAAAGAAAAAGCTGGAGTCTGTCCTGGTGATTTGCATGAAACTCTTAATTTCCATCACATTAGCGAAAGACCTGTTTCTTCTTTTGCCAGCCAACCACTGTAAAAATAGTAGTGAGGGAATCCTGCTGATTCCACCTAAACCTTTGTTATTCAGTTGTAGGATTGTGATATGATGCTGTTCCTAATAGTGGCTGAACCCAGAAGAATACATAGCATTTAATCTTTGTTAAAAGCAACAAAATTCTCTGAGAATTTTTTCCCCTCTGTGGTATGCATTAAACTACATTAGATCAAAACTCCTTTTAGATGTTTGGTGTAGTGGAGATAGCTGTTTTCCCTTTCATCCCAGCTGGGGCTTTTGTTATTCTAGGCACTGTCTGAATCTGCTCCTGCCCTTAGGAACTTAATTTAATTTTTTCTTTTTGTCGTAAATACACAAACAGTATTTTGCCCGTATTAAAAGCGGAAAATGAAGTAGCAACAGACAAAATGATTTGTCACGTGTCAAGGAAAAAACGTGGCACCTGGTCCTTTAAGCACAATGACAGACCAGCGTCCTGGAGAGAGAAGAACTGCAGAGGAGAGAGAGGAGGTCATGTCAAGGTTTTCTCTTCTGGGTTGTTTATCAAAGGAGATTTTAAATTTGGAGTTTTATTTTGGTCAGTGCTGTTTTCTGTACAGACGACTACTAAATGGGCCGTTGTATTCTATCAGGAAAACACATTGTTGTCATTGTCCAAATGATTCTCAACAATCAATATTATCTTTTCTGGGGGGAATAATAACATTTTGTGCATGTCTGGAATCAAAGTGATTTTCAGCGCTTATCTACACTTTGTTTTCTCTCATCCTGAAGTAAATTCATTCACTCTTTACTAGTATACTAAATTGATCCATAAACATTTCATTACCAGTAAACATGTTGCTACTTCCATCAAGTATTTTATTTCTATGATGTTAATTGCATCCAAAGCCAAACATGGGGATGGCAGATAATGATACCAAAGCTGCTATTAGCAGACAAAAATTGGAAACTGTATTTTCTTCCTACTTTTTTTTTAAAGTAGTTTTTCCGCATATCATAGCAATCTGCTGTGTCACTTTTCAGCCCAACAAATCTTGTATAATTTTTTCTCCTAAACAGCACGGGTCATCCATAGGACGAGGGGGGGGGGCTGTACTTCCATCCAGAGGAGCTTAGTTTTTATGGATTTCCCTCTGGCAGACAAGAAAGAGGAGCTTTGATCTCCCACCTTTTAGGCACATGCCCTTACTACAAAGGTTTGTATAAAGAGAAGCAATCGCTACCACGTCTGCCGTATCTTCAAAAGAAAATGTCTGCTGTGGCATTGTAAGGAGAGAGCATCTCTCCGTAGATGCGTGGTGGGTTTGCTGTAGGAACTCCCAGGCAGAGAAGTGCTTCCTTATTAAATGTGCTTAAACTTGAACATCCCTCTCAGACCTGCAGCTCAGAGGGCCTGTGAAGTTGGAAACCTGTCCCGACAGCGTTACCTGCTCCATGGAGGAGCTAAGCAGAGGATGCATGTTCATAGGTGTGATTTAGAAACCCATCCTGGTTCTAAATGTGCTGGAGTGACATAATGAAGGTGGCACGTTAAGGTAGGAAGGATGGAGGCTGGATAATGCTCGGCCTGCCCTTGAGCTTCACTCCTTTTAGGTGTAACGTTCAGAATTAATCTGTGTGGACGCTGAGGGGTTGGTCAAGGTCTGAACAGTGCCATAGGAAAAGGTGTTGGTAATGAGGCAGATAACTTGCTTGTGGACAGAGTCCCAGAAGGACCTGGTGTAGCAGAGGATTGTGAATGAGCTCGGTCGTGGCGTGGGGGCAACAGGTCTGGGCTAAAACTTGCAATGCAGCAGTCTGTGGTGTGATTCATGAGGAACTGGGTTTGCTAATGGCTTTGCAGATTAGAACCAGGGCTCTACGCTGAAGGAGAACAACTAGGGAGCTGTGAAAGTACTGGAGCCTTGAGACATAAATGAATAACTACCTTTAGAAAGCAGGCTTTTTTTTTTTAAGGATGGGGAGGGGGGTGGGTGTTGCATTCGGCTTGAGTAAATTGTGATAAATAACCCTGGAAGTAACTACTTTATTAGGCATGACATTATTATTAAGCATATGTTTGGATCGGCAAATTCCCTCTTCTGTTCAAGAGGTAAAGGACGATGTGCATCCTTTTTAGCTGCATTTTCTATATGCTTATCATTAATGTTCTGCTTCCTTTTATTGTAGGTACTTGGCATTGTCCACATAAGAAATAGCAATTTGCATTATAGAACAGCAATGTCTGTTTTGATTAAGAACAACACTTTCCCCTGCTATCCTGTTTCCATGAATATTTAAATTAATTAAGCCCAGCAAAGATTTTATTTCAGCTTAATGACTTATAAATGTGACTTCTTATGTCTGTGGAAACGAGTGAAATGCGACAGACACAGCTCTTAATACACCTAATTACTGAATTGATGCATTCCAAGAAGATGGGGCAGCAGGCTTTCCTCTTTAGAAGACATTATATCTCTGAGCTTGCGGTGATTGCTTGTAGCTGCATGTGTGTCTTCCGTCTGCTTCACTATTAGATTTAATATTTAAGATTCTGCTTTGACATTAAAACCTCTTGTTTTGGAGAGAATTGTCCTAAGAAAGCAATGCAGTCTGTGACAAAAGGTGGTTGCCAAACTTTGTGCAGTGTTACCGTAATCCTGAGACCAGCCAGGGTTGGTTTTGAGGCGCTAAACATCACCTTGGCTAGTTGAATGTCAGCTCATATGTGCTTTAAGAGACCTGGTTAGAATGGATAGGGAAGAGATCAGAGATGCTCTAGACATATTCTTCTATTTGAGTAATTTGTGGGAGGGTGGTTGCAGGTAACGATATTAGTAGAGAAATTCTAGTTTGTAGCAAATAGGTGGAATTGGATTTGCTCAGACTTTTTTTGTCAGATAATTAAACATCTAGACCAACTTTCAAAACTGACTGTGCATCAGAATTAGAGCGAGAGCCCTAGTTTGGGAATAGTTTTGGGAATAAGTCTCAAGACTTCTGTGTTGGGGCACTTTATTTAAAAAAAAAAAAGTAGACATAATTATTGGCTGCTTTTGAAGATATTACTCCTACTTTCTTAGGCATATCTGAACCTCAGACACCCATAATTTAGAGAGGCTGATATTACTGCCTGGTATTGTGGTCCATACATTATGGACAGAGTCCGTATTTATAGTAGTGGTCACACTGGCATCAAAAGAACTGTATCTAAAAATCACTGCTCTTAGGAGTAATGCAGTCATCCCATGAGTGACTGGGCAATCGTTGTGCTAGATACTGCAACTAAGAGACTTATCTGCCCCAAAGTTTTCACACATGTGCAAGACAACATGCAAAAATGGTGATGGTGGCTGCTGTTAGAGGTCCTAAGGAGCTAAAGAAAGGAAGGTGTGGAGAGGAGGAGCTTGAGAGTAGTACTAAGTGTCCCTTTGCATGCTTTTCAGTCGCTCCTTACAAATTTCTGCTGCTGTTCTTCTCAGGGAAGACGTAAGTAATACCTGGTGGTGACTGCTGCACTGTCATGCTGGGACAGCAAGTGAAAAGGTGACATATACCTGTTGTTCCTTGGCTGCTATTTGATTGAAAAGCTCAGACAGTTTGTATTTAGAAAGATGGTTTTGAAAATAATAGCCTGGAATGATAAAAGTGTCATTTTGTGAGAAACTTGTGTTTCTGTGGAGCAGGTTCAAGGAGCAGGAAATTCAGGGGAATACCTTTGAGCATACCCTTTCCTAAAGAAGCTCAGTCAAGGTTGCACGTTCAGAAGAGTGTACCAGCAGCTGAGACTCACGGCACTCAAAACTTATTCTGTGCTTGGGCAACACTCAAATGTGGTGAATGAGGCAGGGGAATGAACCTGTCATGCTCTGAACTCTTGAATGTTCCCAAGTTGTAGTAATGTTTTGGGGGGTTCCCCCCCCCCCCATCCTAATCCTTTAAAGTGTTGGGGGGGCAGATGCAGATTCTGTCTTAAGCTCTGTCAGTCTTGACTCCATTTAAATCCAGCTGAGAGTGCTAAATTGACATGTAAGTAGGTGAGTCAAGTGCTAGCAGTCTCTTTCAGAACAAGTTGTAGATGTGTTGTGATTCTAATTTATTTCTTTATAACTCTCCTAATGGAATAAAATGTACAAGAGGGATATAAATACTTGGATGACTAACAAGAAGGCAATGGGATATAGTTTTGAGTGAAGTCTGCATCCCCAGAGGTAAATGACAATTGAAATTAAGGAGGCTGATTAGAAGGATGTTCTCACCTGATGGAAGGTGGTCTCCAGGGGACCGCACTGAAGGGAATTGAGAGCAGTGCTCAACCTCTGAGCTAATCTCAGATTTTGATTCTCTCCCCATTTCTGCCACCAATTCTGCTGTGCGCTTCTGGGACTGTTAATTATTTCCTCTTCTTTTGCCCCTTCTGCTCCCCAGTGCAGTGAACTCTGTTCCTGTGGACTCCCAAGAATTCCCTCCCCACATTAAGCATTAACCAGTCTTGGGAGAGGTGCAGTTTCAGATGGTTCGCAGGCAGAAACCTTGGGGCTGCTTCCCGGGGACAGACAGGCATCCAGAGCATGAAGCAAAAAGTAAACTTTGTGTTATCTGCCACCTGCTCTCCAAAAACTACCATTGCATAATGAAGTGAGCAGTTTGAAGCCTAAGAATTTGCCTTGACACCAAGCGGAATGACTTGACAGGCTTGGCACGAGCGCTGCCTTTTGCCGTGATGAAGGGGTTGCCGGACCTTTGGGATTAACTGATGTGTGTAAAATAATGGAACACCTAAGTGTCATTTTTAGAGACGACGACAAAACATAGATAACACCAAAAAGTTGTTCTTTGGGTAAAATAGATTTTTATTTCTTTGTGGATGGATGGATTAGGAAATAAGTCTTCCAAAGCATGTTCAGTATAAAAATTACAACTTGATATTTTGCCCATAAAAAATCTTTTCAAGAGGCTGACTTTTTACCCAACTGCTGGTTCTTAAAAATTCTTTATGGTCTCTGTAAGTCATATGTGCAAAATCCTGTCAGGTGTCACAGTGAATAGCTGAAATACTGCCTTTTTCTTTTTTTTTTATAAGGTATCTCTCTTTTTTGGCTTAAAGGTATGAGGAAGGTGAAAAATTGAAATATTATAAGCCTTTGTATGGAGAACTGTCTAATGAGGCAGCTTTATCTGCAGCACTGAGAAGATTGGTCTGTGAATATAGGTTGAAAAAGCCTAAATTGTGTCCTTATTGCTGATCTAGTCTATTTGATCTAGCCAAGAATCTTAATCTTCAGATATCTTATAAGGACTGAGACCGATTGATACATCAGTCTGGCCCTAACTTTGTCTGTTATGCTACGATGGTGGTGATCTCTGAGCTGGTAAATTCAGCTAACTTATTGAAGTTGTATTCTAGAAATTCAGCAGAGAATGGTTTTAAGCTCCTATAGATTTTGCGCTAATCTTAAAGGAGTGCCTTAGATTATGATGAAACAAATGAAGGCTCTCAATCTTTCGTATTTGAAATTCATTTTATTGCCAGTGGGGAATACCACGTCTGAGACTTTGTAGACTTTCTCTTAAGATTATTTTGACGTGTTTTTAACTGCATTTTGTAATGTGTTTTCTATATTAATGGGTGGAGGAAAGGTGAGCAAATGAGATTTTTGGCAGCTATCAGTGAGATTTATGCAGAGGGGGTTATTGTGATTTGGAGTCCTGTTGTTTGTTTAAAGAATAAAGGGGAAGATAAGAGGGACACTAAAATATGGGTTAGAGGGGACAGGAACATGTTTGTTATTTTCAGCCAATTCAGTGTATCACTTAAGCATCCTTCAAGGTATCACTGAGTTTGCAGTCAGTGAGTTATGCCTGTAAAACCCTTTGCCCTTTCATTGCAGCAAAACCAGGGCTGTTGAGGGCAGTGCCCTGCCCTGCTGAAAGGGTTGCAAGGTCAGGACACGTGGGCTCTGCTCAGGGCTCTTCCCTTGCCTGGGCTCTGGAAGCGCTGCGATCTCTCAGCACTCATTTACACATCTCTGTTCCTGTGATTGAGCAACTGCAAATTAGTGTGAACATGCAGGTGTAAGGATTGCCCTGTCCTGACTTCACAATCTGATACATCATTAGCGTATGCTGTTCCGCTAACTATGTACACAAATGAGCATTAAATGCGTAACTGCCTATAGGTCTATAAAAGCACTTGTGAAAGTCTGGCTGATTTCACCTGAAGTAGGGCGATGTGAAAAGCATCCCTTACAGAAGAGAGATGCTATGGCTGAAGCTTCGCTGAAGCTGCCCGCATAGGTAAATGAGCCTCGGTTCCCCTCTTTGTATCTGCGCAGCAAGCGGAGGGTACAGTATTTCCTTTAACTGGCACAGTAAGGTAGGTCACGATGACATTTGCTCTTCCCTCCTCCCAGCTGCAGCGTGCTATTTCCAGGGCGAGAACTGTGCTGTCTCTGAGACATGAGAAGGTCTTTCCTCCTTCACTCTGCAGACATACCAAACTTGAAGATGGAAAGAAATGGGCATGGGAACTGCTATTAAAAAACAAGTCCGATAGCTATTGAAGTGGGAAGATTTTTATTTAGCTGAAGTCAACTGTAGTTAAATCAGGCCTTGGTATCAGAGCTTTTTATTTATACCTCGTTGTATGCTCAGAGAACTTCGGTTTGAGTGAAACTTCCTTGGTTTTTCATTATGAAATGTGATTTCTGTGTCTAGTTTATAGTACTCTCAACGTGAGTAGTAGGATTTTTTTCAGTTCTTTGGAGGACCTAAAAATACAGGGAACATGCATTGTTTGGGGGTTGACAAGAAGCAAATTATTTTGGGATGTTTCTGTAGTTCTGTTCACAGGCTTGTTTGGCAAAGGCAGGGGCTGTCAGAGTTGTCTTCTAATAGCTTTTAAAGTAGTTATATCTTGGTCCCTCTGTTTGCTCCCCAAGTATGAGGTATTTGCTCCATACTAGAGAAGAACGCATGTTCCCTAGAGCAAGGCACTGTGCAAACTCATCAGCTTTGCTCTTAAGACTATTGCCTTCTTACATGAATCTTTACAAGAAGCTTGTGTGTTATTAGGAGCTCTTGTTCTGTTAGTTAGCACTGTCAAAGGAGAGCGGATGGGCTTGATTACCAAGTAGTTCTGGACTGGTGAAGTGGATAATGAAAAGTGCTACTGACATAGTCTTTGCATGCTGTTAAAAAAAAATTAAGATAATGGTTCAACATCCTGAGTTTCACCTGTACTGTTGGTAGCAGCTCTTCGTTCTCCGGTCTGCCTGAATACACGTAGCAGTGCCCTGACTCAGACGCTGTTTCGATATCCTCCTTTTGACAGCAGTGAGTGCCAGCAAAAATACCCTCTGCTATGCGGTTGTAGAATAAAAAGCCCTCAAGGGAAGATTTCCTCCTCTCATCAATTAACTAGAGGCTGGCTTGTTCCTTGAAGCAAGAAGGCGTTTTATGATTTCTGAAAGTCTTGTTAGGTTGTGTGGGGGTGGGGGGTTTATGTGCAAAAATTCTGGGTGGTTTTGTTATCCCTATAAATGCCCGCTCCTTTTGTGACTTCAGCTAAACTCCCATCCTGAAGTGATATCCTCAAGCAGTGATATTTGCTGGGATTTACTAATTGTCATATGCTAGTGCCAAGGGTATTTTAAAGCAAATCACGTTCATCTAAGGGTAAAGGCTATTTCTCAGCCACTTCATAAAGTTCTTAACAGTCTGGACCCGCTGCACTTACCAAGGAAGGTATGACCCACTTGATACCTGCTTTCAATTTTGCCTGTTAAGTGAAAGAAAATGAAAGGGTTTATTTCAGTAGCAAGCTCCTCACTGCTTTATGTAGGAAAACCATTTATTTTTTAATGATGCTAAAAATTTCCAGCTTATGTAGTAGCCAGTGGATAACTTCCACTCTTGGAACATTAAAAATGGAACAAGTATTTGGAAGTTATTTGGTCCGGAGTTAATGACACCTTTGCTGTTGACTTCTGCAGAAATGGATGCAATCGTGTAGGCAATAAAAAAAAAAAAAAATCACAAAGTCCGGAAAGAAATCAAGGGTTGCCTCAGAATTGCCTTTAGATAGGACAAGATCTTCTCTCACGTTAATCAACTTAATTTACACCGAGAGCTTGATTTATAGATTTAGGTGAGACTTTTTTCCCTATACCTTTAAAAACTCAACAGAATTCTTCATTAAATCCTACAAGGAGGTTCAAAACACTTAAAAATGCATGATTAATTTCTCTCCTGTTCTGTAGGGCTTTTACTGAATTGTTCATCCTTGACTAGGCTGTCCTGGGAGACTTGTGACAGAGTTACTCAGAAAATTTCATATTCAGGGGGATTTTATGCTGCATATCTTCTTGCTATGAAACACTGCTCAGAGAATGATGATAAGGAGGGAAAATTGCACAGGGGGTGTTAAACTGCAAACATCTTTTCACTGCTAATGTGATTAAATGCATTTTGCAATAGCTGATGAAGATCCATTGCAATCTACCAAATTCTGAAAATTAGCAAGTATATGGATTAATATGACCAAAAAATTAAAATCCAGAATATTGCCTTGTAAAACATCCATTGTTTCAACTTCAATAGCTTAGCTGTCATCATTGAAGCTGCAAATAGATGAGGCTCTGGACTGATCCTTCTTCCCTTGGAGTAAGAGTTGGATTTGATGACTAATTGCATAGATGATCCGTTTAGCTTAGCGAGCAGGTATTTGCCTAATAATTCCTTTAGTTTCTGTGTTTAGTGGTTTCCAGTGATGGCAATGAATGCAAGTGCTAAGTAGGTTACTGCCACGGCCCCATGGGGGCACAGTATGGACTCAGATGAGGAAACGCTCCCTCGTTCCCATTGCTTCGCTATGTCAGCGGCGCTGGCAGCACGGTTAGCAAGGCAGAGAAGTTTGCTTTACAGTAACAGGCTCTCACCATGGGATCAGCTAAATCACAGAGGAACTTGGAGCCTTTTCTTGTTTGCTTGTCGAAAGCTGTGTTTTAACTAAGGCCAAAACCCCAAACTTACCCCAAAAGCTAAGTATCTACATTGTGAACCCTTATGAAGACAAAACGCATTTCTCTTTCTTCCCAGTCACTAAATCTTACTGTTGTCCATCTCTGCAGACCTGCATCCGATGTCCTGCCTGAAGAACAGATTTATCTCCTAGCAGGTTAGTAAGTCTTGTTCTGTCCCTACCACTCCTTTCCTTGCTTTCAGTTCAAGGCAGAAAGGAGAGATGAAGTATGTTCAGTAGGGCTGGGTTCTTACCTCTTGCCTTTTTATAAATCCCAGTCTCTGTGTCTCAGTCATTTAAACACACCAGTATGCACCTGCTTGAAGCGAGTCCACTTCATCAACTGATATACTAGTAGTATGAAAGAATGTATTGGGGATGTGGTAATCAGCTGATATTTAATAAAATAACTTATTTTATTTTTGGCACTTTGTGAAGATCTCCTACATGGTTTCTTTGTCGTGTTTACCTATGAGTCTCTTGGACAGGAGGAAGGGGGTGATGTTGAGGAGGTCTCCTAGCAGAGGAGGGGAGAGATGAGTCATTCAAGTGGGCACTGCAGGCAAGGCATGCCAGATTTTGGCAGCCAGTCTACTTTGGGAACAGAGGACTTTTTTTTTCTTCCCCCTCTCTAATGAGAAAGCAATATATAATATTATGCATAATGACAAGGGCCAAATAAGTATCTGCAGTCAAGTCTAACAAGATTAAAGACTGCAGCAAGAAAGAGCTGTTGTATATGGAGTTCACGTCCATAGCCAAGTACCACAGCATCTATAAAAGGTGATGCTGTGTTCATGCAAAACAGTTTGACGCTCTATTATTGAATTTTTATACAGAAAACACTTCAGTCAGGTTTGAGTTCTCCAAGGAGGCCTGCAACTTGGTGTTACGATGGTGCAGGTGTTACAAGGGGCAGCTGTTCAGAACAGAAAAATCTGCAGAAGGAAAAGCAACGCTGCTTCTACCTTCCCCGCTTTTCTGGCCTTTCCCCGCTCACGCTATCTGTCACACGTATCACAGAGATCTTGGGTTAGTAAACACCTCCAGGTCTTTATCAGCATTGAGAGATTTATTGGCCTCCCGTGTAACTCTTGCTGCATATGCTCTTTCTTAACATCTGGAGCTGGCATGCTGTACTCTGTTCAAAGCGGCTGATTTACTTCTTATCGGAGAATTATGTATGTATTGTACTCGTACTCCATCGTAGCAAAAGTAACTTATCTACTACGTGCAGATCAGAATGTGATGTTGTTATCTGGACTATGAATACATCTTCCTCTTGTAGAAAAGTTCTCGTGTAAACCTCTTTTTCTCAGCGTGTACAGTGAGTAAAATTTACAAGGAAGGTGGTGGCATTTTTCCTGCAGCTTAAAGTCTTGGACTAAACTTGGACCATGTTTGGAGCAAGGGCTGAATTTCAGAGTAAAGTATTTGGCCAGTTTTAAAAGGCCCAGCCTGCTCGCACTGCTTTCCTTTGTGGGAAGGAGAGGAGCGGGAGCAGAAAAAGGTTAAGGAGTAAATTAGACTGACACGATGGAGATGGTGAGCTTCCTTGATGTATCCATTGCGGATGTTTAAAATATGTTCTCTGTGTAAAACACAGCACAAGACGACAGTTGCCAGGTTGAGAGCAAAATGATGTGTGCTACTCTGACACCTGCTTGAAACCACGATGTCAAAGCATCTACACAATAGTGTAAGCCTCCTGAAGTGGGATGTTCCTGTTAGGTTATGGTGATCTTGAGCAACACTCGCAGGGAGACAGGGGTGGTACGAGCCTTCAGGCTTCGTCTGAACATGCATGCAGTTACTTATCGGCTTGTTTGTCGGGTTTTGCAGATGTTGAAGCTGTCAAAAAACAAAACAGTAATTTGCTTCTGTGGCTCAGATCAAATGTTTTAGAAAATGCAGGTCTCTTAAATAGAAGACATCTGCATACAGAGGTGTCAGCACTTTAAAGATTCTTTCCATTCTTTTTGCTACAAGTTTGTAACAAACAGATTCTGCAACCTGATAAAGAAGGCTAGCTCACGTGCTTAGCCTAAGCTTTGCACACTTCGGACTCTGCAAACTTTATTCATTTTCCGTTCTTTATTAGAGGGTTTTCACTGGCTTGCGTACACAAGGCTTTATGAGAGGTTCTCTTGGTTTCTGTAAATGAAATTCTGGCCTGGATTGGAACACTTGGGCCAAAGAGGCCGTGACTGGTTTATAAGCACTTTCATCTGAGTATGAATGCTCAAATCTCTCCTTTAGACAGACCCTAATCTCACGGATCTTTCAGAAGGGCTGAAGATCTTCATGTTTCCGTGGAGTCATTAGGGGCTTGCAGATACTTGGTATCTCTGAAAACCAGCCTGTTTCCACTGAGATTTCTAGCTGCGAACTCAGGTGCCAGATTTGCTGGGCATCTTTTTGAATGTACTGTCCTTCACTAGTAGCTCCTTGGCTTTATCCCCCAGATCCTGTATCGCTTCTGATAAGTCGTATTTGTCCGCTTTGCTCCAGCGGAGCAAACAGCGCTGCGGATGCTAGTGGAGTGTCTTCTCAAAGTGCTGTAGCTCAGAGGGATGTCACTTGAATGGCTCTTAAAATTAGGTCTGTCTAGGAGAGAATCATTTAAATTCCACAGTTAAAACTCCTGGTGATTGAGAACAAATGAAACTGCTCTGAAGGCTTCAGAAATTTGCTAATGGCTAGAAAGAAGAGGGTCGGGGTCTTGTTGGGAACCGTTTAAAATCCTTCCCTCCCCATTACGCACTCTTTAAGTGACACCTTGATAGTTGCACTAGGGTAGTTAAACTTACATTGTTAATACCACAAGCTTTTGTAGGTAGGGCTTTTTGCTCCAAAATAAAACCGATTTATTTTCGTGCTGGTTACCACCAGTTGTCCAGGCTATTAAATAGCCTTAATTACATAGAAATGGATTCACACAATATCATGGTAATTCAGAGAAATCTAGTAGATGTATTGTTGGTGTATCATTCAGCAGTCACTCAGAAATGATGAGCCTGAAATCAGCCAGTGTCGCTTGCTCCCTGACTTTTGACGGATCAGCACTGAGTAACGTGCGGTTCTGCAGGCTGGCTCATGCCATAATCTCTTAAAGGAGCAATTCTGCTCACAGCGCCCAGCCGAAGAGCTCACCAGCAGTATTTCTGTGCATGCTCATAGCTTATCTGAAGAAACCCACTTTGGGACCTCTAGGATTAGAGATCGGAGCAGTCTTTTAGCTGTAGGTGACCCAGTATTCTGGCTGCTTTGAAGATTTGGGCTGAGACAGATCTTAGCTGCCAGGGGCCTGGGGTACCTGTGAGGTAGGCAGTGCCCTGAAAATGTCAGCAGTGGCTATAAATGCAGGTAATTCAAATGGCATGTCACATCTTTTTGTGAGTTTTCAGTGTTCCGAGTCTACTGGAAAGTGATTCCAAGACTGAGATTATTCTAGAAAGCATAAGATAAGTAAGCCTGGTTCTAGTGTGTTGTCGTCTTTTATTGCCTTGTTTTTTCACCCGTGATGTAACTCAGTGGCAGACCCAGCACTGATACTTGCCATCATCTTAAAGCTCAGTCTTCAGGTATCCTGTGCATATGCAGAGACCTCAGCTTGCTACTTTAGAGCTGAAGTCTATAGCTCTAGGGAGTGTAACCTTGCAAAGTGTAACAGCTATGAGTGTGTGTGTGTATATATATATATACAGCCTGTCAGTACTTAAAGGGGGCTTATAAAAAAGATGGGGGCAAACTCTTTAGCAGAGCCTGTTGCGATAGGACAAGGGGGAATGGCTTTAAACTAAAGGGGGGTAGGTTCAGACTACACATAAGGAAGAAATTTTTTACGTTGAGGGTGGTGAAGCACTGGCCCAGGTTGCCCAGAGAGGTGGTGGATGCCCCATCCCTGGAACCATTCCAGGTCAGGCTGGACGGGGCTCTGAGCACCCTGATCCAGTTGAAGATGTCCCTGCCCAGGGCAGGGGGGTTGGACGAGATGACCTTCCTTTCCAACCCAAACTATTCTATGATTCTATATTGTGTTCATAGCTAGAAAACGAATCAAAAGCATGCAAAAGTTACTGTTTTCCGTAGAGAACAAACTTAGAATCATAGAATCATAAAGGTTGGAAAAGACCGCTAAGATCATCGAGTCCAACTTGTAATGTGACAAGGATTTTCATTAAAACTTACATTGTTAACGGATAATCTTTGGCATGTTTTGAGTGCTGCTTTGGAGTCGTAATGTCTCTGGATACTACATAAGAGCATATGTTATAGGGACCCTGAGCTGGCTGCAGGGGTGTTTCTGCAGCTCTGTGGTGTAGGGCAGCCCCTTGCAGACACATCTGCTCGGGTACCCACTCCAGTCTGGCGTTAGCATAGGATGAGCCAGGTTTGCAAATCCCTGTTTCTCACCTGGAAGGCAGTGCCTTGCTCTTTCACGAGATACACGAGAGGCTTTTCGTTTAAGGGCAGGGTTGATGGGTGTTGCCTTGAGTGGTTTTGTGGCACATGCCAGGCGTGAGCTGTGTTCTCTAATGTGAGTCAATACAAAGGGGAGGGGGAGGAGATTAGTTCAGGATAAACCCTTGTCTCAGTGATTCCTTGCAAGCTGTGGCTATTGACGTCAGTGGAGCAATACCAGTTTCCATCTGCCGAGGATCCAGCCCATTAGAAGTGCAGCAAGCCCAATTCTCTGGGTGAAAATAAATTCTTACAGAGAAGCCAGAATCCTCTGCAAATGTGTGTGGATGAAGCCTGGGGAATTCTCACACAAACCAGAATAGTAACACCTTCAAACAAGCCTGCGCTGTGTTACATCCCTCAAGACCGTGTGCAGCAATCTGTAGGCCTGTGGAGTGTCCTCCTTTCCCCCCCTTCCTCTTAAGCTGGATCTTATTTTCTTTTTCTTGAATGCTGTAGGCACTTCCATCGTTTGTTACGCAGTTTTGATCCAGTAATTAGAGACGCACTGTGTGCTTTAGAGTAATCCTCAGAAAACCTGGGGTAAAGGACAACGCGGGAAGGACATGACATTATGCATAATCATCTCTGCCGTTCTTTTTTCCTTTCCCATTTGGGGGGCCCAACCAACTGATGTAAAGCCGCACATAAAGCACTGGAAAGGGTGTAGTTTGGAAACATTATTAATGGCAGGGCAGCTGCTTTCAGGGAAAGATGGCTCCTAAACCTCAGCTGCCATTCTGTGCCCCCCGGGGCAAGGGGCAGCCCAGGCTTATGGTTCCCTGGTATAAATCCAGGAGAAGATTTCTTTAAAGGAGACTGGTGAGCTGCTGAGGTGTCTATTATCATCGATGCTGCGTGTACGCACACACATATTTCATTGTTGGATGCCTCCAAGCCTGGCAGCTGGTGGCCGGTTGTGGGAAAGCCGACTGGGATGGACTGTGTGCACTGCGCAAACAGGCCTGGTGGGGTAGAAGGAAACTTCTTGCCCAAGTTCACCCACCAAGTTTACATTAGGTAGGTGTGAGGCGTGAGCAGGTGTTTCCCTGTTGCCCATCTTTGAATATTGTTGCCTCCTTTTCTAATGGAGGATATGGGGATTTTTTTTTTCCTGGAGCTTAACATACCAGCCATCCAAAGCCTTCCAAGCAGACTGCAGCTGCCAGTCAAATGCTTCAGTACAATTTTTCTTCTTCCCCTTTTGAACCTGGACTTTATATGAACTTATGGAATTCACGTGTAAAGCATTTGAGTGATGTCTGTATGATGGATTCTTCTTTTCAAGGAGATCATTGTGTGATGCTTTATACCCTGCTGTGATATTTCAGATGTATTTCTGTACAATGACTGATACTGTGAAGCTATCAAACAAGAATTTGGTATCCAAAATGAGGTTAAAAACACAGTCTGAATTATTGAAAATGAAAACGTTTGTCTCTGGGATTTATATAAATCTTTTCTACTTTTTTAATTTGTTTGCTCTTAAATTTATGCCAAGCCTAGTTCTCTTAAATAAAATGAAAATTTTGGCCACACCACCACCTTCCCCTGGGTCTAAGCATAGTGCTGGTGGCCTCCAGGAATATTGTTTTATGCTGCTGAGCTGGGTCAGCAGCATTTGGAAATTGGATGGGAGACCTCCAGGGTACTTTCCAGTGTATGTTGGTGGTTCAGTAAATGTTACTTCTCCAAACTATTGTTAATCACGTTTATTGCAGCCACCGAGAATAGGTCTCTGTTATGCTAGCTACTGTACAAAGAAGAATATGCTGCAGGTACATAGTGAATTCATACCAGGTAGGTTCCAGAAAGCTTTTAGAGGGAGAAAGCTACGGCATGACATAATACTGCTGTTCGGAGCAGCTCCAAGATGCTGCCAAAACCTTCAGGAAAAAGGCTTATTGAATTGCTGACAGTGAAGGAGCAAAGAAAACTCTCCTGTACAAAATCTAGAAAAGTCTATTTCACCTTTTCCGATATTAAAAAAAAACAAAACCAAAAGCTGCATTAACCGCACATGTCACATTCCGGTTAGGTTAAGCTATTTGGGCTTCCAAGAGTGCAACAATGTCCTTGGGAGAGATGCTTTGACCAAAGGCTGTAAAACAACCCAACTAACAAGAGGAGCCGCAGTTCTCCTATTTCAGCAGCCATGAGAAGGATGGGCTCATTGAGGCTGGACTGAGGCACCGAGAGTCTTTAAGATGAGTACTGATCAGTAATGATATCTGACACTTGGCCTTCTTGACCTGTGTGTGAATCCCGCAGGAAGGGCACGGGCTCAGCTAAGGAAAACGTACGACTCTGTGTGTGTGTGTGTGTCTCAGACTCAGAATCATTTTTAGACAGTTTTTAATCATAAGTTACATTTTGTCACAGCATATCTTGATCTCATCCTATGACTTGCAACTCTCACAGTGTTGAATATCTGATGACGTGATACGTTTTCCTTTGTTTAGATTGCAATAGACTAGTTCCAAAGTGTTAGGTGAAAAAGAATACCTTGATTACGCTGCTTAACTTTTGTTCCTAATGACTGATGTTCACTCTTGGCAGAGATGACTGATTTGATTTCCATTTAAATTTGTACGTACAGGTGAGGACCCAATCATAAAGAATAGCTTTTTAGTTGGTTGGGTTTCTGGGCTTGATCAAAATCAAGATTAAAATTGAGGTTATGTTAATGTTAAAATTCTGAAGACTGTTTTCAAGAGGAGTCTGCTTAAAGTGATAAAACTGCTTCTGAGACCTGCTGATTGTAAAAAGATCTTCGTGTGGTCTAAATGGCGTGTGGATGTTTTGGACTGGCTTCTTGTTTCAGAACAGGACATGTTGGGAACACATTTCTGGTTTATTTGTGCATGTCCAGTTTCTTTACGTAGCTTGGGGGTCAGGAATCTGACTTAGATCTGCCGGTGGGATCTGACAAATTCTATCCATGTATTGTGTTAACTATAAGTATGTATTTATAGTATATTTTTGTCCCATATGTATACCTATACATGTATGGTGGGACTTGGCATCTTAAGCAGTATTTTTATCATTATTTATCAATTTTATTGTTAGATATATTTTGCATGAAAAATCATATGTTTTGTATAGAGGGTTATAAATTTATTCAGAATGGTATTGGAGTTTGAATCCTTAGCTGATTTCTCACTTATTCCCCAAATTCCCTGAGCTATTAGTTTATTTACAAGGCTAATGAATGCCCTATTTTTTTCTTTATCCTATGTCAACAGCATAACGTTACTCTTTTTTTTTATAAATTAACACTTTGCCTACAAATCTTTTAATAGTATCTTGTTCTTCTAATCAGTAAATAATTGGAATAATAATGCAGACTTAGAGCTGTTACTGTAATCATCATCATCATCATCTCACTGCCGTGGCTTTTGTCCGTTTCCCACCTAGAGCAGCACTAACATTAAGGCAATACAGTGAGTAGCAG
>NW_008824357.1:192937-202109 GCF_000699105.1 Pygoscelis adeliae | reverse complement strand
GTGTAGGGACTTGTGTTGGGCCAGTACTTTAGCCATCAGACAACTGTTAAAATATTGCTCTGAATGTTCAGTTTAAAACAATTAGACAGCAGGAACATACTTAATTTTTTTTTTCTATCTTTGTAGAGTTGAGAGGAGCTGTTTGTGGTTATTTTAAGCTTTTAGTTGTGCACAGCCGCAGACCTACTGCTTGCCTCTAATGCTGGAAGCATGCAGAGCAGATACTGAGGTTCAGGAAAGTTTGTCAACTTTGAAAGAAATGTCTTTCCCTTGAGAATGTTTTGAGGGATTGTGCAATGTGCATATATAGAATAATAGTCTTATTTGCAAATAATTAGAACAAGATATACTTGACATTCAAAGTCTAAGAGAATAAAAAGGAATCTTGATTAATGTGACATAGCAGTTTTAACGCCTGGAAGCTAGTGGAAACAATAAAGAACTTCAGGGATTTTAATCTTGTTTGTCAAGCAATTTATCACAGTTGTTTTCCTAAATCTCAAGAGATAATCAGCATCCATAGCAAATGGAGTCTGGATTAAACGTGAGCTAGCGTGTTGTTCTGTTAAACTGTATCTTGTATCAGAACACGTCAGGTTTTAACTAGGCGCAATGCAAAGTGACACCATTTCAGGAGCATGATGCAATGCAACATACCAAACATTGAGGGGAGTGTATTTGGAAGTGTGGTGTCTTCTAATAATTCTGTGAACAAGCGTGTTTGCGTCTGCTTCTGCTCACCTCTGGGCTACTGGGTAGCTGAATCTAGAAACAGGCGCTTTGCTTGACAGCTGAGTGCCAAGGTGAGCTTCTGCAAAGCTTAAGGGTTCTGGATGCAGGTGATTCCAATTCCAGTGGTCATTATAGAGCAATCATGGCCTTTCTGTCATAGAAATGGCAACTGGTTTCCATTATTAAGCATTGCTCAGGAAACTTATAATTTGGCTCGAAAGGTGCTTTTTGCCTGAGAATTGTTACCCTTTTCACTAATTTGAGAAAGATTGTGGAACTCCGCTTTGCGTTCGGAGTTCTTTGGAGCAAAGCCTCTTTGTGACTTGTTAATAGCATGCACGATTCTGAAGCCACCTGAAGACTCACATCTCACCACTGTTACCAGCTGTCACCTTAAGTTACAAAGGCTCATTGCCCTGGTAACGTGGTGCTCGAAACCTGAGCCAGAAGGAACCTGAACCCCAAGGCAGACGCTGTTCTGTGTGCAGCTCTGCAGATTAGGCTGCAAGGAACGTAGCTGGTTTTACGTGCAGATCTAAGACACAGCTCGGACACCCAACAAGTGTTTAGATAGTGTAATCTTCAATAACTGTGGAGGTCTAGATCATCAAACACGTCTTTGGGGTATGGGTTTCAGAAGTGTCACCACTTGGTGCTTGTATGGCTCCCAGGTTGAATTTGTGGCGTGCTGAACGGCGTGTAGGAATCCGGCTGAACACCTGGACTACGTGCAAACTCTTGTGCTGAAGTTCAAACTGGCAGGAATGAATTTTAAATCGGTACTTGAAGTACGTGCTTCCTTGAATCGGGACCAGATATTGGATTCGGTGGAAAGCACTCATGCTTGGCTGAAGCATGGAGATCTGTCTCTATTAGTGTGTTCTCTGGTTTTCAGTTCAGGGTGCCTTTGGCTTCTGCGTCAGCTGTGTTTTATCACTTTAAAATGCTGTGTAATGCTGCATCAATAAATTCTGTATTAGTGAAATCTGCAAAGAAGCAACAGCCTTATCTTAATTAAGCAAAATATATGACTCCTGCCACAGACCACACCACGAGCCAGTCAACCTTGTAACAGTCACTTTTTTCTTTTCCTTGATGCTCCTTTAGGTTTTGGGTTGTTTTTTTTTTTTACTGTAGAAATTGGTTTTAGGGGAGAAAAGCATGCATCATAGAAGTATGACAGAAGGGAAGCAAGCTATATTGCTTGATAAAGTAGTATCTCATGTGGTCTCTCCTCTTTTAGCCCCTTCTGTACCTTTGAAATATGGACTGTTCTGCAAGATCTAACCCTGGTGCCTTCCATC
Source organism: Pygoscelis adeliae (assembly GCF_000699105.1). NCBI lineage: Eukaryota > Metazoa > Chordata > Aves > Sphenisciformes > Spheniscidae > Pygoscelis > Pygoscelis adeliae. Next base: position 200,073 of record NW_008824357.1, on the reverse strand, counting down.
TGCCTCCCAGACACCAGGGCTGACATCTTGAAGCTAAAAGAGATCTGCTACTGGGTTTGACTGTTAAATTTTCCAAAGCACTTGAAGTGACTTAGATCAAATGGATCTGTCTTCCTGCAGGTTCTTTTTTGTTTGGGGTTTTGTTTTCTTGACCCAGAAAATTCAGGCAGCTGTCTGATGTACTGTATGAAGCTGAAGTGGGTACCTTGAAAATGAGGGATATAAAACCACATTCCACTCTGACCTTTGCTGTGTACCTTGAGCTACTTTGACTGCTTCTTAGAGGTACTGATCATACTTTCTTAGCTAAATGTTTGCCAAGCTGATGTTACTCTGCATCTCCAAAACATGAAGAGATGTATTTTCAGAGAATTTATTCTTTGTTTTCCCCTTTCAGAAACCGTTGGCTTGCTTTGTGGAGAGCCGCTGCCATGTTCTGCTGCGTCAGTGGCTGGTTTTATTTGGAGATGACTGACCTCTATCTATATATAATCAGGAAAGCACTTTCTGTTTTTACCGAATGAAAGGCAATGTATAAACGCAAGCCATTACTCAACATACCAATCTGGGATCATAACTCTCCAGAGAGAGACTACATATGCAGTGTTTTTGTGTGGCTGAGGAACTCCATGCTCCGCCTGGGTTCCTTCACTCAATCACTTGATTTACAGTAGCTGCTTTGCTTGTACCTATTTCTCTTTAACTTCTTGATTTATATAGGAAGGTTAAATGACTCTGGGTTTAGGTAGGTAAGTAAACATGCTTCTAAATCGGCTGCTGTGCTTGATTTCAGCACTGACCATTTAAAGACCAGTTAGCTCTCTTTGATTGCTTCCTTGCTTAAAGGCAAAGGAAAGGTGGCACCTGCCTCTCTGGTTCCACTCGGTGCATTTAACTCTTTTGCTTTTAGCTGAATTCCTTGCATCCTCCCCAGCTAGCTATTTCCGTGCCCCCTAAACACACGGTAAGATCCATAGATAGGTGACTTAAAGTCAACCAGACTTGCTGGAAGGCTGTGGCTGATTCAGTCACTGCTTGCTGTTTACCACGGATAGGAAGGAGCCTCTTCTAAGTCTGTGCAGTGGGAGCAGTCCTTCCCGCTGCAAGGGGTGTGTGTCTTACCCCGAACGCTTGTTGGAAAGACAATCTGTTTCCAGCTCTTCTTTTTGATCCTTTTGCACAGCTTTGAACAGTATGCAGGTGCTTTAGTCTGCATGTGGCGTGCTCCCAAAAGAATGGGATGCATCAGTACGTAACTTTGCCTACTGCTTTTCTGCAGAGGCTCCGCTCCAGGTTCTCTCATGGGAACTGATGCTGCCTAGTAACAAAAGGAGAGAGGCAACAGGGAGTAGGAATGGTATATTAGCTGATTGAGAAAGAATTCTAGGGCTAGATAGTTATCACTGAAGATAAGGTTCTGGTATTTCTCTATTTTTCTACCAAAAAGCTGGTATTAATGAAAGTGGCGTTAGCTGAATGCATAAGAGGAGGTCTGAAGAGCTAGAAACCTTGTAGCTGGTGGAAGGAAATGGAATAGATACAAGAGGTGTTTTACTTCCAAGTTTTAGTCAAAGTTTTGAAAATATATTACTAGCAAATCTATGATGAGGATTTTTTTGTAATGCATGTGATGACGAGTTTTAGAGGATCTACAAGACCTGCGTCCGGAATGCATGAAAAAGAGTTGCCTGACACAGAGTAGGGGAAAAGGGCCTCTCTGTTCTCAATGGAAATTTAGATCAACTCTTACCAATATCAGGCTCTTTGTCCTGCAGAACAGCAGAGCCAAGTGGGGTGGCTACTCAGCTCTTGTGTATCCGCAGCAGCTCAATTCCTAGTAGAGCTTATACTGGCAGTTGGTTTATAACTGGTGTGGCAAGTAGGATCAGAATGAGGCTCCTTGATCTTTATAAAACAGTGAGTTTAGTGGTAGAATAGCGTTCAGTCCTCCTCCCAACTTCTACAGGCAATCAAATGCTATTACTCATTGCTGCTTTCTGAAATCGTGAAAGTACAGATGGTATCATATTGTTTGGAGGCTACCACAGATAAACTGTGATGAAAATTCTTTGTTACTAGCGATTTCTAGCTCGGTTCTACTTTTAAATATGTTTATTCAGTGAAGGAGAAAGAAACCGTGGGGCTTTTTCATTTTAATTTAGAAACCTCACTGACTCTCGGCTGTTGCCATTTAAAACGTAGTTATGGTCAGAAAAATGGTGCTATGAAAAATAAACAACCTGGGGATTGCCGTAAATTTTGCTTGCTCTCTCCAAGACTCCCAGATCAAATTTTCTCTGCTTACAGATCCAAAAGGTTTCTGTGCAGCTTGCCAGTACTGCAGACTATGTGAAATTGCATTGGAAACTGTTCTTTCAGCCTTTCTTTGGATCTGCGCTATGCCTGAATTTCTGCAGTCAGGACCAGCCAGGTTGCTATGGCAGTCAGACCTGAACATTGATGGACCGTAGTCTTGCATCCTATTTCTAATAGCAACAAGCATCAGGTATTTTTGAAAAGGGTACAGGAAGCTTCTCAAAAAGGAACTGTGTGGTACCTTTTGGTGTAAGTGTTCTTGTATAGCTGGAAGTGTCTTTTTGGCCTGTAACTAGCCTGGCTTTCCATCTTCTTTGGACTTTGCAAGCAGCTGCCCATGCTGTTAATTTTACGAAAAAAGGTGAACTGAAATTTGCCCGTGATCCTCTCCCACAGGTTTTGTTCCTGAGAACACAAACCAGTTTAGCAAAACAGTGTCGCTCACTTGCCAAGCACTGTAAGTCCCACTGGTTTAGAAATAGATGATTAAATGCTTTGCTGAAACAGGAGTTGTGAATGCAATACATAGCCATTCACGAGGACAGCTGAAAGCGTTGTGTGATCTGGGTTAAATGGAACTTGAGATGTCTGTTCCTTGTGCTGCTCTCCTGCCCGAACCTCGCACACCAGCTCTTCGGGGACCACGTCTGTGTAATTCCTTTTCCGATTGCTACTTAAGTTTTACATTGGCGTAGACTTTTCGACAGGAAATCCTAAGGGCACTACCCCATTGACCTTACAACAGCAACTGGAATGTGCCTGCCGCCTTCCACGGCCAGTGCTGTTCTTTAAACGATTATAAAGGGACAGATAGCCCATGGAACAGGTTTGCCCTCTTTGTGGCAATTTTCCCTTTTTTCATTACTCGGACATGACTTTATTGCTGCCGGAGAGAACAGACAGTGTTAAAGTGAAGAAGCAGGTTTAATGAAGGAGATTTAATGAAAAGTTGTAGGGATAATGTAGCTCTGGCTGTATGTTGTGACTTTAGTCCAACTATTTATTATAGTCCGAGTAGTACGTTGTGCCCAGCTAAGAAAGGTATGGCTGGGAAGTCCTGCTAAGCCGGAATCTATACTTTTACTGGGCTTCTGGCTGACTGAGCCAGAAAAAAGTAGTCACAGCTTTGCGTGCTTTTTATACACCAAACCTCCCATGTGATACCCCTTCTGCCCCACTCCCAACAGACCACAAAATTTAGGGTGAGTTTACTGGTTATGCTCCACACTGAAAAGAAACTTGTCATGGTTTTCAGCATGAAAGTAAGGAACGAATGTGCAGGAGAGCTGCGGTCACTAGCTACTTGCATAGGCAGATACAGGGAAAATATAATTCACCGAAGTGACATGAGAAGCTGAGTTATTTTCCCAGAGCAGATCTGTTTTGCCACCAGAGGCCAGGAGCTCAGCTGGAGGAAACTGGAATGGCTTCGCTTTTTTCTTTCTTTCTTTCTAATTGTGTTCTGGAGCGTTGTGCATGGTGGCGGCCTGGTGCCCGGATTACACAGGCTGGCTGTTGGTCCTCCCCCTTTACACAACAAAAGGATACTGACAATCAGGTTGGAACACCTTAAATATTTGGGAGAAGTTTTTTGGTTCCTTTTCTGAGGCTGTCTCCTTGTATTATGCAGTAGGACATGAAAATTCTTGTTCTGTTCATGCGTTAAGAATGGATCACTCTGTTTTGTTACCAAATAACAGAGGAAAGTGAAGCAGCTGTGACAACTTAGGCATTGAAAAATCATAAATCATCTTCACTTTCCCCTGTCCCCCAGAAATCATGAAAAATAAATGCGGAGCCCTTTAGGAGATATTTTTACGCTTTTCATTCTTTATAGCTGGGAGGCTTAAAAATGTGGTGCTTTTGACATCATCATGTGACTTTAGAATTGGGGATTTTAATAAATAATAAGTGCAATTAAAATGGCAAGAGATAACACTAAAGAAGCTTTAAAAATAGTCTCACAATGCGGTTGCTCCACAGGTAGACACAAATGTCCATAAGCATCTACTCAATTGGTGATAGAAGTGGCAATAATATGTAGGCTTCAGGTGATAATCAGGCTTTTACAAGAACTGTACGTACTTAACAGTTGGGCGGGCAAAAGTACCTTTGTTTTGTTTAGCTTATTCTGTTCTTTGGTTGCGGATGTTCTGGGTTAATTAGTATTGGAGCCACATTACTTGAAAGCTCCTATCTACCAATTTTCTCTTACAGCAGATAAATCCTCTCTTTCTAATTTCTGCCTGTTTTCTTTCATCCTATGAACCAGGCTACAACCGTAAAGGATATTCTTGGCCACAAAAATTTTCTTAATATTGATTTCCCTGCTTGCAGATGTGAAGGCTCCTATGTTAGCATCTCCTCAAAGCTCACCTTCCATTACTGGCTGGAGGAATGGTTGCTTCTTCTGGGCTATGCCATTTACTTCTGTTTTGCTATTTATTTTCCTTTGGGGAAAACCCATTTATGTCATGTACCAAGAAAACCTCTGGGTGTCTTTCTTGCCGCTTCCGATACGTCAAACGCAGGATGCTTGGCTCAGTGAACACCTTGTCTGACCTCCTGGAGTATTTCATCCTTTCCCCTCCCCAACTGATGTTTTCAAAATAGCCGTCTGGTTGACTTAGCTTATGCACACAGATGAACTAGTTCAGGTGAAGGCATGGTCTGAATTAGAGGTGGACTTCTGTTGATTTGTTCAATCCAGCATTCACTGGGAATACCACACATGAACCACTGTTTCCAGATAGCAACTGTTGTAGACACCTAAGTTTCGCTGCAAGGTGTTAAGGAGCAAATGTTAGCTCTTCTCGTTTGACCTCTTTGTGGAGTATAGGGACCCTTAGCACACAAGCTTTTTACTTAATATAACCTCCTTCACCGAACCTTAGAAGTTAACTACCTTACCATTTGCTGTATCGCTGCAGAATGCAAGAAAAATAGCTTGTGTACTTTGGTTTGAAGAGATTTCTAACCTTTTTCCTTAAGGTTAATCAGGCCTATTAGCAGAAGTTAATTAGAGTAATTAGGTTAGTTAGCATATTCTCCTTAGTCTTTGCTAAAACTGGGAGTTCAAGGACCACAGTAAATATACTGAGATTAATGAGAATATTCTGCTACGGTTTGCTCCCTTGTATTCTGGAGAGGTGATCAGTGCCCCATCAGTTCTTCTCTGAATGATTCTTTCTCAGATGACTTTATCATAAATATTGTAAGTAGCCATAGACTGTTCTTTGCTGAGTTACTTAATGCATTAAACTTTTATCCTGTTCATTATACCCTCTCTTTGAGAACTGGTGCCCTTAAGAATATGTTGGTGAAAACAGAAGTATTTTTTCCCCCCTGAGGGAATTACATTGTGCTTGGTCTAAGGAAGCTATTTCAAGATCTTCTATGGCATTGCTTCTGTTCAGTCTTGCAGCTTGTCTTTAGCTATTCTGACATGTACTTTTTGAGCTGTTATGTTTTGGCTACTAGCTATTTTCTCATATACTTCAGCCTCTGACGTCACTGGACAGACTGGATACACTTCAGCTCATATCTTGTCTCAGATAAGGGAGTGTATGCTGGAAAAACTAGATTTTTCTTTTATGTTTTTTTCTTTAGACAATACAGATCTGATTTCCCACCTGCTGTTTCCCTATCCAGTAGAGCAGGGGGACGGGAAACATTCCCCTTCTCTCTAAAGGCTTTTTTCTTAGTCAGGCCTTGCAGCTTCTCCCATCCCACTTCCTCATTAACTCCTTGTGTCTACTTTGCACCGATGCTTGGTGTGACTTCCAGAGTTTACATTCTGCTGATGAGAAAGCTGGTGGCCTTCAGCTATCTGTCAATATCTGGCCGGTGGCCATAATCTGGGTTTACTTGGCCTTTGGCATGATACTAGCAGATCATTGAATAACCCCTTTTCCATGCGCATTGTAGTCACAGCTCATCCAGCGCTGCTTAAACACCACACCGTCTATGAGTGCATCTCATGTCCCCCCGAATATTTTTATTTTGGCAGATTTTTTTTCCTATTTTTTCCGTAGTCTGCCTCTATATAACCGATAAAGTACTAGAGGGTTATGTAATTTGTCTGCATCTTACTTTACTCTAGGCAGGATCTATGCCAAACACTGAAGCTGGTGTATTCAGATGATCAGTCTTTCATTCCCTAAAAAGCTCTACTGCTTTTAGTATCTGAGCACATAATTTCTTCCCTTTTGCTTGCCCCATCCAGAAAGGTGTCACTTTGGGGTGAAAGGTAATTTTAAAAGTGCAGATACTTTTTTTTTTTTAAAAAAAGATGTGAAAACCACCTGGTTAAATCTCAAGAGAAATTGATGGTGTGGGAGGCTAGGGTTACTTGAAGTGAATTGGAAAAAGATGCAAAGTTGTGGCTGATAACGCTTGCTGATGTGCAGCTCATGCATACCAAAATATGCCCTTAACTACTTCCCATGGTGTTGCTTTGCTGCTCCCAAGTTCATGGCGGTATGCAACTGAAACCTGATAATTTAAATTTGCATTGCAGTACATAAGAAAGGTGAGTCTGTTCCTTTTTGAAAGATCTTCAGAGGCCAAAAAGAAAACCTAGACAAAGCACTAGCTGAAAATGAGATACTGATTCCATTTTGTAGATAGTTAAATCACAGGCAAGCTGCAGAGATCCTTTCAAGGCTTAAAGCTGGGAGGTTGCCATCCAATTTTCAAACTGTCCCCAATTAGCTTTACCCCTATCAGTCTAGAAGTCTCTGGCTCGAATAGAAACTGAACACCTGTCTCCTGGTGATTGCATATTTGAGCTTCTGGACCAGTGTCTTCCACCTTTTACC
>NW_008824357.1:168098-192921 GCF_000699105.1 Pygoscelis adeliae | reverse complement strand
AATGATTTTTGCATGCTGTAAAAAGACTGATGATAAATTCATGTGTGTATATAAAGAAGCCGTCAGATTGTTTGACCTTGAAATGTGAAGAGAGTTGGGCAGAGACAGACAGACTGAAAGCAACACAGCTGGACTTCGCTCTCTCCCCTCCCTTTTCCATCTGAATTGGCCGGTGTGGCAGGTGGACCCTTGTCCCCATCCCGCTGCCTATTTGCATGCTGCCCTGCCTGTCTCTCAGCCGTCTGTGCTCTGTCTTCTCTGGTAGCCGAGGGACGTGACCCAGCGCTTTGATCCTGCCAGACTTGGGTTGATGCCGCTAAGAAGCAGAAGCCCATTGCTAAATGGGCCCTGTGGGTTAGATGGCATCTCTCTGCTTCTCCGTGCCTTTGCTGTGCGCGCACACAGACCTGCCTTCCGTCAAGCCTGGCTCCGCAGAGCGCCTGTCTCCTGAGATACTACAGGACAGGCGGAAGGCTACGATTTGAGAAATCAGCCTTAGAAAGAAGGGACAGACATGGCAGCAGACTTCAAATGCCCTCTCTTTCCTTCCTAATGGACAACTTTGGAGGGGTATCAAGGAGACGCACTACTGTCCTACTAGGTTATTTAATCGTGACTTTTCCCTTCCCTTTGATCTACTGTTGGCTGCTGGGGAGATTTCGCTGTCTCCCAGTGGTTACTCTGTGGGAGACAGCAGCGACAAGAAATGGCACAAGGATAGTAAGTGTGGGGACGGCGGGTAGTGGATGAAGACGTGTGCTCGTGTACAGCTCTCTGTTGAGACCTGAAATGAAATGCCTTTGGAATGGCCTGGTTGAACCCCGCTTTCTGTGAGAATTGGGCATTAGCAGGCTGACTGCTAATGGGAAATGCACAGTGATGAATATTTGAGTCACACAAAGTCCTTCCCCTGTTCGCTAATCCACCTGTTAAAGACTCACTTTTATGTAAATCTCTAATCTGATTTCTCATTAATCACTGTATTAGAACATCCACCGACTTGTACTGTGGACAGTCTGCCATATTTATTACTTCCATCACAGAAACACATGAAGACCTTTATTCTGGAAAGAATCTGTGCCAGGTAATGTACAAATATCAGTTCCACACAGCAGAACCCCAGTCAAAGTTTGTCCTCAGAAAGCTGTGCCAGGCCAGGAATGCGCCAGCCTAGATCTTGGGAATGTAACTTCAAAGGCTCTTAAAAGAGGAGTAAGTGGATGAAATTTGATGGCTTATGCTATACAGGAGCTCGGAGATGATGTTCCTCCCTGGTCTTAAAATTTTGAAACTTCCTTCAGGTTTTCTCCTCGCTACAGCTTGGGTTACTAAAAATACAGTGTTAATAACAAAAATACTCTTGTATGTTTATATAAAACAATGTGTAGACCTCACAGTGCTTTACAGTGCAAAGCGAGTGGTGGTATTCCCACTTCTAATTGCAGGAAAAATAAAAACAAATGGGGGGATAGCAGATCTTGCTCAAGGTCATGTGCAAGATAGAGAACTAAATCCAAGTATTTGAGTCCAGGTTTGACTCTTCCGTTGAACCCTATTTCATTGCCAGAGAAAGTTCAACTTGATAAAAGACGTAGAGCTGAGGTCATCCCATCAGTAGCCTCTGCAACCGTAAGAGTGGTGAAACTTTCCTCCAAACTATACAAATGTTCAGTGAAAGTACTAGGAGTAAAATCCAGGAGGAGTAATAATTGAGTCAAGGATAAAGGGACAGAGTTAGTAAATCGCAATCATTATTCAGCGATAATATTTCTTACTGTCCAAAGAGAATATTCAACTACTGCCTAGGAAAAAAAAATAAAAAAATCACTAAGCAGAAAAGAAGTTATTAAGAAAAGATAATGGAGGGAAGGGAATATTATGCTGATTCTCCAAACAGTTATGAATGAATATAGATACACTGTCTGTGATAAAAGAAACACATTTCCCCAAAGAGAATTGGAAAAAAGAGTCATTGCTAAACACTGATCTGTCTTTCAAATACCGAGTACTAAAATAACCCACCTTTTCAAGTTTTCCGTTGATAACTCCTAATGAGAATCTTTGAGTCACGAAAACGTTTAGAGATTTCAATCTTGTCGTATAAGAGCAATAAATCAAAAAGATGGGACAGACAGCCACTTCATGAGAAGTCCCTGAATCAGTCATTTAGCACTTTAAAAAGTGCAAAAGAAAAACCTGCCTTCTGTACAGTGTTTATAATAGATCAAATGTTTCTATTTTATAACAGTAATCAACAAAATTGTGGAAGCAGCTCCTTTGCAAAAAGCTCTGGAATTAGAAAATCAGATGGTCTCTTAACATTGCAGTCTGTTTGCAGTAAGTCAATTGACTGCATTACCAGAATGAATTTTAAAAAAACAAAACCACCTCCAAAAAAAACCAGTTATCCTTGCAAGTTCAACCCCCCCTTGAAGCTTAGGCACGTGGCATTTCGCATCTGATTGATTGACAAGCTTGCAATTCAGGTGAGAGCCGGGCTACAGTCCCTTAAACCAAGCAACCATTTTATGGTGGCAACTACTGAAAAATAAGCTACCAGTGGGAGCGATGCAGTCATCGGCTGCCTGTCTGTATTTCTGTTGTTCCTGCGGGTCCCCACAGAGACTGATGTCCAACATGCTGCGTATAGCACTAACAAAACAGCCAGAGAGAGACGTGAAGAGTGGATAATGTTGGGAAAAGTTTAGAAGAGGGAACAGGGCTGTAAAGAACAAAAATGATTTGGCAAAGGTCATAAGAAAGTCACAAGGAAGAGGCTTCAAATGTGATAGATACTCTTGTCTGTGGCCTGAATTACACTGCCATCCTCAGAAAGCTTCCTGGTACGAAATAAGGATGAAGTTGATCCTCCCAGACGTGCCATGGAGCTCCTGGCTTCTTCGTGACAAGAGGCAGCCTCTATTCGTATGAAAGATGTGTGCACAGATGGGAGAAACCTCATCGTGTCCTTGGGGGCGAGGGTAGTGTTGCTCAGATTTTAACTTCCGTTGGAAGGTGGGGAAGACCATTTATCACCTTCTGTTGAGGTTTGCTAGAACAAAGAAGAGAATAATTTGAGTTTCTTTTCTGCGTCTTTGCCGTGAGGGAAGATTGATTGCTGGCCTTTTTGTTTATATGGAAAGAAGGACTCTTCTAATATCCCACCTCAGTTATTACCCCTTCATTTTGAGATTTGATTGAAAACTAAAGGCTTTTTTGGTATTTACTATCTATTTCCAGCCAATGAACATTGCTTTAGATGTGCAGGCCCATTGATTTTTTTTTTGGAAGGCTTGAAAATAACTGATGGGTGCAGAACTCTTGAGAAATCAGTGTCTCTGGCTTAAATATGTGGCTACTGTATTGGGTGTCTATGAATGGGCTAGCCCCCTGCAAAATCACGTGGAGATGTATATCCTTGCTTGTGCAGCAAGATACTCGTGCAAATACAATGTGTTAGTAAACGTGCTGCTGCACACGTGCAGCTCTAGGTATTAGGCTCGGGGAGGAAGATTGCGTGCATGGCTACTATATAAAATTCTTCTAAAATATTATTTTGGATTTATATTTTAGATTATATTTTAGATTATATCTGTCCTAGTGTCAGTCTGACATCTGGCTGAGATCAGCCACTACTTAATTTCAGTTTAGGATTAAATCTAGACTATCTCTTAGACCAGTGAGTGATAGTAATAAATCATGCCTTTGCTCTAGGGCAGTGCTATAATGACTTAGACTTGTGGAGTAGCAGCAGCGGTTCATCTGTTCTGCCCTCAGAGAATTCAGTGTCACTAGGAAAAAGGCAAAAATGTGTCTGTAATCTCTTTTCCTGACCCCTTTGGACAAACTGGGTAGCTAATTAGATGGTTCATAGGGTATGGCCTTCAACAGGGTGTGGTAACAGATATGAAGCTTTCTCTGTTCCCCTATATTGTCTGTATAGCTTTGAGCTATCGCTTTCCTATCTCTTATTCTATTCAGGATATGTAAAAACTGGTAGTGTCCTGTGGATGAAAATCTAGTATAAAAGAACTACTACCTTTTTTATTCTTTAGTATCATTCCAATGTAAAGCTCATGTTGATTTTTTTAATTAATTATTTCTTTTGGGGCTATGCTGCTTTACTGTTTAATTCTGCAGCAAAGCAGGGATCTCTTTCCAAGACGCCAGCTCAAATGATAGCATTCCCACTGCTTCCCATTAAATGGGGTTGCACAGATTGCTGCAAGACCATTTGCAAATTTTAGGTTTCAAGGCCATATGCAAAATCCTTGTTGGATGTTCTTACGCTGCTTGTGTGAAGCGTTTCGGATTGCTCTGATAATATTTTGGGGTGTATACTGATAGACTGCTTGTTTCCTCTAATACTTCAGAATTCCAGTGCAATTTTTTTTATTTTCTGGCACCTGAGCTAGTTTTTCATCTGCGTTTTATGATTCGTACGTTGGTTTTGGGTCAACATAGCATGGTTTTAAGTGTCCTGATGGACGCAAATGAGAGAGCATAGGGAAGGGTTGACTGCGCAATGTTTAGCACTCAGCCTGTTGAAAGGATTGGAATGATTTACAGGAGACATGCATTTCAAAACTGGCACAACTCTCTCAGCCTGGTGTGTCAGCTAATCTTCAGCCTATCTAACAGTCCAATCATTGAGGCCAAGTTTCCTCAGCTTCCAAATAAGGCTGCTGTGGCCCAGGGCCCATTATGGTCTTTTTTTCTTATCCGGTCTCCTTGATCTTTGCTGGTACGATAGCAAAACCCATTCCAGGTGGCAGCATTTTTGTATGTGAAACTTTAACTTCTAACTTAACTAGATGTGTCATAGGCAGAATATATTTGTAACTTGCAAAGCTTGATTGACGTGGTTTCCGCTGCTATCCCATCCACATCTATCCTTCAGTGGAGCTATAGCAATAACAACTTAGTGATGTGTTGATGTAAGATTGGGAAATGGTTACCTAGAACAATTTCCTCTCAAGCTATTTTTACCTGCACTCTTCTCTGCCTTTTTAAACGCTTAGGCTCTACTAATTTCCATAAAAAAGAAATTTGGTAGTTAAAGAAACAGGCAAATCTTCATTGCAGTAAGAATGAGGGGAGCTTAGTAACTTTGGCTGAGTTTGAATTACACTTCTTTGTATTGGCTTTCAATGAACGTGTGCTGTGAATGGACATGCAGGAAAAAAATAAAGCGATGGCCTTTAAAAGGGAGTGGCTTAAAATTTGCATGTACCAGAGTCGCCCGTTTGGCACAGTCTGTAGTAACATGTGTTCTGAATGCCCCAAGGCTCAGAGGCAAAATATGGTGTGGTTGGTCTCATATTTGTATCGGAGATCCTATGAAGTAGGAGTATCGTATGACTCGACTGTCTCTCTGTATATTGATGAGCTGCTATTGGGTTAGATGTTTAATTAGTGTTAGCAATCACGGACTTGTGCAAGCAGAAAGATCCCTTGAAGCTGTGTTGATTTACACGTGGCAGGAATTTGATGCTTAGGTTAGTAATGACCTTTTTCAGTATACTCCACCTAAAGAAATATTAAAACATAATATAGCAGATGCTTGGCTGTATAAATGGGATCTAACTTAGCATTAGCTGAGCATCTGGCGCATTTCCTCCCTGCAACCTGCTGAGAAGCAAACTTTAGGGAGCAATTTATGCTAATCCCTTCTGCTGTTTGTCGTAGGCTTTTCTAGCCATTCTGTTGGCAACCAAGATGCACAGGGCAAAGCGTCCAGTTCAATTGGTCTGACAGTAGGAGGTAAAGCAGGGATCTTGGCTTCATCAGCTGGGATCAGAGTGATCAAAGATGACACTGATGTATGTTGGAAACTGGGTACTGGACCACAATGTTCTTGGACCAGTGCACAGCAGAATTACTTCAGTGCACACCTAGGCTCTGAGGACTCTTTTCTCGTATCAGCTAAATAGTGATTGTCATGGTTTAACCTCAGCTGGCAACTGAGCACCACACAGCTGTGTACAAAGCAAGTGATGCTCACCACCCACTGACCGATGCCCAACCAGTCCCCGAGCAGCGGTCGCTGCCCCCCAGCCGACTCCCCCCAGTTTCTATACCGAGCGTGACGTCCCATGGTATGGAATATCCCTTTGGCCAGTTTGGGTCAGCTGTCCCGGCTGTGCCCCCTCCCAGCTTCGTGTGCACCTCCTCGCTGGCAGAGCACGGGAAGCTGAGAAGTCCTTGATTTAGTATAAATGCTGCTGAGCAACAACTGACACATCGGGGTGTTATCACATTATTCTTGTACTAAATCCAAAACACAGCACTGTGCCAGCTACTAGGAAGAAAATTAACTCTATCCCAGCCGAAAACAGGACAGTGATGACTCTGTCACTGACCTCAGGTTTCACCCAGCCCTCTTTTGGGGCGTGGTTTGCGATGATCATCTCTCTTGTTTTTTGGATTCGTTGGTGGAGAACCTTGGGGCAGGGTGGTATTGCAACCAAACCCAAAGCACTCAGTGGTATGTCTCGACACTGAATGTGTAAATGCGGATTTCATTCTACTGGTTATCTGGCGGATGCAGAGGGTTGTTATTTCTTTCAGAAATTAAGTAAGCCTAAAGGTTAAGCCTGCAGGGTGTTCTCAGCCCTGTAAGAATTAATATGGTGACATTTAACTGCTATGAAAAAAAAAAGTTTTCTTTTTTTCCTCTCCCCGCCCCCCCCTTGCCGTTTACTTGAAAAATGAAGTAGTTTGCTTTGCATGCTGGTGCAGTAGTGGCTTTTTAAAATAAATCAACAGATCACACAACTGTCACTGTCATTTCTTAGGCTAATGCAGAGACAGATTATGGTTATCTCTGCTACCACAGCATGCTACCACAGTTGGCACATGCTGGCTTTTTAATGGCCACTACATTAACTCTTCTGTGTAGAGTCCTTTCCCCTCAAACACAAAGAGGTGGGATCCTCAGCAGATGCCAACTGGCAGATCTCCGCGGAGGATGTTAGTTTTGTATTTTTCACTAATTTGGAATTTTTCACTAGCTTAGATCCCTTGCCCATTGGGAAGTCTCTGTTCGATTCCTCAAACAAAACTGGACCCTGCTGTCAGCTTTGTGTATAAAAACTGGATGCTGTTTCATTGATTTATTCTGCTTCCTTGTGTACAGAAGGGAGGAGAAGAATGGAATGTGATCGTTGGCTGTTTTAGAGGGGTGTCCGTACACAGGCATCGTTCTGCTACTCCAGTTAGAGCTGGTTCTGTGCTTTCTGTTAGTTTGCCGGACAAGAATGACTGTTTACATGTTTGGCTTTTTTTTTTTAAAGTCTTTACCTACCTTATTTGCTTCCTCTTCAAAGTGCCTCATTCAAGCGGGTTTTAAAGAAGTTTCCTGCCTTTTCTCCGATCCAACTGGCTGAAGTAGAATGCAGCTACCAATTCAGTGCACGAATGTTAGAAATGAGAGAACAACCCTGGGTTTCGGCTTGTTCCAAAGCCCAGTGAAATCTTTTCCCATTGGCTCTGCTGGACTTTGGATCATGACTTTTCTTCTTCTCCTCCTTTTTCTCCTCCTTTTTTCCTCTCTTTTTTCCTCCAGAACCATTAAGTTCGCATCTATTAATGTTGTTTATACTTTCTGTAAAAATAAGTCCATTCATTGGAATAAATAACCACTCTCTAAAATTGCGATAACAAAAACTAGCTGAGTTAACACACATTTTCTTACCATGTAAGCGGATGACCGTTGTAGGACAGCATAAAACCAGATTAATAGACTTTGTTTCCCCTGGTTTTCTGAAGAACTGCAAAAGGGTAATTTTTTTAAAATTAAATATTGGGAACATACAGCTAGTTTGAACCCAAGTTATGATCATCTTGTGCAGTTTTCTATAGCTAACAATTTTTATATGATATTAAAAGAGAGTCTTTCTTCCATTTAAATTAATTTCAAACAGTTTCCATTATATCAAGTCATATGTAAAATAAATAAGGTATACAATACTTAAGGTAAAAATTTGGTGACCCTATGTAGTTGTCCTGTTTTGTGGAACTGCATGTAAGACATGCAGTTTACCTCTGTGAAAAGATCTAGTCCAACAAAGTTCCTCAAACACGTGGCTACATTTTAAAAGAACTAATGAGACCGTTGAATTCAGTTGGCGCACCAGCTATGCAAGGAGAATTAAGATTTGAGATGGATCACTATTGACAGTGGGGTACCAGAGGGGAAAGTATTAGCAATGTCTTTGTCAGCCCCTTTTTGGCGAATTTCTATCTTGTTTTTGTACCAGTTTTTTTTTTTTTTTTAAATTGTCATAGCTTATTTCATCTTATTATCTAAATCAAGTCTCTGGAGAGTAGCTTATCCCAGCTTTGATCCATTATGTTGTTTACTCTTGTTTCACAAACCATTAGGGATGCTCACGGATGTAAAATAAGATATCCATCAGGCTAAATCTTGTGAGCCATTTGCTGCAGATGTAGTCTTGTCCTGATCACAGTGGCAGGATTTCAGTGTCCTGATAGAGTCCTTTTTGTGCTGGTAGAGCTCTGCTCTCTCGCTGCCGGGTGTTGGTAGGGACCAGTGGCTACTTCCATTACTAGCACGGCCGTGCTCTCTGGTGTGGGGCAGGTCTTGTCAAAGCTCCACACTTCAGCTTCTCGCCTGTGAATAAAGACACGTGCTTGATTTGTGAAGCCCACAGAGATCAACTACGTAAGAGCTGGATATAGACCCTGTGTAGCTGCTGGGACTGGGAATATGTCCTCTGTCCTTCTGAAAGGCAACCCTTTGCTATTAACTATTCTGTGTTCCTTCTGACTTCTAATGGCATCCACTATATCCGTCTTCGAGTAAGAACCCAATCTGCCTTTGGTGCCTAAAATTGACAGGTTGTGTTATGAAGCAATAGCCAGAAAGCATAATCTACTTATTCAAATGTTGTGAGAGAATGTGTAAATCGGGGTTCTCCTGGTTGCTTTGATACATCAGACACAAAAAAATGCCGTTAATGACTCGTGGCTACAACATAAGCTGGATGGAAATATTTTACTTAATTTGTAATAGCAATAGCTGCTAAACGTGTGTGTCTTTAAGCAGCTTTTTCACTGGAAGTTTGGGTTTATCCCACAAATGAGAAGAAAATAAAGCAGTCGCGTGTCCCATCCTGTTACACACACGCACGCGCCATTATTTCTTCTTGTTTTCCAAGCATTGAGACAGGTTAAGAAATATGCAGGAATGAATTTTTTAATCTTCATATTTTGTGCTTTTAGGTGAGTTTACTCTTCAGTTGCCTTGAAATAACTGAAGGATTAGGGGGCTGGAGGAGATGCATACGTTTGAATCTGTGGAAGTCAAAGACAAACTGAAGTGCTCCTCCTTAGCATAGACAAAGAGGACTCTAAAGGAATTTTCTCTGCCAGGTATTTTTTTGATGGTCAAGAAGCCTTCAGACACCAGCTCAGCAATCTCTCTCCCACATTACTCCTGGCCTGGGTAGGTATAAGTGTGTCATCTTTTGCTTTGCTTTCTCAAAGCTCAATGTGAGCACGCTCGTCCCCCGCAGCAGTTTTGCCTACAGAACTTGAGCTCTGAGCAATTCCTCTGAGCTTTGCCAAAGCTCCACTTGGGGCTCCGTGGCTTGATTCATTGCTGGTGTGAAAGAGGGCGGTCCCACTGACGTATTGGGATAGCGCTGATAGGTAGGAGCCCCCAGTTTGAGTTCTTTCATGCAAGGTTATTCAGAATATACTAAGAAGTGGAAACTACAGCAAATACAGTTATGGGAGGGGTGTGCTTATTAGATTTTTTTAATTCTTTTCCCTTTCTAAAAGCAGAGCGTTATTTAAAGCGTAAGCCCACAAAGCTCTCATAAGTAACAGTGTGTTTTGAACAAGGGAAGGCCATCGGCTTTAGCTGTTGTGAGAATTTATACAGCATTCACTAAGCTCCCAAAGTTCTAAGCCAGCTCCTTCCCAAAACACTTGCAACCAAACTGCTCCCTATGGCACTCGTGAATTCAATGACATAAATTGTTAGAAGTGCTATAATATAATTTGTAAATGATGTTGATTTACTCATTCCAAAGCCTTTTGAAGTAAATAGATTGTGTTAATTTTCTCCAACTAGCTGTACATTCAGAACAACCATTGAAACACTCCATTTAAATATATATTCAATTAAACTAATGATGTTTTAGAACATCCTAAATAACAACGCATCGCAAGGACAGCTGTCCATATCCTTTATTTAGGTTTACACTCCGCACTGCTGCTACACATTTTGCTGGTTTATTTTTCTTACAAATATGAGTGTCAATTACCGACTTTTCTGCTTCACAAAGAGCAGCAGCCGCCCCCAACTCAAGACTGGCAATTAAAGGAGGAGGAAAGCAGGGCAACAAAGGCCATAGTTAAAATAAAAAGCTCTTCAGGTGTAATGCTTTGGTGTAAAGCTTAAGGCTATCAAGATGGTGTAAAGAGACTCTAGGGTAAAGGAGAGTTGGGCCCTGTAATATACAGTGTAATTATGCAAATTGATATTACAAAAAGGGCTTTTAATTAGGAATGCTAAACAACATTTTAATAATGCCAGGTCATTAATCGGTGTGGGAGTCAGTTCTATCAGAAGACGTACTATGGGCTAAGAAAAAGAAACATGCCAAGACCTTTGCTGAAAAGCATTTACGGATGTTAACCTCGTTTCATACTTTCATGTCAAGTATTTACCAGGAAGGGATTTTCCCCACACAGTCTCGCAGTCGCATGAGTTTTCTTTCTCTGCACTGAAATCGGTTTCTAATGAGTTTCGTCTTCTCGGTAAATAAATCTCCAAGTAAAACTAACTTCCAAGGTAATGATTTCTGTTTTGAACCCACTGTGAACTCATATAAACTCCCAACATCATTGTCACCTTTTAATTTTAATAATTACTGCTTCTGTTTGCCACTAAACCTTCTGAGGTTGTTCCATTCAGTGTAGAAATCCACTAATGTTCAGCTTGTTAGGATATGAGACCCCTCATTAACTCAGAGTATTAAATGAAACAGTTGAGTTAGTAACCAAATCGACAAAGAAACAGCTGACTCTCTCAATGATTAGGGACTTTGTCATCTCGTTCATGGATTAATTATATGGTCCATTATACTGAAATGTGTTTTTGATATCGAGACTAGTTTTGTTCTTGAGTTTTTGTACTTGCCAGCTGCTTTAATGTTCTTTATCTTTCTGCGAACAAGCACCAAATTACAGATTTCTTAACTTGAAGGACAAATTTAGAACATGTTTTAAATAACACATTCAAAACTAAGTTCAAGGATAACTGTATGTAGAATAATCTTCAGAAAGGTAGGTCTGGTATAGCTCTTCTCTGCTGTGATATGTCCGTGAAAGCAAACAAACGAGCAAGAACACCCAGGAAAATCGGTTTCAATGCTGCACGTACTTCCTAGGAACAGATGTTCTTCTGGGAGGGGAAGCCATGGAGAGAAAGTAATAATAAACTCTTTTGTAACTGTTCAGGAGGTTAGCCTGTTACGTTGAACACAGTCCCCAGTCATCAGAGTTATTTATATTTGTACTCTGAAAATCAATTGGATTGTAATTTTGAAGCCTTATTTCAAACAAACGTCTCAATACGTTGGCATTGTAGAAATTCGGTGAGAAACAGCCCTTGGCACAGGAACTATCTAATCAAAATAGATAAAAGATAAGAAAGAATCACAGAAATGTCATGCGTGTTTTACAGAGGAGGGGATCCAGAATATGGAATTAAATATCTTGGAGATGAAATCAGAAGTTATTGGCAGATCGTGGTTTCAAACCAACGGGGCTGAAGGAAAGTTGAGCTCAAAGAGGTGAATTTCATTCCGAGAGCACAGATTGCAAATGTGAACGCATGGTACTGTGATTTGCAGCTCACTGCGCGACAACAGTTTTGAAGAGCAGAATTAGGGGTGACAGTACTGAAGGAAAAAAGGGAAGTAAATATTTTGACACAAAAAGGAAATAGCAGGAAATTACTGGTTTCAAAGCCTGTTTTTACTAACAATTTTGACCACAGGAAATGGGCAACCCTGTACAGGATGAAGTTTGCTCTGAATGAGGAAACAATCTGGAGTCTCTTTGTGTTCATCTCATTAATTTCCTTTCTGCCTGTTAACTTCCAAGCAACACCTTCTAGAGAGGGTGGAAGAGTCAGCAGAGGGGAAAAGAAGTAAAATTCAATAGACTCTGAAAGCCTGTGGGAAAACAAATTAATTGTGTAGCAGCAAGAGGGGTGTTTGAAGGCTTTTCTTCTAGCAGGTAGCAGCCAGCAGAGTTCTGAGCTGAAAGCCTCATCCGGCTTTTAATCCAGGAAATTAATGGCAAAACTCTCTGGCTTGAGATGAGAGAATGGAGTTCTGTAAGGGAAAATGCTAGAGATGGATCGCATGATCAAACAGACCGAGTAAAGCATGCAGCAACTTCTTTCCTTCAAGATTCTTCTGGGTTGTAAGCCATGTTTTAAAGACCTTCCAGGTACGAGTCCCTGGGATGCATTAGGTAAACAAAAGACCCGAATACAGCAAGTGCTTCTGTGCTCTTCTTGAGTTAACTAGAATGGGATGTTCCCAGTTTACTTTCCTGGCAGTCGGAGGTATGTGGACCCTCGTAACTGCATGTTTGTGGCATTGCTCTTGGTCTGACTTGGGCTTAAAGGCTGTATTAGCAAATAAGTGCTGTTGTAGTAGGAGCAGACAGGTAGGTTGGAATAGTTGAAGCTCCCTAAGTGCATTATATGTGGTCCAGGGGAAGGTCACGTGAGATGTGGCGAGATAAAGGTGGTCTCTTGAGCCAAGCTTTTCACAACCAACAGGATTTGAGGTTTGCAGAGCGAAAAGAGTATGGTGCTTGCTGGAAGGTATCAGCTAGCTTGCGAGCTAGCGTGGAAGGTCACGGCCACAGTAAGTGCTGCGAAGTCTTTGAACAGAGCTTCCAGAGCTAAACTGGAAGAAAGCTGTTCTGCTCGTGCCAAAACTCCTCTGTGGACTGAACCAACACGCTGTAAATGAAGACAATTGGGAATTGCTTCAAAATCTATTCTGCTGCTCCAAACCAAACTGCTGCTGTTGATACAATCAAAAATGTTCTACGACTTAAGGAAAGCAAAGCTTGATTTGTTTGTCTGTTGGTGGGGGGGAAGAAAGCTGCGGCATGCCCAGCCTGTCCAGACTTGGAGGTGGGATCACGTCAGGGTTACGTGAATGGTTGCATTTCCCCTCTCAGGGGTGCTACAGTCTCAGCAGCAGGACTTGACGGCGTGTCAGCCACGTACTGAGGCTCGAGGTAGAGCTGGACATCAGTGCTGCGGTTTCCTGCCTGGTGTTAGGAAATGCGAAGGAGCAGCCCTCTATTTTAGAGAGGGCATTTTGGGGCTAACAATCTCCCAGGCTATAAAGGACTAAAGTAACACTAATGACAGGAGTTGTGTAAGTACCTAGATAAACTTAGCTGTATTTGGGCAGCGAATGAAAATTCAGTTTTTGATGAGGGTTGTGACACTTCAAAGACAGTGATAAGGGACAAGCACTTGAAAATGAGGTATGTGTTTATCTACAGCAGCTGCCTAACTAGGGGAATGGGAAAATTAAATTTGTCCCATAATTATCTTTTGTACAAACAGGCAGTGTCCCTCCAGCCAGGCAGCTTCTAAAAAGCCTGTAATTATTGCATGTAATAACTACCAACATTAATCTTTCTGTTGCTTGTACAAAAATTATAAATTACTGCACCAAATCCTATTACTGCAAATATTAAAAGTTACTAGACGTTTATTTGAACCTTGATTTTTTTTCTTGTAACTTTGTGTTAATTTTCTCCATATTTCAAAACTCCAGCGATCACCATAATAGAGGTTTGATAGTTTAAAAAATTCATTACTCTGAGATTGGACTAATATGAAAAAGGAGAAGGTCTTGAAGCCAGGGAGGATTGTGAATATTACTCGGATTTGGCCAGCCATTTTAAGTCCAGGACTGTTCATTCTTGCATATAGGGTGTTTCCCAATAGTTGTTTAGTCTTGCTGCTATTAGCTGGATACTTGCAGCTGTGCATTTTGAGCCCATAAACCATCCCATTCTTTCCTTTCAACAGAGCTCAATCCTGCAGGAGTACTGACTGCTCTCTGGGGAAGCATTTAAACCTGAGGGTAAATGCACTTCAGAGCTTTGCTGGAGCTATACTGGAGAGCTGAATGCTTGTGGGACTGGGAAGGAGACGGAATTATGCTCATAGTTATTACTTGGTCTTGCATATACGGATGTAATTTTCAAGGCTTCTATTGAAATACTGCTGGATCCAGGGTTAAATGAGCATTTATCTCTCTTTATTATTCTCAGATCCCAAGGCGCTTGTGAAGACTTGAATTTTTTGAGATTCTTACGTGCAAGAGGACTCAGTTATTTCTTGAGGACCTTACAAGACCATCTTTTGCATGCTCACAACTTGAAGCAGGCATAGAGACACGTTATATAGCAGTGGAACCAAAAATATACATTGCACCCCATTTTCAGATCTTTGCCTGGGTACCAAGATATCTTTTTTTTCCTTTTGCGGTTGTGCTGAAAACCAGGAGAAAAGTTTGGGTATCCACTCACTTAAGTCATTAAGAATTTAAAGTGTAAGACAATGTTCTTTTTTAGACTGTGCTGGTATAGAAACAGATATTTTTGAAATTTTTCTCCAAGGTATTTATAGTATTCTCTCTGTTCTCCCAAAATAATCTCCTACTACCTTTTTTTCTTTCTAGTTCTCAAGTTTTGAAGGCCTCTTTGGGTGGGTTTTTGATTTTTTTATTTTATTACTAAGTTCAGATTTTCCCTATTCAGACGCCTCTAACATGTCACGCTCAATATAATGAGCCAGCCATCTCCTGCACTCACAGTGGGACATGGATGGCAAACGCTTTAAAATGCTGCAGGACCTTCATGGACAAGCAGATGCCCAAGGAACTTAAATGAAAGAAGAGTGAAAACAGAATAATTGTCTATGACCAGTTCATGTGGAGCATAAGTTGAGTCAGCTGTGCAGCAGCATCTTTTAAAATGGATTACCTTTGAATGTGTACAGAGTGAACGCAGCCCTGTACGTATGTCTATCCGAGTGCTATTTACTGTGGTGGCATAAAACCAGAATATGGATCGTATAACACCACTGTGAAGGGAAAGGAAAGTGGTGGTATTGTCAGTTTTGCCCATACACATGTTTTCCTCAGTCTCAAGGCGCTATGCTGCTTTGTACCATTGTCTCTGAGCATCTCCTGTGCATAAGTGTCGTCGTGGTTTCACCCCAGCCGGCAGCTCAGCACCGCACAGCTGCTCGCTCGCTCCGCCCAGTGGGATGGGGGAGGGAATCGGAAAGGTAAAAGTGAGAACTCGTGGGTTGCAATAAAGACAGTTTAATAGGGAAAGCAAAAGCCGCGCATGCAAGCAAAGCAAAACAAGGAATTCATTCACTGTTTCCCATCGGCAGGCAGGTGTTCAGCCATCCCCAGGAAAGCAGGGCTCCCTCATGTGTAATGGTGACTTGGGAAGACAAACGCCAGCGCTCCGAACGTCCCCCCCTTCCTCCTTTCTCCCCCAGCTTTATACGCTGAACATGACGTCATATGGTGTGGGATATCCCTTGGGTCAGCTGGGGTCAGCTGTGCCGGCCGTGTCCCCTCCCAAATTCTTGTGCCCCCCAGCCTGCTCGCTGGTGGGGTGGTGTCCCCTCCCAGCTTCTTGTGCCCCCCAGCCTGCTCGCTGGTGGGGTGGGGTGAGAGGCAGAAAAGGCCTTGACCCTGTGTCAGCACTGCTCAGCAGTAACGAAAACATCCCTGTGTTATCCACACTGTTTCCAGCACAAATCCAGCACACAGCCCCATACCAGCTACTGGGAAGAAAATTAACTCTATCCCAGCCAAAACCAGCACAGTAAGCAATCACAATAGCTGAATGACCTCTGCAGAGCTTCTGGTGCATTTCTGTTTTAGGGTGGGAATTCCATTTTGGTTGGTGTTCTGGGTAAGTGCCATTCATGTGATGGCACTTAACGTGAAAAGGTGGGGTGACTTCTCTGTGAAGTTCAGGTCTCTGGGATCAGAAATCTGTAGTACGAATAATGCCACTGTTCCTTGCATTTGCAATGTGTGTTTCTTTGGGGAACATGGATTCTTTCAAATATTTTTATGCCTTGTCATGGAGGAAGAAGCCAAGACCATGAAGTGCTCAAGCAGCTAACTCGGGATCACGTTGCAGAGCTTGGGACACAACTGTGGAGCCCTGACTCTTCTGGGACAGGGATTTTGTATCCCATAACAAACACACTCTTCTATATTCTTACTCCCACTTGCATTAGCTGCTGGTTGTTTTTGCAGCAGCTTTTTATAGCACTCGATCCAGTTTTGCCAATAGGGAGAGTATCAAGAGGGAATGCGTGCGTGCCGAAATGCATTGCCAGGCATGGAAATGTCTGCCTGTGCAGCAGACTCGGGGACAGGCTGCTGACAGGTTGCCTTGTCTGCTTCTTTGGCTTCAGGGAGGCTTTTTCTCCCTGAAACCATGTTGTGAGAGTAAATGATTCAGAAATCTTTCAGAGCCAGTGGAAAGCCCGATTTTAAAACAGCAAGCGATGTTATTTCAGATGTCCTTATTTAGGAATTCAGCAATAGCATCTTTCTATTTTATGCAGCAACTTTTGTGTCCACCCTGGTTTTCCTTTTAAAAAGAGTGATGATGGTTCAATTTAGAGATTTTTCCCTGGATTGTCAATTGTTAATTTATCACTGTATCACCGCATAAGGAATTTCTGTTGGAACTGAACCCTGCTAACCATGTCACATCATCTGAGCTGTTATGACTGATTCTTTGCTTAAAATGGAATCATTCAGACTGCTTCAAAGGCACTATGTATTTTCCTATATTTAATAATAATCATCTGTTTAAGGCCAATATTTTTTGCCTCTCAGATTGGTTTTAAAGTAAATATGCTCTGTTCCACCCAACCCCAGATTCTGATCTTGCACAGCTGTACGGTTGGTGGAACTGCTTATTTCAGTGTACTTAGCCCAGATTATCTGAAATAACAGCTATCTGGCTAGTTATTTCTGTAGTCCGCAGCTCAGTGTGATTGCAGGCAGGATTCCCAAGTCCTGAAGGCCTACAGAAACCATTAATGAAATAGTCACTGAACCAGTTAATGTGTATAACTGTGGAAGGAGAGTCATTTTGACAGGACAAGGGGATATTTAATGTCCCTGAAAAGCAGATACCCAGAGCTCTCTTAGAAAGATGTTCTGTAGTTAATTTTCTACGTACTTTGTTTTCTTGCATCACAGCTTTCTGTGCTCTTGATTCAACCCAGAGAAATCAAGAGTCAAATTCTTTCCTCTTTATTTGCATTCTTTACTTAAAACGGGTGGTGATATTCCAGGATATCTCAGACCCATGGCAGAGCTGCATCTTCTGCTTCCCCGGAGTAATATTCATCCATTAGAACAAAAAGCCACCATGCTGACTTGGTAGCATTTAGCACTCTTTTTGCTTTAACGTGAATTACTCCATAAAGCGCAGCAAAGAATGAGGGTCATAAGTTTAAACTTTATTCAGAGCTGTAACTCTCTTCCTGCAATCCTATATAACTTTACTAGTTATATTAGTCCCTTCTCTGGATGTGGGAGCTGTATGCATCTGCACACTTCTCGGTTGGTTTTGCAGCCACTCTCCAGAATGCCGTGTCTCACAAAAAGCTGCATCTGTAACACACACCCCCACCCAGAATATCCAGGCTAGGATGAATTCCTTTCATCTTATCTCTGCATTTTTGAGCAACGTTAGGAGACAGGGAACTCTTGACTTTATTAGCTTCAGGGCAGCAAAAGCTAAATGACTCAGGTTGACTAAGATCTCTTTCATGTTTTATGGACTTGGTTTTGCCAGGCCACAGAAAGTGGAAGGTTGCGGTGTCCCGTGAGATGTTAGGGGGGGGCTTGTTCTATTTTACTGTTGTAGCATCCTTTGGAAGGATGGGGTCTCACCCTTCCACATAAGCTCTCTTTTCCTCAACTGATACAAACGATGTGTTTCTCTCAAATTCAATGGGGAGGGGAGGGAACCCACAACAATTATTTGTCAGTGGATGAAAATTTGCACCTGTTGCTAAGGAAACATGTCTAATACCGATCAGGATTCATTCCTGGATAGTGTTTTGCCCATAGCTCCCTGCCTCCAAGTGTTCAAAGAGGGTGGATGGGAAGCTAAGAGTAGTTCTGCCATCTAAGCAGAGAGACAGCAGTCTTATTCAGACCAAATGTAATCCTCTCTGAGTCAGAAATAACTGTATTGACTTTAATGTGGTTGATTTTTTTTTTCCCCCTGCCTCGCACCTAGCATAGTCATTTAAGCCTGTGCAAAGTTAGTGCTAAGTGAATGTAAAATGCTGCCAAATCATAGTAATAGCTTTTCATCCACTTAGGTGTTCCTTTGCACTTGCCTTACTATGTGTGGCTATAAGTAGTGGAAAATTGGGCCCATTAGGGTTAGTAGGATATATTTCAAACTCTGGAAAATTTAAAAAAGTTTCAGTCTTAAGGACTTCTGTGAGGCTGAAGGTGTAGTCCGTATCCAGTTGTATATAGGGATGCTTTTGGCTGCAAAAAAGGCAAGCTGAGCTTTGTTTTCAGATGTGATATATACTTGCCTTTGACATCATTCAGCAAGTAACTTGGGCTGGGTTTGAAGCATACTTTTTGTTGGCATGTTGATCAGAAATAGGCCTATAACTTATCTGCCGTCTTTAAAAATGCCATTTAATACTGAGGAGCATTCATTTTGCTCATTGTGGAGCTACCTTGGTCTCTATAGCTCTTATTCTTAAAGGTCATATTGTTGCACTGTTTTTTTTCCTGCGTTGAGAATGGATTTTGAAAGTGGAGAGGAAAATGAACCTGGTTGTTACCACCTTGTAAAAATAGCAGGCCAGGCCTACGAGTAGATTGGAAGGGCACGGCTCTGTTGAAATGGGCAGAGTTCAGGTCAGCTAGACATCCGTGAACAATACACAGCATTGGATGGATAAAGGATGGTTGTTATTAGACGAGCTTCTCTTGGTAGGAGCAGGGGGACCCCTTATGAATTATTGCAGTAATATTTGCGTTTCCGCAAAGCCTCAGGTACTGTCTTAGATGGAACTGGGAAATGCCTTCAGATAGTTTTAGAAAAGGACTGCGGTGTAAACCAAAGGCCGGCTGGAATACAATAAGTAACATCTTATCTAACCTCTTTAGCAATGATTTGGAAGAGAAATTGCTGTTTCTTGAGGAGTCTGAATGTACAGCCTTAATACAAGACCCTGCACCGAGGATTTGTTGTCATCTTGGAGCTATCTGGTAGCGGGGTTTTAGCAAAAGATCTATAGATAATTCTTATCCTGCAGCCAAACAAAGGAACTGCTTATTTTGTTAATGGCATCAATTACACAGTGTAAGTATCATTTATAACTCCGCACCGGCGCTTGGGTCAATGGATCAATGTACCTACAACTACATAGACACAGTGGATTGAATGTGTTTTCCTGAATTTTTAGGTACCGGCTGAAAAGACATGGCTTGTTTTTCATCTTGAGGTGGTATCATCCAGTCCCTTAGTTTTCTTCTGTTCTACTCCTCTCTGAAGTTTTTAGAGGATGATATATTTGACTAGTATTTCTCAGGTTTAGCAGCAAAATTTGAAGGAAATGATGAAAAACTTTTGAAGTAGGACAGTCCAATGTGGATGTCAATCTTCAAAAGAATGAAAATGCTAATACTTAGAGGACTGGAGAAACTTGGTCACAAATTAGTGTTTATACTTACAGATTTTGTCAGAACCAGCCCCCGCTCTGGGGCAGGGGGGGCACAGTCCCTACAATTACATCCCCAGATGCAATTCCCACTTTGCTCCCCCTTACCCCCTCACCAAGAGTTTCTGTTCATTTCAGGTGTCATTAAGTGGCCACTGACTTTAAAATAATAATAATAGTAATCCGTACTTGAGACTTCTCCTGATCTTGCTGATATTCATGGACTTCTTTGTCTTAATCCTAGCTTTCTTGTCTTGATTTGTTTCTGAGCTGACTGGTTGCAGTTCATCATAAATAGTCTTTCTGCTCCATAAACTCAATTTCTTGTCTAAATTATCTCCCTGGAACCCTAGTACCTCGTTAAAGACACTAATGTCTTTTAGAAGGCCTTCCAGTGGTTCCATAGGGAAACCACAGTGCGGTTGTTACCATCTGACTTACTTAACTGCATCTGTCCTGCATTGATCTGCGATGTCTATATGCTGTCAGGGATATTACTTAGCTTTGCTTCCCTCCTGGCCGCTGGAGCATGTGAGTGCATTAGGCAATATGATTAACCTTTGTTATCCATGGCCTTTTCCTCCTCAGTTCCTCTCCCCAGAGATTGTGTACAGTGCGTTGGAGTTGTGTGTGTTGTTTAATTAAGATATATAGGGACAGCTGATGCGGCAATTTCTGCCTTTGGTTGCCTAATAAAACTGTCTGGTGAACATTTTCTCAAGTAGTTAAAGTAAGGTCAGAATTAGTCTCTCCCTTTAATGTTATTTCAATCCTAACATTAGTACTATTTAGGTGCAGGGGCACCTTTTTAGTGTCTTTTAAAGTATTGTTTGGTTCAGTCTTTTAATGATCTGATGAAATTGCGGTGTCATCTCCAAGGCCAAATATTACATTGTAAAGGTTCCTGCATAATACGTCCAAACGCCTTCTTCAATGAGACTGAATCTGTTCTCATCTTAACTTCATTGACTTTGGTATAATTGTGCTCTTATTCCTGGTTTATGCTAGTGTGAATGAGGTCCTTGTTCTCCTCCGTCAGCTTCTCTGTCGCTTTGGTAATGAGTGATGTTGATGGTGCCTGAGGGCTGGCGAAGAGCGTAGTTGTAACTCCTTAATAGCATGCTAGATGTCCTACATCTTTTTGCCCTGTACTGTCAACGGAGGGGCTTTAATGGACCTTATGTTGTTGCAGCATAGTCCCAAAGGTGCTCTCAGATCTGTTCTGTACTCTGCCCTCAGACGTTCCCTGCCTATTTCTGACTTATTCCTTCTTCAAAGATCCAGTGGCTAGAGTAGGTGCAAAACTATTTTACGCGCTTCAGGGCTGAGAGCAGGGGTCTTGCTCACTCCCCAGTCCTTTTGCACCTCCTCCCCGTCCTCCTACTTGTGGAAAAGGAATCAGTCCGTTATGGGAGCACGTTGCTGCCTGTTCCAACAATTAATCTGAGGCTTTTGATCTGAACCTTCCTGCCTTTTATCCCTTGAGCCATGTAGAAATACATTGAGGCAAAGCATTTTTCTTAGCTGGATCTGGCAGAACTGTGACACCTGGAAGAAAAAATTATTTATGCACACGGCGTGTTGCCAGGAAAGGGGACAGCACTATTAAAGGTTTGCACCCTTTGGGAGATTAGCTCCTCATTTTATTTAATATTGGCTTGTTCTACGCTGCACAATGGCACACAGATTAATAGTTATAACAGGTATGTAGATACAGTTAATATCCTCTTGGTTTGTTAATCTGCTTAGTACTTGAAGTAAATAAGAAAGTGGCTTGGAGTATACTGTGCTCTTAAGGCAGAACTGAGCCTGGGGCATTTGTTACTACAAAGGAAGGAAGGAATATCCGAAACACAGGGATTTTTCATCCATTCTTTTTGCAGGAGCAGCCGTAAGGCGCTCTGGAGTATTTCAAAACAAAGATCTCTCTTCCAGGGTTGAATCAGAAGAGAGGGATCTCTGAAAAGCAGAGAAGGAAGCACCGTTGCTACGATTGTTTTGGACTTGGGGTTTTTTTGGATGGCAATGTCATGCCTTTTATAACAAGCTTAGCTCTGGCTCCAGGACAGAGCCAAACAGCCTCCTGGTAGCAGGTGCAAGCGATAACTGAGCAGCACTGAACTACGTGTGATAAATGCCAACACCGTTCCATGGCCTGACCTCACTCTGTTTTAGTCTGTAATGTGCAGCTGCACGTTGGTGTTTGCAGATGACAGTGAAGATAACTGATGCTATTTCTCTCTCTAGCTGGATGGCGCATTTTTTCTCCTAAATGTATCAACTAATAAACAGACTCATAATTTTGTTGAGACTGCTGTTGCTGCAGGACCTGATAAACAAGGAAGTGTTCTGATATTGGATTCTCTTGCCGTCATTTTTGGGTATGTTTCCAACTCTGTTATTGACCTTAGGCTGGTCGCTTGGGCCAATAATATTCTTGGAGTCTTCAGCACCTGCTTTTTGGATTCTCTTCCTAACTCAGGGGTGGAGGGAAACATTGGGATACTGTTGGCTTCATGAAGTTTTAATAATTTCCAGGTAAAATGGCTTGAACATTTTCACATTGTTATGAAACACTTTCTGATACTTTCTGATTTTTAGTTGACCAAAATATTTTTGAGACCACCCAAAGAGAATCTGATTAGCTTGTCACTAACATTTTATTTCAATTGTTAATTTTTATATTCATCCTCAGAATTTTGAGTTAAAACATCTTAGTTTTTTTCAAGGAAAATCAGCGTTACGTTCCAGCTCTTGACAGGATCTGAGGCTTGCATTATTCAGCAACCTAAAGGACTGGACCTTGGATAAAGAAATTGACTCCCAGCACTTATTTTGTATGCTAAGTAATAACTATCCGCCGAGGATGTTACATTTAAGCAAGCAAAAGGGATCTGTTTTTATGCACCTTCGTCCAGATGCATAAGCGTCTACTGAAAAAATAGCAGTACTTTGAGATGGAAAGGATCATGTGTTTGGTTTTGCATTGATGCTCAGTAGTATTCAATCTGTTGACAATGTACTACTAGAAAAAACTGCTACTGAGAGTTGGTCACTCACTTCTATTTACTACTGAGAAATTCCAGCAACGGTCTACCTGTGGTTTGCAGGTAGTTTAGCATTAAGCATTGCATGGGAGTGCTTTACAGAAGAGCAAGGACGCAGGCAGAGCAGCCTCTCAGCTATATACATCATGCAATCATTCTTTTGAGCTTAGCAATTCCATCTAGCCACCAGCGCAGTGGAGCTTCCCGAAGCATGATTTAATGCCTCTAAACAACAGACAAGTTTTACGCTGTTGGATTTAAGCCAGCATAACCAAATACCAAATTTTGCTTTTTTAGTCCACTTTCAGCTACGTCAAATGCAGCTCACTCCTACTTGTTCCACTACTGAGATTCCATTGTCTTCAGCTGAGTTATTTCAGATTTACACCACTGAGACAGGAGATTATAGCCAGTGAATCTATATAAGACTACACTGGGTAGTAGAAATATGTGGTTAAGATACTGACTTGGGAAGCCTGGATTTAATTCTCTGTACTGCCTTGCATCTCCTGTATGACTCATTTTAGGCACTAAAATTGCCATAAGGTGTGTCTGTGGCTGGCAGAGAGACAGGCAGTTCCTGAGACTGATAACGTTGTACTGGAATGGAACACGCGTCGGGGGATGCCTCTCTGGTTTCTCTCTACAGGTTTTCCAGGCAGAATGGTGGACAACTGCATTTCTAACCAGGAGGCCTCAGCTAAGTGCCTGTGCTTAGGCTGGCTGAGTTTCACAGTGGTCTCTCTGTTCTTGAGTTCGCGGTCTTGAAAAACGGCATAACAGCTATTCTTTATCTTACTGCAGGCACTTGTGAAGAAATCTATTATGATTATTAATTTTGCAGTGCACTTTCTGATGTACTTGTTTAAAGGAAAACAAGTAAACAGAGAACTCATTTAATAGTTGGAATGTTAAAAATGCGCTGCCAAAACTGACATTTAACAGGTACATTGTGAGTGTTACATGAGGACTTCATCTTTTATATAGCACCTTGTTTTGAGGGATAATGTAGGGATATCATTTGATTAAAGGTTGCGTTCCCTTTTTTCTCCTGAAATGTGCTGCTCCATTCTCTCTAGTAGAGGTGCTCTCTGCTAAGGCTACCCTAGCTTTCACATAGGCTGACATGGTTTCCCTATCCCAAGGGAAAGAAGGTAATTAAGCATTTTGGTTATGTTAGGCTTCATATCAGGGCTGTGCTTTTGCAGGAAAATAATAAACAGATTAGTAACGTTGCCAAGAAGAGATTTAGAGTATCACCTCTGATTAAGCTTTTCAAAACCAGCCAGGCAACAATGGAGAGAGCTTACAGCTGTAGAAAAGCGCAGTGGAAAAAAAAAGTCACAGTTTGGTTCAGCTTATTCTCTCACAAAGCGATTGTTAAAGGCAGTGTTGCAGAACAGGTCCCCATCCAGAGGGACCTGGACAAGCTCGAAAAGTGGGCCCCTGTGAACCCCGTGAGGTTCAACAAGGCCAAGTGCAGGGTCCTGCCCCTGGGTCGGGGCAACCCCCGGTATCAATCCAGGCTGGGGGATGAAGGGATGGAGAGCAGCCCTGCCGAGAAGGACTTGGGGGTACTGGTGGATGAAAAGCTGGACATGAGCCAGCAATGTGCGCTCGCAGCCCAGAAGGTCAAATGTATCCTGGGCTGCATCCAAAGCAGCGTGGCCAGCAGGGCGAGGGAGGGGACTCTGCCCCTCTGCTCTGCTCTGGTGAGACCCCCCCTGGAGCACTGCGTCCAGCTCTGGAGCCCTCAGCATAAGAAAGACACGGACCTGTTGGAGCGGGTCCAGAGGAGGGTCACAAAAATGATCAGGGGGATGGAACAGCTCTGCTATGAAGAAAGGCTGAGAGAGTTGGGGTTGTTCAGCCTGGAGAGGAGGCGGCTTTGGGGAGACCTTCTTGCAGCCTATCAGTGCTTAAAGGGGGCTTGTAAAAAAGATGG
>NW_008824357.1:149697-167769 GCF_000699105.1 Pygoscelis adeliae | reverse complement strand
CGGACCTGTTGGAGCGGGTCCAGAGGAGGGTCACAAAAATGATCAGGGGGATGGAACAGCTCTGCTATGAAGAAAGGCTGAGAGAGTTGGGGTTGTTCAGCCTGGAGAGGAGGCGGCTTTGGGGAGACCTTCTCGCAGCCTGTCAGTACTTAAAGGGGGCTTATAAGAAAGATGGGGGCAAACTGTTTAGCAGGGCCTGTAGCGACAGGACAAGGGGGAATGGCTTTAAACTAAAGGGGGGTAGATTCAGACTAAATGTAAGGAAGAAATGTTTTACACTGAGGGTGGTGAAGCACTGGCCCAGGTTGCCCAGAGAGGTGGTGGCTGCCCCATCCCTGGAACCATTCAAGGTCAGGCTGGACGGGACTCTGAGCACCCTGATCTAGTTGAAGATGTCCCTGCCCAGGGCAGGGGGGTTGGACGAGATGGCCTTTAGAGGTCCCTTCCAACCCAAACCATTCTATGATTCTAAGCTAAGGAATTCCTTGCTTTGTTGCTGGGTTATGTAAACACTCTGGGCAATTTATTACCCTCTTCTTCTGTCACTTATCTGAAAGTTTGGGGAGTACAGATCATCTTCTTGGTTGTTCTTTTTGTAGCATTTCCTGTAAGAATCTTAGATGTCCTCTCTAGGCGATACTGTAATATTAATACATCTAGTAGAGCTTGCTGAATCCCACAAAGCAGCCTCAAGATTCTTACTCGATCTTGCTGACTTTGCTCCAGTTGTACTTGAGGCCCTTCAGCATTCATATTAGGTTCACTTCATCCCAAAGCAGAGATTGAGTGCTCAATGTTACTTTAAGTAGCGCTATGGCTGCAGCGAGGTTTGTTTCCTCTCTTGCACAAAAACACTGTAAACCAAAGCAAAGCAGATTCTTTCTCGTGGGTTTGTGTTATTCTGCTTCAGCTAGTCTTCCTGTGAATTTTTTTCCCCAACAGCGTGGACTGTGTTACCTCCAGGCAGGATTCCTGCAACGCACTCCCCTCCAGGCTCTCTTTGAAGAAGACTTGGATGCTTTGGCTGGTGCAATGTGTGTTTTCTTGGCCACTTCTGAGTTTGCCTCTTTTTGTTGGACTAAGGTGTGTCCTTGCTTCGTGTCACTCGGAAAGACTATCTGGTACCCAGGAACTGGTTTTGTTGAGGACTGTCTTCTGAGGGGATGTGGGCAGCTTGCAACGTGATACCTTTCAGCAGATCTGGGAACCTTTCAATGCCCTGCCGCTTCCCCGGTATGCTGCTTTATATCCCACAGGTATGCAGGCTTTCTCTCTCTTCCTAGCAAATTCCACGTACAACTGATGCAGACCCTATGACATCTCGCTGCCCGCTGTCCCTTCCATTCCAGGGACAGAAGAGGGTCTGGAGAATATTTTTAACCTGACAGCTGCCCTGCCTGTCTCATTGCCAAAGAGCAGCAGAGTTCTGGCTTCACGTCACCTGTATGAGTAAAGGACTTGCCAAATGATCTCAGGGAAGAACTTGGAGCCCATATACGGAATGTTTTAGGTCTGTATGGAAATCTTATATGGCTTGTCACCAGGTTTTACTAGACTCTTCTATGAGATATATCTCACTAACTGTAGAATTCTTCCACTCCTACTTAGGGAGATGCAACTTATCTGCAGGTCTTGTTTTGACTAGTTTGCCTAGTAGCAAATTTCAGTCCAGTTTCCAGCATTTAAGCAAATCCAACAATGGTTTCTTTGATACTAATATTACTGGAGGAGAAAAAGGAAAAAAAAGAAGCCCTTAAAGAAATACTCTGGCCTCTTTCTCCCCTAGTTCCCTGCCCTCTCATCTCAAAAGGAATTTCTTGATTGTTCTTTCCAACACAGTTATAAACTTAGCTTAAAGGGAAGGGGAAAAGAGCTTTTCTTTTTGCCTTTTTTTGTCTGCTCCCCTGCGTGCTTCTGTTTTCAGTCACTCAGCCTGATCTCTGTTCAGCAGGGCTTCTTGGATGCTGACCACAAAGAAGGGAAAGAAACGCTTTGAGTTGAAGTTACTTGCTAACTTTTTTTCCATTGCCTCAGAAAATTTCCTAATGGCGGGGGAACATCAGGAGTTCAAGGTTTATACATGCAGCTTTGACCATTTCTCTAGGCTTTGAAATCTCGTTTGAAATCACACAGACTTATCCACACAGACCTACTAGTAATTCTAAACCATTTACTTCCAAAGGTGACTCCCCTCAAGGAAGACAGCAGCACCAAGCATGTGCTGTAGGGTAGCCGTAACAGGCCTTTAAGTCTTTTCTTGTGAACTTAGGAACATAGGAAGCGGCGTTAGAGGTCATCGGGCTGTATTGTTTTCCACAAACGGAGAAGCCCGTTTGTCACTACGCCGTGTGTGTATGGGGCTGCTCAGACAGTGGATACGGTAATCGCAGGTGAAACCTATTCCTTCACCAAGGGTATTTTGAGATGGGCCTAGCACTGCAAGGGGAGTGGCGTGGCAGGGAAGAATCAAGTTAATCATATTGATTCCTCAGGAGAATATCCGTTGCTGTTTTCTATTTTTTTTTTTTTGCCATCTCCATTTCTTTTTTTCAGTTCTCCTCACTTCTGTAATACTTTCACCTTGCCTTCCTCAGTCTCTTCTTTTTCCATTTTACAAAGCAAACAGGGATAATGCAGCCAGGATCAAAATGTCAGACACGGTGCTCTGACTGGATTTCAAATCAAACAAAAAGATACTTCTGAAGTCTCGGTCCTTTCAAAAAATACAGATTAGGTGTCAGCACCTTAAAGAGTATAAATTAATAAACCTGTGTGGACTACATCATTTTACCCCAGCTGAGAATCTAACCCTGAGTTTGTGTATTCCCAGCTTTTAGGATTCATGACAACTGGCAGATTCAAGGTTTGATATTCTAGGGTGGAGTACAGGCAGAACTGAATGTCAGGTCAGTGCAATCCTCTAACCTGGTTTTTTATGTGATCTGTGCTTTAATGGAAGGAAGAAGTGTGTGCATCTGTGAATAACAAAATAGCTTTGGAACATTTGAGATCACCTCAGCAGAGAATAACTTATAGGAAGACTATATGAGATAATATACCAAACGTATACTGCTGCTCCTATGACTGTGTAATTGAAGATACATAGTCCATTTTTATGTATGTGTACAGTTTGTCTTCTATACAAGTTTATAAGCCAGACAGTAAGTAAATGCTAAACTTACAATCATAGAATTGTTAAGGGTGGGAAAGACCTTGAAGATCGTCGAGTCCAACTGTTAACCCAGCACTGCCAAGTCCACCACTAAACCACATCCCTAAGCACCACGTCTACACATCTTTCAAATACCTCCAGGGATGGTGACTCAACCACTTCCCTGGGCAGCCTGTTCCAATGCTTGACAACCCTTTTGGTGAAGAAATTTTTCCTCATGTCCAATCTAAACCTCCCCTGGCACAACTTGAGGCCGTTTCCTCTCGTCCTGTCGCTTGTTCCTTGGGAGAAGAGACTGACCCCCCCCCTCGCTACAACCTCCTTTCAGGTAGTTGTAGAGAGCGATGAGGTCTCCCCTCAGCCTCCTTTTCTCCAGGCTAAACAACCCCAGCTCCCTCAGCCGCTCCTCATCAGACTTGTTCTCCAGACCCCTCACCAGCCTCGTTGCCCTTCTCTGGACACGCTCCAGCACCTCGACGTCCTTCTTGTAGTGAGGGGCCCAAAACTGAACACAGTATTCGAGGTGCGGCCTCACCAGTGCCGAGTACAGGGGGACGATCGCTCCCCTAGTCCTGCTGGCCACACTATTTCTGATAGAAGCCGGGATGCTGTTGGCCTTCTTGGCCACTTGTCTTCACTTGACCACTTGTCTCCATATTTCCCAGCAGCCTGGCCCTATAAAGATGATTATCCTCAACTCCCCTCCTCCTATGTCAGATTTCAGATCTGGGACACTTCAGGCCAGATATCTGAAAAGTTGACTTTTTCTCTGGCTTCTTGACAGGTGCTGAGGTAAGGAGTGGGAAATTAGCAATGACTTAATGCTGCACTGTGACCATTGTTACATGTTTAGAATTTTAAGTCATGAGCTCGTGGAAAGTTTCAGATTAGACCTCTGCAGATCAATTAATCCAGCTTCCTCCTCAAACCAGAGCTCATCTTAAAGCTAGGCTGGCTTGTCAAAGGCCTCCTCTGGTTGTTTTGAAAATCTTGAAGGAGGCAGTTGCAATAACTTCGATGCAGAACCTGTTCTAGAGCTTACCAACTCTAAGTGGTAAAGTCTTTATCGTTCAGAATGTGTTATCTCCATGCCCGGGGGGGGGGGTGGTGTACGTATATGCCCAGTTTCACAAGATTGTGCCCTGCGTAACAGTAATAAAATCTGTGGGTTTGCTATTTGCTTTTGGTTTGCACTGGTGTCACTGAGATGGCAATCTGTCCCGACTATTACGGAGGATCAGGTGATTGAAAACTTTGTTTTCGTTCCTCTCTCTTCTTTATTTGCTTGCTAACGTTGCCATTTGGCTTCTGTCTTGCTCAGGGACATTCTGGTATAATGTTTCTGTTGCTGGATTGGGGTCAGAAGGTGGTCTGAAGGAATGATTAACTGCGAAGGTGCAGAAGCAGATAAACCCTCATAAAAACCACTTGTAAGAATGAAGCCAAGAAAATATATTTAGAAATCCATTTAGGTCTCACCATCTTGCTTAAAATGGAATTGGATAATAATACCTGGCTGGACAATACAGTTAATGAAAAGCATGGAATGTAAAAGTTACCAGATGTAGAAGTTGAATTTTTTTATGTGAGCTTTGCTTTTCCAGTAAGCTTTTAAAACCTTATTCTCATTTTAAGCAATCTACTGATACATTTAACAAATGTCAAGATGAAATGCTTCAGCAGAGATCAAAAAGACCGAGGGTTTTATTGTACTACTCTTACAGCACTGGTAGCCTGTATTGAACTTTCATGCTAAGGATCAATAGCTTTATTTGATCAAATATGGTGAACTATCAAAGACATCGGGCTCTACCTAAAGGACACTTCACAGATTGAGCTGTCCCCCTTGAGAGCACTGGGACTCGAATTTGTGCTTTGATATTTGCTTGTGTCCCTGGTTATTTTGAAATTATTTTTTAATATTTTTTTTTAAATACTTGTATTGTATATTCATGAGTGTTCTCCATGCCCTGGCGTGGCATGTGGAGATCAAAGCCACTGCTTGTGATCGCGAGGCCAGTGCTGGTCCCTGGTAAAGCGTTTGGGTTTATCTCAGTGGCGTATTTTGAGCTAATCTCTGGAAACCAAAACTCGGTGGTGTTAGAAGACTTACGATCACAAGGAGATCGCAAGAAGGGACGTGGCGGGGCTGGGAAGTTTGAATGGACCCATCCGTTGGGGGCGAGGAGGACGGCAGCCGAGGCTGAGCTGTTTGTGCCGATGGCTGCGGAGGAGGAGGGGGAAAAGGATGCTTCCCCTCAGGCTGCGAGCGCAACAATTTGCCCCGCAAACTCCCTTGTCTTCCCCTCCCTCCTGTCTCTGCAGTAAATGGTTAAGAGCTCTCAGCTGGTGAACTTAGAATAAACATTTGTTTTTGTCAGCAGAGCTGCTGAAAGAGGAAAGTGGTGGGAGCGGGGTGGAGGTGGCTGGGGGAGAGGAGGAGAACGAGGACTGGGAGGATGCAGGGAAGGAGAACTAAAAAATACCAGAATTAAGCTTTCAACCATACTTCCGACCAACTTGGTTAAAGCAGCATTTTAGTCTGAATAATAGGAACTGCAAAAGCTGGAGGAAGCTCAGGTGGAGGGGGGAGGGCTGTGGTGGCAGGTACTGGTAGGTGGAGGGGGGCGTTCTGTAAAGCCCTCGGAGCTGTCTGTTTTCCCCTGACAATGTGCCCTGAATCATGTACCTTAAGGCTGCTTCTAGTGGCAAAAAAGTGCTTTAGCTTCTCTGTGAAGCCAGCTGGCATGCTGATTTTGTGGAGCACGCACGTGCCCGTGTGTAAATCCGTATGGGATGAAAAAGTAGGTTGAGTAAACCACCTCTGTAGAGGTGCACGGGTCAGAGTAAACAGGCGTCCTTGTGATGAGAACCTGTAATGTTAATAAAGAAGAAATGCTAGTACCTACTTAGCACATGAGATTGAAAGTAGGGGTTTGCTCTGAGAGGAGAATTACAGCTCAGAGGAGTGTAACATCCCTAAGAGTGACGTTACAAGGAGGAACATGGCTTTTCTCCTTTCTCCCGGTCCTTCTCTGCTGCTTTCTCAGCCGGCGGATTTATTTCAGCATAATGGTGTCGGGCAGGAGGTTGGGAGCATCGCAGGCTGGATGGGAAGACTCTCCTT
The DNA here is from genome assembly GCF_000699105.1 of Pygoscelis adeliae. Lineage (NCBI taxonomy): Eukaryota > Metazoa > Chordata > Aves > Sphenisciformes > Spheniscidae > Pygoscelis > Pygoscelis adeliae. The sequence goes on along the minus strand of NW_008824357.1, from coordinate 161,470 downwards.
TGTACTAATAGTCTTGGGGGTCCAAGGGGCTGAAGATTTGAGGAATTATTTCAATAGCGCGTTAAGTTACCCTGCGGTGAACCCGGTTTTATTTCGCTCATTGCAGCAGAGCTTGTTCTTTTTTGTAACAAACAGAAATTGGCAACCAAATCAGCGGCCTGCTAGCCAGACCTTACCTAACGTGAAAATGTCTTGAATTTGAAGTAGATGCAATATAATGCAAGAAATCTAGCTGTCTTTGCATTAACTGTGGAGCAGCGGTTTTGTCCAGCATTCCTCAAACACCATCTCTCTACAGACATCGTGAAGCGGCTACTGTTCTGAATACCATTTTTAAGCCATTCCTGCAATACCATGAATGAGATGTTAATGCCGTTTTACAAACGTGTGCAGAGCTAAATATTTCTGAGCTGTGGGTTCCAGCTGTGCTGTGCTCTTAGATCTGAGGAAGCTTGGGGTGCAGAGGTTAACCTCTTTATCTGAGCCACAGACCAGCCTCTTCCTTCTGGTTAGGTGATTCATAGAAAGAACAAGGCAGAAACCTGAAGCGTGGAACCATCTTGACTTTTTCTTTTGTTTGTGAATGCTGGCGATCCCAGTTATGATTTCTGGCTTGCTGCTTTCTTCATGCAGTTTTGTACTGAAATGCAGAACGGGGGAATGCAACCGTGCTAACATTTCTTAATTTGGGTAAGGATCAGTCTGAGGATCTGTGAATGTCTTTTCAGTGGTCCCCTTACCAGAAAGTAGCAAGAGGAAAAGTTTTGTGCCTCCTCCTATTAGAGGAAAAAAATGCTGCCATTTTTTTGCCAAACAAAAGTCTGTTGCCAAGGAACCGGCTGTTTAAATTAAAGGATAACTTAACCCTCCTGTTTCTCCCTCCCATTTTTACAACACAGCTGAGTGTGAAAGCTGGGTGGTTGGTCTGCAATTCTAATGGTTGTAAGGCTGTGCTGACTGCTCAAGGGGCCAATATGCTGGCAAATGCTGGCTGTAGTCTCTTGACTTTGTTCCCGTATCGGTAAGATCTCACTTCATTGTGCAAGATACTCATCGTGTTGCGTGGAGTGCAGTAAAGGGTATTAGAACGCCGCTAGAGCCCCTGAGACAAAGTCATCTCCTTCCAGGTGATGAGGGTACTGATTTGTGAGGACACTGGGTGAGCAGGGTGCTGTTTGTTACTGTATCATACTTGTGGGCCTACAAGATGGAAGGAAAAAAGGCTCTAAATAACTGGATTCCTGGTTAGGGTGGAGAGAGCATGAGAAATGGATAGAAAAGTGCTTCCTGGTTATAGCTCAATGAAGCACTAGATTGCAAAAGTGAGTCTCTCATACATGTCTGAATAAACTCTATATTTATGAACAGATACAGAAAATTGTAGAAAATCCTGTGAAGGGAGATGATTTCAGAGAAAAAAAAAACCCAACTGTTTAGTACTGGAACTCAGGGCTGCTGTTCTCTCTTATGCTGGTTCTTTGGAATTAGGATGTGTGTGAACAGTAATCTTAAACTGTACAAAAAGTGAGTTTCATACAGATAACTCTTCCCTGCTGACAGTCTGCAAAGATGTACTCAGTGCCATAGAAATCCATGCTGGTTTAGCTCTGTCAGTCAATATTTCCCAATGATACTTTTCCTCCAATGTTTTCTACTCCTCAGTGTTGACAGTTTTATCGTGACAAAGTCGTGTGTGAAGGGCTCCGGTGTGCTTCCATACAGCCAGCTCTGGTTTTGTCGACTGGAAGGCTAAGAGGAATAGTATAGTTAAAGGGCTTGATATGAGGGTCTGAAACTTGACCTCTGCCACACGCTCCCTTGTAATTCTGGGCAAGTTATTCAGTCTTTCGATCACTTTTCTGCAAAATAGGGCCATCTCTCTTTCTGCCTGTCTGGGTTCAGTTAAGTGTATGCTATTTTGAACGGAGCTTATACCTGCTTTGTGCATGTGTGTGATCTTGCACGACGGGATCTGGGGGATCTACTGTGACTGCGGTGATGACTGGGCATTGGAAATGGCCTTTCTGTTGACTTGGTAGTATGTGTGTCTTTGGTCTTGAACGCTGAAGCCTTAGGTGGCGATAATATATTAAGACAGAAAAGCAAAGGATTGTTCTATGCCAGCTGCCCTGGGAACAGAAATGGTTATTTTCTTAAGCAGACTTACTCATTGTGTGGGGTAATTAAAGCGACTGGATAATGGCTGCTTGCTTTCTCCAGCCTCTTTAGATTTTGATAGTTGGTACCTGCTGATGATCAGTTTTAGTGCTTTCCTTCACTTTTAGATGCAGTGTAATCTGTATACCTGCATTTGCAGATGCAAGTCAGTCTTACCTGATTATATCCACTGGGAGGGCAAACAATTCAGTAGGTTATTGTTTAAATATGCACTAAAATTAGCAACTGTTTAAGAGCATTCTCGTTTTGTATCGAGAGACAACAGGAAACATGGTAACACTGAATGGAAAATAGCATAATAGAGTGCACAAGATGAAATTCACTGTCTTAACTGTCATCACATGGTCTAGGTACCATTTAAAGCCTCAAAATGGGATCTAAATTGCTTATAGGAGCTAGTCTTGTATCTCTTTATAGGGATGAATTTCATCTTAGAGCAATGCACTTACTGATTGAAATAAATTGCTTTGGGGAGTTGATGTGCCTGGAAGCAAATGTACTGGTTGGGGGATAACTAATATTACAGAAGATTTCTCTCCTGGTGTATATGGTTTCGTTCATACGCTCACAACTATTACAGTAAAAATGTTACTAGTTTGCATATTCAAGCACAGAAGTGCTGAGCAGAGCTGTGCTTGAAAGTGATGGAAAACCCTGATCGGGACGTGTATTACTGTCCATATCGCATTCTAGGGCACTGGAAATTAAACACCTGAAGTTAGTGGTCTCCCTTGACCGTAAAGGCCCTCTTTCTCTCAGTTTGCTGTTTGTCATCCAGATGTTATGTCTTCTATCTCTTAGAGATGCTGTGAAAAATAAATTGTTTCTGAAAAACTCAAAAATAGAGTGCTGAGAGCGATAAAAAACCCAGTGAGGAGCTTAATTGTATCTTCAGGGAAGGTTTAGAGTAATATGCTGTAAATAAGGTATAGAACCTCTCACTGAACAATAAAGGACGTGACAAAATATTGAATAGCTGTTGGTTAAGCGGGGAGAACCTGCTTTGTACATCATGGATCCGACGTCCGGGGAGAGTAAGGAAGAGAAGAAAGAAGGATATGATCACGAAAGATGGAATCGATCTGCGTTAGAGCCATGCAGCTAACTTCAGGGTGTACTGGGCAACCGCAAAGCTAAGATTTCCCAGTTTTCAGTTCTTTGTCTCCAAAACTGACCTTTTGGGACTGTACTCTGCCACAACAACTGTAGCCTACACAGTCAACACAAAGGACTTGACTGTATCTGTTCCTTGGGCAACAATCTCCTTGAGTTTTTTTGGCTACTGAAGTTCTGAATCCTGCCCCTTCCAAACCATGAGGTGTAAAGGGGATCCATTGGTTGGCAGCAGTAGCAGGTCATTATCCAGTAAGTCGAGCAGGCACTAGAGGGGATAGAGTACTCTTAAGGCTTGAAAACTCAAAGCATGGGGTTAACATGGACTGTTGAGAACCTGTCACTCTACTGCTTGCCGTTAGCTGACAAAGCCGCTTGATGTGCTTTGTTGTGCACAGTAAGAATGCAGTCTATCAAGAAGTAAGAGATAATGACGTAAACTACACCGTGTGGATAACTGGTTGTCGTGTGTTGCGAATGGAAGACGGTGGCGTTTCTTTGAGAAGAAGTGTTGTGAAGAGGAGAAATAATGCTGGAAGGTCCAAATGTTGCATCTGTCTTAAAACAACTGTAGTAAGGCATTTTCTCACAGAAGACTTTCTGCTCTACAGCTGAATGTGACAAAGTTATGCTCAAAGATGACAAATAGATTTTTGACTAACAAAGATGCTTTACTGCCTTTCCTGATTGATGTTATCGTTCCCTTGTAAATAAGTGGGAATGTTTTAATGGACTGCCAGTTGCAGTAACATTCTGAATTTCTTCTTTGGTCTCTGTTTTTCAGGAGCTGTGCAGCAAGGTTGTCAAAGCAATTTTAATGTTTGTGGCTTCTCAATTACCAGGAAGACCCATTGCTGCTAGCTTGGGGAAATTATTAGAGGCTGCTTCGCACTATGATACAGACTTTTCTTACTCAAGCATAATTACCTCTATCTTGATATTAAATGAGAAGATCACAGTAAGAATTTCTGCCCAGTTCAGTGTTGTCACTCTCTTTTGACCAGGCCTATGAAAAGGATCTGTCTTCCTGACTGATCTCGCGCTGTCACATCTTCATGCTACTGACCACTTCTGTTAAGCGATGGAATATATAAGCCCTCAGTAGCCACGGACATGTGTTTCAGCACTGACTGTTGTGCTGCCTGCTCTGTTCCTAGTCAGTACCTTGACAACCAGTTCGTAGAAGAAGCCAGATAGATGTGTAAAGGCCGGCTTGCAGATTCCCCTTCCCAGCAGATAAACCTGTTTGTTGGTTGGAAGATGTCTTTTCCCTATTTGTGAGGGGAAATGGACACTATTGCACCAAACAAAGGGACAAACTGGAGCCCACAAGCATTATTTTCTTTAAATAGGACTAGATTCAGTCTTCTGATACTGGGGCAGTCCAGGTGCTTCTGAAAATCTCCTTATCATGCTGAGAGGGTGCTGAAGGTGGCAGGAGCATCATTGCCTCAGCTGGAATGGAAGCTTCAGAACTCTTGCAGAGATACCATGAGGTTAAAACTAGCAAGAAGCCTTGGTGGCTATAACTAGCATTGCCTCCTCCATCAGACGTCCAGCAGTTGCTCTGTAACATCCTGTCCGTGTCCTCAATGATTCTGGGCTGGCTGAACTTACCAGAAGCGCAACTCATGGCAGTAAGTGTATGGCTTTCATAATTATTTGTGATTTTTTTTTTTGTTGGTTTTTCCTATGTGAAATTATGCCAGCATGGATAAGTCTCTAGAGAGAGGAAAAAAACACTTAGTAATGAATGAATGTCTGTACATACTTTGAAGACTTAAAGTGTGATGGAAGTGCTCAGTGTTACGTTTAGAGCCTCATATGTCTTGAGGTCAAGAAAGTCCCGTAATGACCTCAGTGCTGCCTATTTAACTCCCGAAGTTTGCTTTGACGTAGCACATTTAAAGAGGCATTTAATGTGGACTGTTCAGCTTGTGTATGGAAACATCATTTTCATGTCCAATGCTTACTAAGAGAAAATAGTAATATTTGGTGAAAAACTGAAGGTTTTAGCTGCTTGTCTAATCTTGTCCAGTTTCCACCATAACTGAATTACAGAATCACGGAATTGCTGAGATTGGAAGGGACCTCTCGAGATCACCTAGCTCAACTCCCCTGCTCAAGCACGGTCAGCTAGAGCAGTTTGCCTAGGAACGTGTCCAGTCAAGACATCCGTGGATGGACATTTCGCAACCACTCTGGGCAACCTATTCCAATGTTCAACGACCCTCATGGTACAAAAGTGTTTTCTTATGTTGAGATGGATTTAATCATCATGATTTGAGAGTGCAGAAGAGACATCGGGCTCTGTGTAGAGCTGAGACCACAAATAGCTTAACTGTGCACTTGCAGTAGCTTAGACTAGAGTGACCTCTGCCTTTGGGAAAATTATTTTACCAGTTAATTCAGGGTAGATTTATTCTTCCATCTTCAGCCACATCTCTCAAGTAGCGAAGACTTGGTGTGGACGCTTAATTCTGTATGTATACTGCAGCTGGATGTGGGATTTCTCCCACAGGTTTTCAGACACTTGCGTAGCAGCTAAAAACATAAAATGATAACGGATCATCACTGTAGCAACGTAGAGTAATGTTGTCCTGGTAAGAATGGCAATGTGAGATGGAGGACAAAGTAAAGTTAAACTGTTTTATAGCTGTGATAAACTACTGGTCTGGCGGAGTAAAATTTTGTTGAATAACATAGGTATTTACTGTGACTTTGTTGAAGTGTTATGACTGTGGTAGTTTTGCTCTGTTTTTCTACTGGCCTGCATGTTTTACTAAATTCAAGTATACTCATGGTTTTGGAGACGACCGGATTGAACAAACCGGTCCCTTGAAATGTCCCAGTCATTGCTGCTAGTCTTGATGTGTGTGACCCATTCTTTCCGCAAGTTGAAGGCTCGCTGTTGGAAGGTTTGTTGATGGATTTTCAGTTATTTGGGTTCATCAATCAAACCTCCAGAGAGGGGGACAGCGATAGTATCCTGCTACTGGCAAGAGCATACAAACCTGAAGAGAATCAGATCGTGTATTGGGGATGGAAGGTGTGCTAATGCAAAAATAAATACCAAGGCTGGGGTGTATAATGCGGATTGTGTGCACACATGTATGTTGTTGGTTGGTTGTTTTTTAAGGGAGTGTAAATCACAACATTCTGTGCCTTTATAGGGACTTTGTTGGATTGAGAACACAAAAATGTCATTTCCAAAATTTCATTTAGCTCCTACTTATGAAGAATTTAATATCCTAAAGCTTGCTTGCTTTAGTCCCCAAAACTGTGATAGCTCTACCGGTAATATTTTTCCCCCACTCAACTGAGCGGGAGGGCTGATTTCAGAATGTTTAATAAAAAGAAAATGGCATTTCAGTCTTTAATAATGTAAAACTGCGTAGAGTTATCACTTATCTGTTAACTGAAAACAAGCTGGTATAAAACACACAGAATATAGAAACTGCAAATGGAAAATTCTTCTTGCTTCAACCCACTTTCTTTTGTTGCATCAGCAAGAGGAGTATTTCTATAGAAGAGACAGTTCTTACAGTGAGTGACAGATTACCATCTTTGCCCAGGCACGTGACTCTTAATATATCTTCAGATATATTCTATTGAGTACGTGGGTGTCAAAATAAAGCAAAATAATACATAGTTCTTCCAAGCAGCTCTTTTCTACTTTCAGAAAGCTTATTGGTGTTGTCAGTTGTTACATGATGAGATGCACACGCTGCATAGTGTGTATCCACTCTTCTTGGAACTAAAAGGGAGCTGATATTCAATATTCAATGTGAGTTACAGTCGTGATTGTCAGATCAAAGTAACATCCTGTCAGTTCTAATTTGCTGCTATTTTCCTGAAATTTTCAAGGGCTGAATCCTTCAACATGCCTATTCACGTGTCACGGTTGCATCATGATGAATTCAACCTGTTACCTTTTGACATCCTGACAAATGTAGCCCAAAAATATGCATTATTACATGTTATGGAACATACCTAATATATACCAGTAAAACTGGCAAATGGAAATGATCGTAACTCCTAAAACTACTGAGCTGATTCTGTTCTTTGTTTGGCTTTGGTTTTGTGTTTCTGTCAGAATACAAGATAAATAAAAAGCCAAGCTTGAGGTTGACGGTCTCAGTTACTTTTAATTAGGTTTAAATTCTGCATGATTAAAGTCAATAGTTGAAAATAGTCTTCGTGCCTGTGGTAGACCACAGACAAGAATTTGATTACTGGAAGACAATCTTACTACAGGATAGGTTGTTGGTTGCTCTGAATTAGTAGGTCTCTACTGAAGTAAATGGAGTTGGCCTATAGACACTGGAGGTGATTGTTCCATTTTGAGTATTTGTGTGTGCGTGTGTATCTTTTTGCACACATCGGTCCAAGTAAGTTAGCAATTTGGAAGCTGACATGCTAGATACCACAATAACTGAAGAATGTGTGCAGAAGTTCCAAAAAGATGAAAAGTATATTAGCTAAGAAATTGGGGTAGCGTTAATTTTGCCATTCTTGCATGTATTTAGTATTAAAAATGAAACGCAAATAAGTTAAACTTTTGAAAGTGAGTTCAAAACATCAGTGCGATGGTACAGTGATAGAACATCCTGATTTTCCTGGTCTCCCACTATCAAGTCCTTATCCTGCCCATCTTTTCTGAAAAGTAACTTCTGCAGTTCCCCTTTTAATGTGTGATCTCAACCGGCACAGAAATTGCCTATCGGTTGCCCATCTTAGGTCTCTTCTTGATCTCCGACTGAGAATTTCTCAGACCAAGGATGCAGCTTTCAAGAGGATCCAGTTAGCCTTTGGCAGTGGTCAGTATCCACTAATACCTAACGGCACCAATGCTTGGGTTTGGTTCTCAGAACTGCGAAGCATCGTACACTGACCCCACCAAAACCAATGGACGTTGAGCACTTGTTCACCTACATTTGTGCACAAGTCCTGAAGTGTCAAAGGCTGTGGGAAGTGTTTGTGGTTACAGTGGTTACGGCTATTTGAGATGTCCCAACCTCCTGAGGCTTGCAAAGACCCTGTAATAGAATCGGCAGCAGGAGTTGTGCGAGGGTGTGTTGTCTGCCTCGGTACGTGGCGAGGCAACTTAACTTAAATAGATTTTATTTTTTTTTTATACCAATGGGTTAAACAAAGTTAACTGGCTTCTCACTAAACTGTGTAAGTAGCGCTTTCAGGACGCTGCTGCTGCCGGGGTGAAAGCTTTTTACTGTGCAACGGTAATAAGCAGCAGGGGACAATAACAATGTAAGCTGCTCCAGGAGTATTTTCAAGACGATCTCCAGAAACAACCTTGATGTCGGCACCGAAGTGCCATTGTATCGCTTCTGAAGTGGCCTGGATTAATACTGGCATGTCTTTGTCTGCTTACATTCCCTCCAATTTATTTCCTTGCAAGTTGCAAAACTACAGAACAAATGTTTCAAATAGAATACTAAGATCTGAAAGGAATAACAACATGAGCAGAAGGCACTCACTGATGCCAGTAAATTCTTTATAGCTGTAAGTTATTCATAAACATGAGCAGATAAGTATTCAAGAGGAAGAAAGGACTAATTTTTAAGTGATTGAGGCAAAATTTCTTCACACAAAATATCTTACGCAGCGCTCCTAGGCAAATCTAGCGATAAAGGTAAAGTGTTGTTCGAGAGAGAAGGAGTTGACACAAATTTAATGGAAATAGAGAGATCCCAAGCACACAGCCAACACTTGTTATTTAAATAGAAAGACGTTTAGGCTGATCTGTACGCCGTTTCCTAGGGTTAATAAAGGTAAGTCTCAGTGGCTCGCGGGCAAGCATACGGTTCCAGGAGCTAGCTTAAAGGGTTGCTCCCCTCGCCTCCCACCCCAATGTGTCAAGAGGATTAAGGCGAAAAAAGCCATCAGGAAGCAGAAGGGACGTAGATGGCAGAAGACAGCAGCGGATGTGGGCATTGATTTGAGCTCGTAACTAATGGGATTCATCCAAGTGTGAGGCCTGATGCTGCTTTAGAGGGGAATCGCTGTAAATCGGGTAGCGTGGTTATATTAGGTTACTTTCAGCCTATTAAACTTGTAGCAGAAGGATCCTTTTTTTTTACCTCCTATTCCAAAGATGATGTTGGAAGGGAGGATGTGCAGTAGTACATTGAGGAACCAGATCTCTGTTTGGGGAGCTCATAGAGCGACATATTTACCGTTAAAGCCTTTTTAACGTGGTGATTTGTGTGCTGTGATGTGTGAGGGAGAGCAGATACACGTCGGTGTCTTTGCTTAAGAAGGGTTTTGCTGTGTGGAGTGGCCGCTGCATCAAAGACCTTGTCTCTGAAATGCACCGACAGAGGCAAAAGGAAGCGTCGCTGTTTCCCGTTTTTTATGGAGGGGCAATATGGATTTGCAGCAAGTGACTTGTCCCGAGGTTTTGTCTGATGTCTTTGGCGGAGCTGTGAATTAGGAAAACTGGTTTCAAGGCCCTCTCCGGTGTGTGAAACGAGAATGTTCTTCCTCGCTCCTAATCAGATAGCAATTACAAGAGTAGAGCAGGAAAGGGCAAACTGGAACAGCATGCCAAACCTACGCATAGATTTGTTAGCAATTTCCTTTCTTATTTAACTGCATAAATAATCAAATGTGAATATTGGAAAAGCTGAGATATTTCCCTTGGGATCTAGACCTGCCTTGCATGTTTAAAATATTTATATATTTGAGCTGTCAATTTTTCTAACTCTATCAAGGCTGAAACAACTATAGGATCTGCAGATGAAAGATGGTACTTGAAAAGGAAAAGAAAGCAGTCTGTTAGGCCCATTTAATTTAAATGTGCTGTAGTAAATCTAAAGCGCTGTCTCCGCTGTGTTCATGCCGTTTGGCTCCTTATTAGTATTACTAAGCAAGAAAAGATATTTTAAAGCAGGCATGGTTTGAGATTAAGGTAATTTAAGTTAGCACAGTGGTTTAGAATACCAAGGCACTTTTGTACTGATCTCATTGTACTCTAAGGCAAGAAAGGAGGCTGGATATGTGACAGCAGTGCTTTGAAATGATAGCTTAGCCGGTACGATTCCCGTATCTCCTGAGAATACGGGAAGAGGTGTTACCCGGCGGTGCGGGGAGGAAAGAACAATGAAGGGCAACGCAGAGAGTTTGCCCTGAGACTGTAATAAGTAGGTCAGCTAAGCGCAGTCCTGCCCCTGATGTTTGTTCTGTGTTTTGATGGAGCGCTGCTGAGCTATACAACTACTGAACTTGGTTCTTGTCCGTATGAAAAGCCGATGAACTGCTGCGAGCCGTCAAACCTGTCAGGTGCTTACACACGTTGCAAAACAGCTTTGAAAAACTCATCAGGGAAGAGAATCTTTTATTTATTGGTGCGGAGCTGGCAGATAACAGGGTAAGATGCAATTGTGTGAAGGATTTTGAAGTCGCCTCCTTTTGCTACAACGCAGCACCACTGCATTAACCCTGGTGACAGAGGGTCCTTGTTAAAGGACCCTGGCCTTTGTTAAAGGCTGGGGTAAAAAAACCTGAGATTGCTTTCAGTTTTGTTTCTTTGGGAGGTTTTTCTTTGTTTTTATGTTTGCATAGGACCTTTCATTATGGGGTACCGGCCTGTGATTGGAATTTCTACGTGACAGTTTAATGAAAGCAACAAGAGCTCATTTTGTGATTTAATAAAATCTCAGAGCCTTGGTGTTATGAAGATGACAGTACAGAATAATCCATTGAGCTACTTATGATTGGGAGAGCATTTCTGCTCTAGTTCCACCAACCTTACCAAGATTTTACAATGACTCCTGTGCTTAATGTTTTCCTTAGGCAGAAGAAAGGGAGCCTAAACCTGTGACTATAATTGAATCTCCTAGATCTTTATGTATTCGATTACTGAGGGAAAACAAGTAGATTTGGGCAATGCAATGCTCCCACCCAGGAATCTTTGCTATTCTTACAGACGCCTTGTTTGTTTGTTTTGTTTCCTTTTTCGTTTAAGGCTTTTTCTGAACAGCCTAATGAAAAGTTGCGTGACAGCTGAGTAAGGATCTTGCTCATATTTAAGGATCTTGCCCCTGAGTAAGGGCCTTGCTGTATGTCACAGGAAAAACTGTATTTGCAGTCGTATTTCTATTTGGAGTCTAAAATGGATGCTGAACAAGCAGGAGCATTTGTTCTCCCTGTATTTGCAATCCCTGTAGAAACCCTCAGGGAGCTCAACAGCTCTTTTTCTCTGCTGCTTGTCTTGTCTTCATTTAAGGCTTTTTCTGAACAGCCTAATGAAAAGTTGCGTGACAGCTGAGTAAGGGTCTTTTTCCTCTTTGTCTGGGCCTTGCTGTATGTCACAGGAAAAACTGTATTTGCAGTCGTATTTCTATTTGGAGTCTAAAATGGATGCTGAACAAGCAGGAGCATTTGTTCTCCCTGTATTTGCAATCCCTGTAGAAACCCTCAGGGAGCTCAACAGCTCTTTTTCTCTGCTGCTTGTCTTGTC
>NW_008824357.1:146971-149673 GCF_000699105.1 Pygoscelis adeliae | reverse complement strand
AAAGAGACTGCATAGAAGCCTAATGTAATCAGTGAATCTTCCAGAGACAAATATTAGCAACGCCACCATTCTCGATTAGTTATTATTTCTTTGCGTGAAAATATACCCAGTGTTAGATAATGCTCTTTCAATAATTGCCTATTACAGAGGTGTTTTAAGTTAATGAATAACTAGTTTGGGGTTAGTTTTCAGAAGGGTTTGGTTTTCTCTCTCTCTGCTAGCATCTGAGTGCTGCCCATTAAGTGCATCTACGGAGCACTTAATGACAAGAAAATTGTTTGATGGAACCATCCCAGGTAATGAGATATTTCAGCAATTTATTCCGTACAATATGTTAGCACCAAAAATTAGAACTTTGGGCAGGCTCGTGGGCAGGTGTGAAAACCTGTTGAGTCTCCCTGTAGGCAAAATCTATTTACCATGGAAAATTTTCCTTAAGGATATGTTTTTGTGACTGTGTGACATGAAAGCAAAATGATGCACATTCAGAAAAGGTCATTTAAGTATAAGTTGTTCGACAAGACAAATTAGGATTTACCCTTAGCCTGCTTGACATGAGCTGAAAACTGGAATTTGAGGTCGAGTAGGTTATTTTAATTCAGAGAAGAAATTGGTTTTGAGGTCAGGTATCTTTTGGATTCAGTCCGTATTTGTTACAGTATTACCTGAACTCCTGTTTTCCTCAGTACCATAGAAATCAAGCAGCAGGGGGTGGTTTCTTTGTTCACTTCTCCAGGCCTTTCTTTAGCCAGCAATTTACCTCAAAGTAGCCTCTCCTCCTCTCCTCCCCAGAAGGGCAGCCTCTTCGAGTGACACTCCCAGGGCTTTTCTAGGGCGATGGGTTTTCTTCCTGGTAGCCTAAAATGAACTCCAGTGCTCACGTACTCCTGATATGCGACTTCTGTTTGGGATTGTGTTCCCTGTTGTTTTAACTGCCTAAAACAAAAGACGGGGCTTGGTCCCATCTCATCTAATGGATGCCAGCCCTGAAACCTTTCCGCTCAGTGGAGTTTTTCCTACGCTCCAGCTCAATAAAGGTAATAAATAACCCCAATAAACATCCCCCTCTATTCAGACAAAGAGAATATGCAACTCTGTACGTTTCTGCCGTGCTCCTTGTGCTCAAATCATAATGCTTAACTCTGTTTGTTTTGGTTTGGTTTTTTTAATTTGCCTTTTCAATTCTTATCTTTTTTTCCTCTCAGGTCATCTTTCTCACCTGTTCAGCCATGAAAAGCAGAAGCTAAAAATTAAGTCTCTGCCTCAATTTTGTTCTGTATTCACATGAATCCAGCAGCTGGAGAATAAAGGCAGCAAATCCCGCAGAACTTGGGGGAGCTGGCAGCACTGATTGCAGCTGCCTTTGTTGCCTTTAAGCGTGGTTCAAAGTGGTGGGAGGACAAAGCAAAAGCAAACATAGGACATTTCCAGGAACTAATAGCTGCACTGGGCTGTCTTGAAGGATGTCTGGCCAGTATCCTTGAGAGAAGCTGTTAAAGAAACGGCTGTTGATACCTTGTTCATCTGACATGATGCAGAGCAAAAGCAAGTGTGCCTGTTTTGTGGAAGAGGTGGACGGAGAGAGAGACCGCTGAAGGCGTGCAGTTTGGAAGGACATGACACGTCAAGTTTCTCTTTGCTTGTTAGACAAAAGAGGGCATAATTAGACTTCAGGCAGGCTCCTGTCCTAAAGAAATCAAGGGGGAGTTGCTTTATATGTCAGGTTAGCGACAGTGTCTCCTATAGCTATAAACCTACTCAAGTGTTTCCAAGACCTGGCTGGCATATGAGCTTGCTGCGAGCTTTGTGTATCCCCAGCTAGAGGCCTGTCGTTTGGATGGTGCATCCATTTGCTGTTATTATTCCATTGTCATGTGGTTTTTTGTCTATTATCGCTGCAGCCATGTTTTGAAATAAGTACTCCCCTCCCACGGATCTGTTGCTTTGCCGTGTGCGTTTGGAGATTGCTCATGCTGCATATCAATGGGATTTAGGACGAAACAAGAGAAGTCCTGGGATTTTTGTAAGCCAATCCCATCATCTGTCTTTTGTGAGCTTGGAAAGTTGTCAGTCAGCACAGAAAAAATATTGGCAAGCCTGGCTGTTCCCTTGCTGCTGAACGGGTTTCTGGAAGGACAGCTGAAGTCATGCAGTGAATGCTTAAACAAGTCAATATGGGCAAATGTGGGGGGAAATGTCGCAGTCAAGGGGAGGCTCCTCCTAGATTTTTGTGGGACCAGCTTCGTTTTGTGGGCTACTGTCTTTGGGACCATCCAGCTACAAAGGACAAAGCAGTGAAGGATGTCAAAACTCACTTTCTAGGAATCCGGGTAGCATTTTCACCAGGTTAATACCCTCAGCACCCCTTTAAGACAGTGCAGAGAAGCACGTGGCTACCCTCTTACAATCTCTAGCAGTTAAATAACCTGACTAAATAAAGTTTAGTGAGGAAGAATTAATTTTAAGGTCAACTGTTACATACAAGGTCTCTTGTGAGGGAAAGACGGGTTTTGCTATCAGAAGTTGGGCAGCAAACACTTGTGGATCTGAACGGCTGAAGGTTTTGAGCTTCTTTTGTGGCCAGTGGTAGGGTTTCTGTGTCTGGGGCGTGAAAAATAGACTCATAACCAGCATTTGTGAGAACCACTAGTGAACAATTCTGTTGTAAGGCAGCGAGACAGCAGTTATGTTGGTAATGCTAC
>NW_008824357.1:106267-146912 GCF_000699105.1 Pygoscelis adeliae | reverse complement strand
TGTGCTATGTTAATAAACTGTCTTCAAGAGAGGCCTGGGATACATCCTTCTTGAGAGGAGCCCAGGACCTCGCAAAAGCATGGCTGAGGATCTGCAGGAGCTTTATTGCATTAAGTCATTCTGCTCCTCCATAAACCCACTTTCAAATGGTTTAATGCATTGAGAAGCTGCACAATTTGTAAAACAGTCTGTTGAACTAATTGAAGTTAACTTGCCACAAATTCTAGCCGCAGACAGGTCTTGGAAGGCAGATGTAATGTGGGGCTTTGTTCCTAACCTGACATAATGGGCACAGTGCTAATGATTTCATGGCTCTGTGTCCACAGGAGACTTGTTTGGAGAAGAACGCTTGATCACTTCTACAATAGGAACAAAATGTGTGTAGAAGAGGGGTTTCTTATTTTTCTTTTTTTTTTTGTCTGCTACTTTTTGGGATTATTTTTTCTTTGACAGGGAATTTTTAGACAGAAAGAAAGAAATCAGTACCTACCAGAAAAATAAAATACCAAGGAGCGTGACTTGCAGCTGAATGAACCAATCTGACACTGACAATAAGCGGTGTTGTTCAGAAGTCACATAAATGTGAGGAAGACACAGCCACTCATTTAAAGACAGAAATCTCTGTTGCTGGGTACTGAGGGAAAGCAAGCTGGAAAGCTCAGAGTCACTGCACACAGAAGAGTGAGTGCAGCAGTGGGAATTTTTGAGCTCATCTTTTACTTCTTCAGTGTTGGAGATTGTAGAAGCTGGTTTGGAGTACTCAAAGACTTCTTTTGTAATCATTTCTGCTGACATTGAGATGTTTCATGCAACCCAGAATCTGGGCCAGCACATTCCAGCAACTTCAGTATTGTCACTTTATTCTATTCTAGTAGCACTTTAAGCCTTCAGCTGAAGTCAAAGCCCTCTGCTAAATGAGGTGTTGCCAGCTCTTACCATTATATTATCTTTTTCAAAGTCTCGTCTGCTAAGATAAGCAGCCTTACGTGAGGATCCCTGTTCTTACATATACTATACTCTTTCCTGCAGTGTCTAGACCTGAGAGGGGAAAAAAAGCCTGAAAAGCTTAAATGTTAGAAGGCAAATTTAAGAAAAAAAAAAAATATATATCTTTTGATGTTGGCTTGTGTTTTAACTTTATCCCTTATTCAAGCTTTTCTGAGAGTTAGGGCTGGTAATAGCATAGGAGGCCAACCTTTCCTGGAAGGTCTTGCAAATATGGAGGACGTAGAAATGAGGGAGCTGGACTGTCCTGGGGTAAGAGTTGGGACTCTCCCTCCCTGCTGAGTCAGTGTTTAAATTTTTTTCAGGTGGTTGGGATCTGTATTGGTCACAGGTTTATCGAAGTTCTTCCCTTCCGAGCTACGTGCACTCCTGTCTACTACATTTCTAGCCTTGCTATGTATTTGGCCTGCCACATTGCGGTGGCAGAGATGATAGCGAGATGATAGCGGGAGCTCGGGGAGCAAATCTTCCCTGCGCCTCTTGTCTCTTGTCTTGATACGTTTTCTCTTTCTACAAGTCTGATTGTATAGCGAGCATTTAGGGAGCGGTATGTGGGCAGCGGCATTATTGCTTGGGTAATTGCCATGCCAGTAATTAACGTTAAAAAGTTTGACTTGCATCCTAAAGACAAGGGTAAAAGAGATTAGGTAATGTATGTTGGATTAGGTAATGTATGTAACTCTGCTAATGTCAGAGAGGACCCTTGGAAGGGACAAAGTATGTCCACAAAGGCACTACATCAAATACGTGTGAAAATACATTTTACAGGAACTTTTTCTTCAGTTTCCACAGTGGATTGTTATCATTTTCTCCCTTCTGCTAAAATATAATGTGGGCCAAAACCCTAGCTGTTGTTAAATGGTGCAGCTCCAGTAAATGCAGTGGAGCAACTGACCTCTTTGACTTGATTATTTTGGAGGATAAAGCAGTGAAATTAACTGAAAAATAAGAAGAGGAGAGAATGAGAGGGAGGAAAGGGCTTTTCTTGCAATCTTTTAAGCAGATTCAGTTGCAGCAGTGACGATTCAGGCCACTTGAACCAGTTCCTCTAAATTGCTCTTGTCCTGCTTACAGGATGGTATGGTTTATGCTGCTATTTTCCAGCATGTTATCCTTTCTTTGCTTTTTATTAAAAATGTTCATATCATTGTGTAGAATGTGAAATTTATCTCTGTGCGGCTGGGCCAGGTTAAATCCCGGTCTAAATCCTTAAGTGCTACCTTGACCGATTATGCGGTATTTAAGTGATACCAACATAGATGGTCAGCGAAAAGTAGTGTCCACATAAAAAAAAAAAAAAAAAAAAAAGTAGCTTTGCACCATGCTCCGACGTTTGAGGCATTGATCTCAGGAGTAAGCGGTTCTACTGAGTGCCCGTCTGAGATGCCTCCAGATGAGTGGGGTGTCTTCAGCAACACGTTGATGCAAAAATTGGGCTAATGTAAAATATCTCATTGGGGTATCTGAATTGCTAGTTCTGTCCGTCTTGTTGACCTCAGCTAGATGTTTATATTTGGTATCTGGCAAATGTTTTGGCACAATCAGCTTGAAATGTTTCAGTGATTCTCATTTGGAAATTTCTGCTATCGACTCCTTCCCTGAAAATTACCTGTTGTAAGAGGGGCCAAAAAAATCCTACCCTCATACTATTCCTGATTTTATCATTATAATAGTTTTCTTCCAGTAAGAAGTTTGGCATGGAAAATTATTAACTTTTCAATTCCAGAGCTCCAAGATTTCTGAGAAATTTGAATTATAGCCTTGTGCCCTTTGTTATTTACCAGGGATCACGCAGATGATTGATGAATTGCAAACACTGAATAGTGTATGTTCTCTGGGACTCATTAAAACTTGGGACCAAGGTCCTGTTTTTATTTACCTCGTCTCCAAAATAGACAGTGCTTTAAATAAAATCTTACGACAGGATTGCCAGGAACATTGAGCATTCTGTCGTCCCAAATGAATAGAAATTGCAATTGTTTTGTTATTTTCCGTCTAAAAAAAAAAAATTAGGTCCACGTCCTAAATGAAAGTTCATACGTGATGTACCTTTCTTTTTCTGTCCCCCCTCTCTGATGTTGCGCCTGTCGCATGTTAACGTTGCCAAGACATACTGAGTAGTTACAGCAGTTTGCAATCAGTCCGCATTTTTCAAAGTCTTCTCAGACTTTTAGCTCATCGGTATTCATGTACGTGTAACCGCACCTGCAAAATTTGAATTACCATGTTGATAAGTCTGTGACAGAAATGGACTATGACTAAATCTGGTACAAAATTGATAAGCCCTTGTGGGGAAGAATTTAATAAAAGGGAGACACCTGCTAATACACACTTGTTTTGAACTGGGCAGATATAAAACATGTCTCCTTGACATCCCCATTCCTGAGGCATCATTCAGAGACTGTTTACGTCAAGAAATGGAACCTCTGGGTGTCTAGTTATGGACTGAGCCACCACCCTCATGAGGTTTGGCCTCTGCCAAGAGATTTTTTTGGAATTACTTAGGGGCTTCTGAGTGCAGGCAAGGACATCGTTGGTTATGTGTGACGATAGCTTGGATTTCCCCTTAGGAAACACTGCTAGGTTTTCCTGTTTAAACTCCTGCTTTAAATAAATGAAGAGTCTCAGCAATCCTGAGCAACATGCAACCGCACTGATAAACTAAGTATAGGACTTATTTCATGAGTTCATTAAAACACATGGAAATACGGAGCTTTTCTGTTACTTCAAAGGCATACTACTAAGTTTTACAGTTATAACTGCATCAATTAAAAAAAAACTTTCTGACCTAGAGTTGTTTGAGGGCATAAAATGTACGTAGCGCAGACCTAAACTGTTAGCTATTTGCAACAGGGATTATTTTTTCATTGTTGTGAATGTTTAAAACTAAAAAATTGAAGATTAGTACCAATTGTAAAAGAGGTTGTAATTTTCAATGCACTGGTGTCTTCCAGCTCACAATGATGGGTGCAAATAGCCTTTTCCTATTGCATCTCAAATATAATGAACTATGCACAAGGAAACCCCCAGGTATACTTATTATTGCTGAGTATATACTTTGTGTTTAATGAAAGGGTCCTGTCTCCTGTCAGAGGCTTTAATGAAATGGTATTTTTTGCAACTAATCAACTTGAAACATAATAGCAGCAGCTCACGAACAAATCAGTGAACTTTTGTGTTTGCCCTGTACTGTTTTGGAAGATTTCCAGGTTCTTCCTAGTACAATTCACGTCTTGCAGACTACAGGAAAGTAGCAGCTCAGCAGAACACATATAAATCCATTGCATTTCGAACAGTGTGTAACCAATTAAATACTTACCCTGGTTTTATTTTAGCCTTAGAAATGTGTTTCATCATTGCAGGTTTTCTTCTAACCAGCCCTGCAAAAGCGATTATGTACTCTCGAATTCTCTCCTGATAAATAAAGATGATGAAATGCTCTGTCAAATGTAATAACTCACCTACCTAAATCCTGCCTCTCACAAGTCACACCATCTTTCTGAACACCACTTAATACTTGGAGTTCTCGTGGGCCCCAAAATCTTCTGAGATCTTTGAAAATATTAATGCAAAGTCTGTGTATTTCAAGGAAGCTGCAGCACCTTTTTAAGTCTGTATAAAAAACCCTTATGATGTAGTGAACAAAAAATGGTTGCTTAAAAGAAGAGCAGCTGTGTTCATGCATTTCAGTCGAATTCAGGCACGTTACCTTCAAGTTAATACTTGTTTTCAGGATCCGTTGAAACAGCTGAAGTAGAGTCAGTGTTATTTGGGGAGGGAAGGGTGGCGGAAGGAAAAGAATTGTTGGGTTGCTTTGGTTTCTTTCCTCCACAACTTTGGAGGTTACATTTCTTTGGATTGCTGAAGTAGCTTAGGCATGTTTTCTCGACTAAACATTTTGTAAGAATATCTAATTGAAGGTTTTCTGCGTGGTTGTGTATCAAACTCGAAGCATCAGCCACTTGATTTTTAGTCTTTCACAAGCTGTGTGGTTCAGGGCTTCCTAAAGATCTTGTATTCAGGTACTCGCGGTTGTAGATATTGTGTGGAGCTCTAACTGTGTGCGGCATCTCCGCAGCCCCCCTTCTGCACACGCAAGAAGAGGCAGGCTTCAATT
This sequence comes from Pygoscelis adeliae, assembly GCF_000699105.1. Taxonomy (NCBI): domain Eukaryota; kingdom Metazoa; phylum Chordata; class Aves; order Sphenisciformes; family Spheniscidae; genus Pygoscelis; species Pygoscelis adeliae. Next base: position 141,790 of record NW_008824357.1, on the reverse strand, counting down.
ATACGTTGGTTTTACACCAAGAAAATTCAAAGTAATCCTGTATCAGATTAGTACTTATTTCGCAGCAGAGCTGCCTATTGCTTTTTGCACCATATGCAAGAAGAGTTCTCTGCTCCAAGGAACGTGTAAACTGATAGAGGTGTGACATAGTAGTTCACCGGTGACAAATACGCAATAGCAAGCAGCTAGGCTGAGAATTACGTGTTACCAGGCAAGAATTCTAGCATCGTGGGATGCGCATCACGTGACGTAATTGTTGATTATGGAGAAAGCTAGGTATGTGTTGGAATTAGAGATACACCAAAAGCCTCTAAGTATTAATGATGTATGGGTTCATTATCTCGGATATTGCTGAATAGCAGTCTCTTGCCATGGGTGTTATCAGCCAATTAGTCTTTGTTCCAACAATATGTTCCTTTTAACGTGTTTTCCATTGATTACTGCTTTTTAAAATCTGAATGGCTAAATGGAATTTTCACCAGGCGAACCTGGGTTGCTCTCTGTTGACTGAAATTTCAACCAATATCTGATGGAAGACCAAAACACAAAGGTCACCTTCTTGCCCGTGCAGCCCTTCAAAATGCGGTGAACGCACAGGTTGGTTGGATTTTTCAAAGCTTATCTTTTGGAATAACGCACACATTTCTGTAATGTGGAGTTGCAAACTCTTGCAGTGTTTTACCTGGTACCTTTCTTTCTGGAGTCAGAATCCCACCTGCTGCTGTTTGGGTTTTTTTCTTGTTTGAGCGAATGCTGAGATTTGTGTCCTTCTGGCAGCTGAGAGAAGCCTCCAAATACAGTCTCTCGTATCCTAAGAGCTCAGAGTGATTGCACTTAGGGATGACTTCATAGTTGAAGTCTTTGGGTGAGTATGTTTTCCAGGGGCTTTGAAAATTTGTCCGTGTAGTCTCAAGGAGTCTTTCTCTGAAGTACTTTGAAGCTTGTAGGCGAGAGCTAAGTTTGACCAAGTCCTGCATTTGAAGCATGGTGGAATTTAAGGCGTTATTTAAAGCTGTGGCATATTCTTTTCCCCACACTTCAAGTTTTTGGATCAAGTGTTTCTATTTGTTTTGAAAACAATTATTACTTTGAGTATTTTTTTTTTTTTGACCATTCGTAGTTATTACGCTGAAACAGAATGCCCAGAAGTACAGGTGAGATTGATTGAATCCAGTGGGGTGTGTGTGTTATCTCTGCCAACCGAACATGCAGAGATAAAATAAAATCAGGAAGGTGACAACTGAAGACATGCAGTAGTTGAAGTAGGTAAATTTAAGGCAAGGAGTAAAGAAGGGGGACTCAAAACTCTGGTTTTAAAATGACAGTGTCTTGAAAGGAAAACTGAAGCCCTAGAGATAATGATTGATTGACCTGACGTTATTTAACAAAGAGTACCAAAAACTGAAAGAAGTTGAGAAATTGAATTGATGACCTGGAAAACAAGCTCAGATTAAGCACTATCATGATGATCAGGTTGCTGTAAGCCTGAAGGTGAGTGAAGCTGAAGCGATTCTTGTTTGTTCCACCTGTCCTTTTTTCTGCTAGTGCATTGTGAAAGAGGCTCAAGGTTGGATAGTTCTGAACTCTCTGATGTGTCAAGCTGCCGTCTACCTCTGTAGGAGGACACGGGGTGATAAAGGAACATCACCATGAGTGATGCCGGTGGCATGTGTGATTGAAAACAAAAATGGCTTTGTTTTTGGTTTTTTGTTTCCTAATTAGCATGTAAATACAAGTCTGTTGTCTATGGGGAAAATATGATTGTGCTATAGAAACCAGGCCTGTCCTTCAGTGTTAGGAAATTATGTTTATTCAGGCAAAGCTGAAAAATATATGCCAGACATCTGCTCCGCAATGTATTTCCTGACTGTTTGTTGAGAGGCTGGTGTCTTAGCTGGCATCATATTTGGCCAGATCTTCAGCTACTGTTCTAACACTTGTTTGGAAAGAGGGAGTAGGAAGCAAACACAGTTTTGAGACATCTTTGTGCTTCCCATAGTTCAGGGCCATGGAATTTTTTTATGAACTCGGGGTGGTGTTGGCCTCAGAAGCCAACGGATGCACATACCATCCTTTGTAATCAAAGGATGTTTTTTGTTTCTCAACGTGTCCTTGGTTTGCTCCTCGCTTCACCTTGCAGGTGGGAATGGTACCAAGAGGCAAATCCTTACATGAGCTGTAGAGGTAACAGACTCCGCAAAAAAGAAATTATCGGGGCCTATTTTTCTGTCATTTTAAGGCTGAGTGTTACGGGGAGATCTTGGTGTAAATGAAAAACCACCTCATTATCTGTTATCATTCTCACCCTTGTCATACTACGTCCCCATCTAATTTTCCCTGGGTTCAAATAATTGGACAAACAAGAATTTGCGCTCTCGGTGTGAGCTTTGAGCTTTTGTCTTGTCCTCACTTTTCTCTCTCTGGCTCCTTCAGTCATTTCATTTTAAAGTTTGGAGTGCAGTAGAGTGTTTGCAGGGGAAAATTGAGGCTTGACTCTTTGGTTCTTTATCTTTTCTTCTGGATCTCACATTGATTCGCTGAATGTCTTTGGGCACGTCACAGAGTCTGGTTTTGGTAATGCTCCCGTGACTGTAAAAACTAGACCAGTCATTCTGGCCCAGAAAGCAATTTAAGATTTAATTAATACTTGAGGGCCACACTGCTTCAGTGAAATGAACAGTAAGGTCTGTTAGTTTCAGTAGGTAAGCGTCCTACGTTTGCTACTGATTAAAACACCAATTTGATATGTTAAAAAAAAAAGAAAGAAAGAAAAGAAGGAATCCAGAGTTAAACTGATGACTAAACAGCCTTCCATATTCCTTGGGTCTCTTTTATAGTTAGCATTAAATGCAAATTGGTGCAGCCTCAGAAAAAGAAATAGGTGATGAGAAATCGGATCTGTTTTCTTCCGTCTCACCTAAAAATTCCTGTGTGGGGAGGGATTTCTGTGGAATGATTAAATGTGTTCATCAAGGTAATAATGATAGTTAAGGAAACATGGGAAAAACAGTGCTGGAATTAAATGGGTGTCTGAGTATTTGTGTGGCTTCTGTGTGAAAGCAGTATTTATTACCAGTTTTTTTCCTTTAAGTTTATTTGATTTTTAGAACTCATTTGAAAATCAGAACTGGATATTTTCCCGTGACGTGCTGCTTTTGTTTTGAAGTTCTCTGGTCCTGCTAGATAGATTTCACAGTGCCTAATTTGCTTCAGTGAAAGGTGTTTAGCTTTTTGGAAACCATGCCCTCTCCCACCTCCCTGCCCCCAAGGGAAGGTGGATGGTGTGCGGTGCTGCAGAAGGACTGTGCTCATCGCATAGTGACCAAGAGTGTGTCTCCAGCGCTAAGGTTTTAAAAGGTTTTGATTACAAACTTATACTAGTCATGGGTTTTCTAAAATCAGTCCTCGAAAACTCCCACTGTGGTATCTGTGGCCACGTTTTCAGATTGCTTGAGTTTGGTTCGGTTGAGTTTCATTTTTATTTGTGTTTTCTTTTTTAATTTGGCCATTTTAATGCCTGGCAGGGAATTGACTTTTTTGATTATGCATTACTCAAAATGTACAAGAGATGCTATTTCCAATTGTCTCATTGCTCCTGAGTAGCCTGCTTATCGTGTTCTGGCCCAGTTTCGTTGTTGCTATATGAAGCCGGGGTTGAAGCATCGGGAGAAGAAACGTTGCCTTCCTTTCCCTTTGGCACTTACCGCCGTTTCTGCACAGCATTTTCTCATTGGCCATAAATCAGGATGTGCACTTCCTATAAAGATTACTTTAAAAACAATATGAAATATGACATATTTATGGGATCATGACCATATTACTCTGATATGAGGAGGAGTTAGTTTCCTTCATTTTTTTCCTTGGTAAATGAGAGTGGGTTCTCCTTTCAGTAAAGCATGCTTCATGATGTACGGAATAAAGCAGGCCAGTAATTTAGTTAAGGTGATTTATATGAGCCACGCATGTAACTGTTTTTCCCCTTCGTCTCACCGTGTGGTGCCAGGAAGGCTGTAAACAAATCATTGACCTTTCCGTGAGTGTGTAACCATTGGCCCGAGGGCTCCGCTGTTTGAGTGATCCTCTATTTCCTGGCAGTACGGAGGATGCTTTGAGAGGAGGGCGAGTGCTTTTGTGCTCGTACTATCTCTGCGTATGTGGGGGCGGTTTACATTTTGTTCGTCCTGTTGCAGCCCTCTTCGCTGTGGATGAGACCTGCCTGTCCTTTTCAAGTGAATTGCTCAGGTTTTAATAAGGGCAAGTCAACTTCCAATTCAGAGAGAAAAGGTTTATTGCGTAAAAGAGATGGTTACTGTCTCATTAATAATACTTTTCATTTCATATGTGGCCTTGAAGCACTTTACAAAGTAATATGAATATCATAATTGCCAGATTACGTAAAGGGACTTGTCTACGGTGACCCAGCAAGTCAAATCATGGAGCAAACACGGTGCTCTGCCTACAAAATCAGGGACCTGGGCATTTTCGCAGGCTGTCCGGTAGCAGGTCATCCACATCCAGCAGTCCAGCAACTTCTCTGGACTGGAGCCGGTCGGTGATGTTAGCATGTAAAAGCAGAATGAAAATCTGTTTCACGAGTGACCCTAAAATGAAAAGGTGGAGCGGCAACAAATACTGAGCCTCTGTTTTCAGAGGGGCTCAAAGCACAACGTAAACTTAGCGGGGATTTCAAGTGCCCAGGAGTCATGAAAGTAAGCCTGCTGTGTCTCAGAGATGCCATAAACATAGTTGAGCACAATATTGGAAAAGAATATTGGGAGGGGGTGCTTTTCTCCCTCTTTATTCACGCTTACCGTCTCCTTAATTAAATCACCCGCAAGCAGAGCAGATTCACTCAGCCAGGGGGAGTTAAACAGACTATAGCTGGGAAGAGATGTCTGCATTTGCCTCGTTCTCCTTACAGTATGACCCTTTACGCTGCTCAGGCCTTGAAATTGGGCCATGTACCACTGCAGAGTCATCAACATAGTCCTGGCTGTAGTGAAGAATCAAGGACTTCTAATCTTTTAATTTTTTTAGGCTTATCCTGCTGCTAAGAAAGGGCAGTGAGAGAACCACAGAGAACTAAGAATCTTCTGACAACTGATGTGTATATTGCTTTAGTGGACTCCATGCAGTCTATCCGTACAGTGCCCACAGCAAAAACGCTGTCATGTGTCCCTGTGTAACAGCTACTTTGAAGAAAGAAAACTTACTCCATGATGGTCACAAGCAGTTGCTGATTGTATGAGAGGTTACGGAGAGAGACCGAGCAGTTCTAGAACGTGAACAAATGCTTAGTGTGTTTGCCGCACCCTGAAAGTTGTCACAAGCAACCCACAAGCAACCCTGACTGGTAGCCTGTGGTCAAATGATCCCCTCCGTGACACGAGTTCTTTTTCTCTTTGCTTAAACTTTCATGTATTATTCTTTCCTCCAGCTCTGTGCGTTTCCTTTAGTGCCGTGACATCAGTGCGCGTGTTACTTGCCTGATCCCGCTGCTGATACGCGAGGTCTAGATCGCACCGGGCATATGTTTAGCTGGGATTAATTAGCAAAACTCTGCTGAACAATAAAGCCGTTGATATAGTCCACCATCTTAAATTGAATACCTACCCCGTGTGATAATTTGACCCATCTAGTTTGCAAAATTGTTTGTATGTATTTACTTTTACTCTCCAAGTCAAAGCCTTACACGTGTTTCAAGTGCTACGAGAGCTGTAGACTTTACCAGCTCGTTTCAAAAACTTTGTTGTAGCTTTGTCCTCACCCATCATATTTCTAAATTACTTGCACATAATTTAATACCTATGCATTTTTTCCATAATTAAAGCATGTAACATGAATTATCTACTTTCACCAATTATTTATCTCTCTTATTCATAGCCATTCACAAAAGTCTTCCTCCTAGCTTAATTTCTTCTTCAGTCTTAAAGGTTAGCTGCAATTATGAATTTGTTTCCAACCCACCATATCAGAAAATTAATTATAAAACATATATCCTCTTCCTAATAGACACTGACCACTCCAAGTTTATGGGATAAATTATTTTCTCCTGCTTTCTTTGTTGTAAGTAATCTCTGTTTAGGAGTCAGCGTGAGGGGTGTGGAGGACAAAGAGACTTGTGAACACCCAAATCCAACTTCTCTGAACTGGGCAAAAGGCCGCAAGCTCCAAGGCTGATTCGGGAGCACTTTTGCGGTGTTTGGCTGCCCAGCCATCGCCTCTGAGAACCAAAAAGGATGCAGGAAGCTTGTAGGAACCAGCTCAGACTTTCTGTACCGCTGAAAATGGTTAACTTCTGGGCGATTGGTAAATTTTATTGGACAGGATTGACAGATAGCAAGGTTGCATGAGCCTTTTTCTGTTAATAGATCAGTCTCAACAAATTAACTATTAAAGATACCGATTGGGTATCCTATTGGCAAGAAAGGCTGGGCAATCTGGGAGTTAAGGTAAGAAAAAGGGGAAGGCAGAATGCGTTTGTAAATGTACTGCTAAGTCGTATCACAGTATCAGGATACACTGTTGGGTGACCGCCTTTGCTGCTGGCTGCCATGTGCCAATTGTCCGTGTGCAATTAAATTGGTTTGGGTTTTTTTTTTTCAAGAATGTGGGACGTAAATATGTAGAGTCACTAAGAGTCTGAGAGAATGTCTTACGGTGGTTCTGAAAATCTCTCTTGCAACATCCTCTAGATCAGAAAATTCAAGTGCCCAGCTTTTCAAAGGCGCGTATGATTCTGTACTATTTTGAAAATCTTGCCTTTTACGCCATAACGATTCCTCACGCAGTGGTGAAGGCTAAACGTGTGAAAAGCTGTCCTTAAAACTGCAAGCTAACTTTTTACTTAACTTTTAATTACAATGCTTCCTGGTGGCGGTTGGTTTTTTTTTTTCCTAGGAGACTGTTTTTGTTTGTCTTCCATCAGAAGCATGCATCAGTAACAGCAATAAGGGCAAATGCAGTGTTGAAATCGGAAAGGCCAAGGTACTGAAGAAGTTTCTGCATTGAAATCAGTGGAAGTAAATGTAGTCCTGTCAAGATAATTAGTATGATGAGTAAAAGTGACCTTTATAGCAGGGAACATAATTGCATTGTCATGGCCCATTATTTGACCTTCTATAAACCATCCTTCAATACTGCTAATGAGTACTTCTGTGTATGCATGTTGACAGCCAGGACATTGCTGGGAAATAAGTGGCACCTAGAAACCAAGCAAAAGATTAAGTACAGAGTATGCTTATTATTTATAAAAGATCCCTGTTAATATAGTTCCTCCATGGTGTAGTAATTGGCAAGAGCTTTACAGGACTTGTTCCCCCGTCTCGCTTGTGGAGCCTAAGATTTCTTCTTTGTAACATCCTAAAGCCAGTTATTTTAGTATGTGCTACTGAGATCTTAAAAAAAAAAAAAAAAAAAAAAGGGGGGGGGGGGGGAGGAAAAAAAAAAGCCCTTAGCCTACATGTTTTTCAGATTAAAAGGAATTCAGGGAGACTTAGCTGCACGCTCCTGCCAGAAGGATTGGCATTGTAAGCTTATTTTTTCTAGCTTACGAGTTAATGGTTTGTTCGTGGACTTGAGTAATATTGTAATTTACCTCAAGACATGAGTTTTGATGCCACCTTTCTCAAATTCGTGGAGGGAACCTCCCATCTGCATTTTTTTCTTCTGCAGCTTCTTATTCAGAGATACTCCTTTATTCAGACCAGAAGGAATCATTTTGATAATCAGCTTCTGCATCCCGTGAAACAGGGGCTAGAAAACCTTCCCTCCCTAACATCTGCCTTACCCGTACTTAATGTCCCTGAGAGCTCTCGAATATATTTTAGAAGGAAATAAAGCCTTGATTTAGGACTCCAAGTGACAGAATTTGCCATTTTCCTAACCACGCTATGTGAGTAGTTGGTTGCTCTCAGAAACCATGTATCTTTTGGCTAAATTTATTTAGCGTGGTCTTCCAGGCTTTGGCTTTTGTTTTACTTAATTTGGGGGTCTCGGCTATTGCGCTAGATCTCTCATCAGAGATTCTACAACTTCAGAAGCAGCAGCTATTCCAGCACCTCCTCAACTGTGTAAGAACTTTTGCTGCTCTCTAACTTGCGTGTGTTTTGATATAAAGTAAGCTCTATCTACAGGTCTGGAAAACATCTTTGTTTTGGGCAGCATTTTTAAATATTTGTATAAGTACATAAAATATTTGTATTTATAATTTTTGTGTGTGTGTATATTTGAAGGCTGTTTTGCTGCATCCCTTCGAACACAGCTGTGTTCAACATTTCCGTATGAATCTCGTTTTCGGTACTTTCGATGATTCTCGTGGCCTTGCTCTGAATCTGATCAGTTGGCCACTAACTTTTTCCAGCTGGTGCCAGAAGATTAATACGCTGCTCCCAAGTCTTACGAAAGCTGAGCAAATGTCTTCCCTTAAATAAGTCCTTATAAGTGATGATCGAGTCACCAGTTAGACTCTTCTTGAATAGGGATTGAGCTTCTCAGCTGTCCAGAGGAAAATTGTTACATGATCAAGCTCTGAGCTTTCCATAGGCTCAGCTGGCGGTGACTGCATTGACGTCAAAAACCATTCCTGATTCTGAATTTTGGTGTCAAAAATGTGGAATTAAAAACAACACTCTCCATCTCCCGTTTTAGGCACAATCATGTTAGTTCATAACGAAATGTAAGCCACCTAAGAAGCAAAATAATACTGCCAGCATAAGCGCTTGCCAGATATTGTATTTATCCTGTAAAGCATTAAAATTTAATGGCCGTTAGATCTGTCTTGCCAGTGCAGTTATGGCTGTTGTACGTACCAGCCTTCTGTTCTAAAAACCTGCTAAATCCAATTATTGTCAGCAGTTGTCTTCTGTCTTGATTGTGTATCACAAGCACCGCTGTTTCTGTGCGGTCACTTGAAGGGCCGGAGAAGAGGAAATCAGAGGAGTAATTAGAATATGTTCAACAGAGGTTACTGAAATTCCTGCCCATCTGTTATGAGGTTGCCTTGGTTTTACTCAGGCAGTTTTCATAACTCTGACTCTTCTGGTTTACTTAATGTGTTTCAAAATTAGTCGATGACCACGCTGTTGCTGAAAAGATCTGTGTAGCCTTTGTGAGTATGGCTGAAGCCACTGCTTACTCTCATTATAGTGATTTACAAGACAAAAATTTTGCGTAAGACACACAACAGAAATTCAGGAGACGTGACTTTGGTCCCTGACTCTGCCGCAAGGTCAGTGGCTGTATTAATAAATTCCTTTGTGCTTTATATAACCCCTAGAAGATCCAGAGAAGTGGTCCTCTCACCTACCGCTTGCCTGTCTTGCCTAGGATCACTCGTAGACTGCAGTTGGTTTAGGTCTTTTCACCTATAGAAAATCTGAACATCTTGATACTGTTTCTAGTTATCCAACCCCTGATGACCGTAGATAATATTTTGAGATATGGCTAGCTGTGCCTGTGTAGAGAAATCTGTCGCTTTTGCTCTGAACTGATTTCCAACCATTAACTGGTTTTGTAACTTTCTTTGTTGAGAGAGCCTCTCTTTTATTTTCCAGCATGCTCTTAGAGCAACCATTCCACTCTATTATTGTTCTAATAAACTTTAAAATGTTAAGCATTTTAATTATGAAGTGTTTGTTTTCTTCCATTTCCTCTTTTTTTTTCTTCCCCTCAAGCAGTGAGAGCGCGTTTGACTGACTTCATAACTTTGAGTTGTTTTAGACCTTGCCTGTACGAGAACAGATTGCTAATAGCTACACTAGCGAACCTCCCAAGAAACACAATGTAGTTTAAACAGGCAAAACAGTTCTTCTGCTGGCATTTTTACAGGACTCTCCAAATAACATAGGTCACATCAGTAAAAGAATGCCTTGCTTTACCGACATAACTATGTTAATGGTTTTTGACAGTTGAAAAACAAAAAGGGAAAGAAATTATTATCTCCTGTAGGACGTAGACTGGAAAAGTTTCCCAGTATATTATACGACTTTAGAGAACTTTGCATTTTTCCTAGCGACCACCGCTGGGAAGAATTTTTTGTGCTCGGTACTTCAGCATTTGCAGAACTTAAGCTGTGGTGTACATCACATAGGGGATACAAAAAAGGCAAGTTCTCCAAGTCTTTTAGTTTTATAGCTGCTAAAATGGAGGATTGGGAGGGGGTATGTGAGATCGAGACCATCAAAAGTAACTCAGAATATGCCTGATCTATTGCTTTCCAGGTGCAGTGAGACCTTCAAGACATTTTGCACGTACAGAACTTGCGAAGCATGACTGAAGGGTACCTTCTGGAGTTTTCATCATCCTATATATTTGAAGCCATGTGATGATTCTGGTATGGCGCTAAGCGTTTCTGCAGAGCACGGAAGGCTGTTTCCACCGAGGAGGCAGGTATAGGAGGCCGGAATATCTAACTTTCATTGAGTTCAGTGAGTCTGGGGATTCTTAAAATCTTCATGGATCTTGGGTTAGATAATTTGCACAGGGGAGGAGTAAGATAGTGCTCACTATTGACAACTTCTTTCCTGTATTACATCTGTTTCTTGCATTACAAACTCTGTATTGACTCCTTTTTCTAGAGTTTGCATACCAGCCTAATTATGCCCTTCTTGTTGACTGCATGCCCAAAGCAAAAGAAACTGTCTCTGCTTCTGCAGTGTCTACCGGTGCTCGATCCTAAATGGAGTGTCTGGATGGGACCACAATATGAATGTTTACAGCTAATACTAACCCCAAAGTTGTGGTTTTCTCGTCCTACTTGCTTATAGCAAGCCTGTTCCATCTGAAAAGGACAATAACGTGGGTGTTGAAAACCCGTCTCTGTTCCTTTTAGCATCAGGTGGCCTGGAAAAGCCATTACTTTTTTAACGGTACTTGGGATTGCGTGGGTGGTGTACTGGGAATTTCAGTTTTCTCACCTTGCGTTGGAAGTGAAAGCTGGCATTTAAAATGTATTCTAACAGATTCAACAGTTTTCCCTGTGCAATCAAAGATATTAATTATTGAGCCTATTTTCAGAAAAGTGGTTTTTAATGACAATTTGTAGGGATGATAAATGATTTTGATTTCATATCTGTAGAGGATGCCAAAAGATAGGTTGCTTAAGGCTTGAATATTCAGTGTAATGAGGCCCTAGGGGATAAATAGCAACAATCTGAGCACCCTCACTCTGAATTGGAAAACACACAGGACAGGCCTGTCGAGAGAGAGGCCAATTTTGATTTATTTGCTGTGTTGTGGCTACTCCGCTGACAGAGCAGTAGCAATATTCTGCATTGATCATACGGAAGTTACTGAGGAACAGTCAGGAAAACTCATTCCTCACACTCAGTGAGCTCTGGCTGTCTTTAAATGTTGTCTTTCTAGCATTCGGACTTCCGTCAATCGCGGTATTGATGCTGTTTTACTGTAAAAGTTCCTGTAAAATGTGCTGCAACTCTGACAGAGTGGAAGGGACTAGATCCTCTGCCATCACCAAAGTATTTAAAGTATATCCAGCACTTACAGTGACGTTTCCATACCTAGGATACAAACTAACATGAATGCGCAATTTCTTATTTTTTTTTATCTGTTTGGGGTTTTTTCTTTACTTGTGTTAGGCAATTATTACTTTACAAGGCAAAGACTTAGAACAGGAGAATCAATGTACGTGCCTTTGCAGGAAGGTGCGGGCCAGCAGGTGTGTCTAGAGGAGAATAACGTGGACCAACAGCAACATTTGAACTGGAGCCCTTGGACAAGACGACTCTGCTGCTCAGAAGGAGAATGCTCAATCTGGAGACTGAACTGAAAATACCCGTCCTGTATTACAGGAGAAGAATGTTATAGAAGAGGTGTAAGCCATATGGTTTATCTGAACCTCTGACATGAGCAGGTTGCAACTAGATAAATATTTTAAATTGCCTAGTGCGAGGATATCTGAGCTCTTCCCACAGTTAGCATTAACTTTGAGGGAAGAGAGGATGGGTTCTTGCACCAGTTACTAGTTTGGGTATCATGTACCCTTAGACTGAAAGTTGTTTCGAAACAAGGAGTCTCTCTTGTTTCTAGAACTCTTAGCCCAGCAGGCCTCTATTATTGTAATAATAATGCTAGTAATTCCTTGTTTAGTTTGATACCTTTCTTGTGACGTAAAATTCCTACCGTGCTTTTTTTCCTTTTACATTTATACGCCTTTTCTTTTTGGATTAAGAATTTCCCAGACTTCTTGGCTATACTGATGTAGCCCGTATTGCTGAAGTGACTCGTGAACCACATGAGGATACAACCCAGTGCAGTCTGAGTGGTTCACTGAGTCAGCTGAAGGACATAAAATGCTAAACCCAAGAAGAAAAAAAAAAAACCTAAAATGTCAAGTAGGATGCATTGTGAGAAACTCACTCATCCAAAGAGGGGGAGATAACATTGAGGCAAAACTGAGGACTAGCCTAGGTAGAATTAGAAGTGTCTCTGATTCCAGTTATGTGCGTATCATTAACATGTAGCAAACTTGAATTTGAATGTTATGATTCCTAATAATTCTTATCCTCTTTCCTGTCCTCACAGTGATAGCAAGAGAGAGTACTGCTGAGACTATGCAGAATCAGTCCACTGTCATTGGATAAACTGTGAATTAGCGGCTCTGGGATTAGCTGCAGTATGTGGATCAAAAAAAAAAAAAACCCCAAGCAAACCTTGGAGATCTCTAGGCTGCATCCCGTTATTAAAATGAGCCAGGATGACACTGAAAGTCAAGGAGATGCACATTTGTTGACACAAAAATAAAGGCACAAAGGCAGCACACATTCCTAGCAAATTTTGCTTTGGAGGTCTGTGAGGACAAAGGGTTTGTGTCAGCCCTCGGCACTCTACTTGCGCCGCTGGCTTTTGTACCTTTGGTGTTTCGGTAGGCACTTGCAAACACATGGCTCTGTCGTTACCGGTGAGAGGCTCCTGGCCTCCTCTTCAAAGGCGTTTGAGGATTGTGTGATAACTTGGGGAACTGGATTTATGGCATCTTGGTCATATTTCGAGAAGCCAGTATTTTGTAGAACAAAATTCCCCTGCTAACAAAATTTTTGTCTGGTTGTTTTTTTATGGAGCAACTCAGTTTTGGAAATGTTTTTTTTTCTGCTGCAGGGTTTGTGTTTGTGCAGCAGCTGCAGGGTTTGTGATTCTCTCTAACTTATTAGTGTTAGTGCAACACCAATAGTAACAGGTTTTCCTTTGTCATCAGACTTCCATGATTGAAAGCAAAACCGGCTTTTATTCTTCAGGGATATCGGTATTTCTGAAGATCAGGTTGAGAGAAGAGGGGTGGAAATAGAAAAATATATATTTTCCCTCAGCATAAGAAAGACACGGACCTGTGGGAGCGGGTCCAGAGGAGGGTCACGAAAATGATCAGGGGGATGGAACACCTCTGCTGTGAAGAAAGGCTGAGAGAGTTGGGGTTGTTCAGCCTGGAGAAGAGAAGGCCTTGGGGAGACCTTCTTGCAGCCTGTCAGTACTTAAAGGGGGCTTATAAGAAAGATGGGGACAGACTTTTTAGCAGGGCCTGTTGCGACAGGACAAGGGGGAATGGCTTTAAACTAAAGGGGGGTAGATTGAGACTAGATAGAAGGAAGAAATGTTTTACGCTGAGGGTGGTGAAGCACTGGCCCAGGTTGCCCAGAGAGGTGGTGGATGCCCCATCCCTGGAACCATTCCAGGTCAGGTTGGACGGGGCTCTGAGCACCCTGATCTAGTTGAAGATGTCCCTGCCCAGGGCAGGGGGGTTGGACTAGATGGCCTTTAGAGGTCCCTTCCAACCCAAACCATTCTATGATTCTGTGAGATACCCCTTGCAACAAAAGTATTAAGGAGTTCAATTTACTAAGTTAATCAAAATACTGCTAAAGGAAACTTGATCACAGTCTATCCCCACAGGGAGAAGTTATGTGACTATAAAGGGCTTCGTATTCTGAAGAGATAATGAAGTAACAATTTCTGATAGCTGGAAGTTCTCTAGGAAGAAATCCCATCTCATGCTAGAAATCAGGTGCAAACTCTTACAAATGAGTATTTGGAGAAATTGCCGTAGTAGTTCGCAATTGCCTCCATTCGTAAGAGCGTTATGTTTTGTTGATGTAAAGCACGACATGCGAGACCGTTGTCATTGTCATTTTGTGCTTGCTTCCAGGCTGTGTTTTTGAAAGTTTAACAGTGAAGTTCTGCTACCACATTTCCTCCTGGACGTATCAGGGATGCCTCATTAACATGGATCTTGAACTCTCACCACTGCTGAGTTTTGCGACGTGCATTGCCACCGTGACCCACTTTCCTTTCTTAGATAAAAGCTGCCCACAAAGCATCATCACTTTCATTCTCCTCTCCATCCCCACTTATTCTTCTTCCAAAACACGTTATCCCTCTCAATGAATTCTTGTGTGTGATTGTTGCCATAAGTTACTGGTCTGCTTAAAAAAAAAAAGCCTCCAATTGAGATTTCAGAAGAATGAAAGTCGTAATGAGAAAGAAGAAACCATAAAGCAAAAGTTAATGGATGCAGACACACAACCACAGGTCTCCCTGCAGGTTCTGGAACATTAACTAGTGCGGAGATAAAGAGGCATGCTGTTGCTGTTTTCTTTTTTAAAGCTGCTGTTCTACTTAGTTTCACTTGGGAACCGGCCACGAATGGCAACCCAGACTGCCAGTCACTGAGAGGCAAACGGCATTTTTGAAATCCAGGAGCTCTACGTGGCTGAAGAACTTGCTTGAACTTCAGTGCCTGTCTCTCTTCTTAGCACATCCATCTTTCGAATGCCCTGGTGAGAGGAGAGAGGAATGGAAGTGCTGTCCCCCACCTTCTCCTCCCCTTTCAGCCGGGCAGAGAGAGCGCTTATATGGCCTGGCACAAAATGGTATTACCGATCTCAGCAAACTGCTCTTGTCTACAAAGAGATATTAGCTTGAGTCCCAGAAGCAGCATCATTATGGTACTTTGCCTGGGATAATTATCTTCTTAACATGGGTAATTAGGCTGGTTGCCACACTGTGCTGACTCAGCTACGCTGCGCTTGCCTGTGGATCATGCTCAGCTCAGAGCTAACGTGAGGATCCGTGCTGCACAGACACACTACGGGGTGAAGCCCAGCCCCTCGGAGGCATTGGAGGGCTTGGGTCAGGGTAGGCTGCTGAACTGGGTCACCATTCAGGAAATTCCATCTGGAGGACTCCTGCCGTGGAGGCAGCCCGTACAGATATGTTGTCCTGTTTAGGTTGTCCCTAAGGTCAGGATAATCTGGACTGACCTTATGGGTACTGAATTGTTTTTCATGTTTATAACATTAATCGCAGGTGGCTAGTTTTGTGGCCAAGGCGACTGATTCTGGACATCTGGGTCCATTTCTGATGCCTACCATGGATTTTGTAGCCTTGATAAATATATCAGAATCTCTTTATCTCAGTCTCTGTGTCACTGATTTTGGAGAGAAACAGCTCTTCTCTTCCTTAGCTGTCTGCCTTGTCTGTACGTTTTTTTTTAATGTGCTGTTGGAGACTGGGATTTCCCTGGTATCGGTTCATTTTATTTTTCTGAGAATGGCCCGGAGTCTGCAAAACTTTGCAGTTAGGGTTTTACTTGGCTCCGTGTCAAAAACCGTACACTGATTTTACGTGGAAAGATTCTAGTTAGGCAGGAGGTGATAAAGCAAATTGGAGTTTGGCAAGGATTCTGGGGCTGTTAAATGCCATCAGATCTCTTAATGATCGCAAGTGCTCAGGCGGCTAGTTTTGCACCCCATCCAAAACGAAATGGCGGTAGGGGTTGTGCGTGCAGATTGGAGGACAGCTGGCACAAACTATTGGGATATATTTTCTCAAGAGCCAATGAAAATCCTACCGCTACCTAAATGCGCAAACAAACACGTTTCAGTCCCAGCCCTTCGGCACGTGTGGATGTCTCTAGCTCTTTCTAAAGTAGTTCCTTCAAGCTTGCAGCCCATGTCCAGTTAACTATTAAGCTGTGTTTGGGAGACGGCTGAGTAGCTGGTACTTCCATATCTATTAACCTGTTTCCTTTCACAGCTGAAAGTCCCTTTTCCTTCCTGGTTTAGAACTTGCTCGTGGTAAGAAATGCTTGCGTTCTGCAGAGGTGACCCGGTTCTACACCTGCCGTTAATAACAACTCAGAGTTACCAGCTTTTGGCGGCACGTGTTGGACGATGACACGGAATTAATGGCAGCTAGAGGAAGTAGACAGCTGGCACAATCAGCTGCTAAGGGAACATTTTCTGCATGGTTCATTTAGCTTTCACCCCTACGCCCCATGCTCAGGTTTGATTCTCAGCTGGTGTAAGTGAATTCAGTTCTGCTCATCTAAGGGAGCGTTCAGTGCTTTGTTTTGGTGAGCATCCAGCCCTCCGTTGCTGTCTCTCCACTGAAATGCCATCAACACTCCAGCTAGATTCTTCTATCAGTTTCATCCCGATTTTTTTTTTCCCTGCCTTACAGTAGGAAGAGCTCTGTTGGACTTGACAAAGTATCACCAAAGGGGAAGACTAACAAAGTGAGATGAGTCGGGACTCTCGGTCCACTGAGAGCAAGGGCAGTGAGCAAGTGCAGCTTGCTCATGAGCTCAGCTCGTGTCTCATGAACTTGCAGCTAAAGAAAACTGCCCTTCGTATTTGCAGTATCTATCCACAAATAGCTGATCTCACGTGAGATTTTGAAGTGGCATCCTTTAATAAACCTGCTATTAGAAAGTCACCCCCTTGATAGCTAAATTAGTCAATGGGTTTGTTTATGTGGGACACTCAGGAAAGCGTGAATTTAAGTTGACCTAGTTTAACTTGACCAAAGTTAAATTATATTGAACTTCTGTGTAGACCCCCTAATTCAGAATTAAGTAGTCTTAATTTGCTTCTGTAATTGTTTTGATTTTCAAATGTTTTGTTACTGGTTGCAGTTGCAATACTTTCTGTGCTTGCACAGAGACAGAGATGCATGCCCCTTCGCCTCAAAGTTCAGCTCCATCAGAGGTGAGAACTTGGAGAGAGCGCAGGGGTAGCCTGAGCCGAGATTTACGGACTGCAGATAACTGCGCGTATGGAAAGAGAATTGTTTTGGTCTTCAGTCTTGCTTAGGCGCCGTCAGCGCTACAAGAAAGCAGGATCTTGGTTTTATGAAGCAAATTCCCAGACTTCATAGAGAGTTTAAGCAAGCTTTTTCCCTCTTCTGCCTGCCTGAATCTTGCAAATAGGAGGAAACTGGGGCGGAGGTGGGGGGGACTCCCCTTCATAACATTTCTGGCATTGATGCTGGAGTAATATTAACTACAAACTGCCAACTTGACTCTCCACCACTTTCACAAGGTTGTGCACTCATTTTGCACAAGTACATAAAATCTCTCCCTGAGGTGAAAAGCAGGGAGAAATCAGATGCACAGCACACCGCTGAAAGCTTGCTGTCCCTTAATCCTCTAACCTAATTTGCTGCCGCTTTTAATATAACCTCTGCATTGGCAGCCATGTGAGAGAGACTGAATACTAAGGGAAAAAAACTCAGGTCTGAGTGTAATGCTTTTCTAGATTTTCTGCTTTTGAAAACTCAATGGAAAAGCAAAGGGCTAAGATGATTTCTTTAATGTAGGAGAGACTTTCCAACAGAGAGATAAACAGGTCTCACCTCTCCCATTCTCTGCTACAAATCAGAAACAACTCCCCTGGAGCTAATGATGTACTCGCAATATACTAGTATGAAAGGGGGATTTTGGCACTTGTGTTTTGCTGTTTTTTAATTCACGCAAATGAATAGACTCTGGCAGGTTTTAACCCTCTCGGCTCAACTGCGCGTGAGGCATGTCGTGGCGCATTTGTGTGTGAAACCTGTACGCACGGGAACTTTCTGGGATCACAGACCTCCCTTTTAAATACCGAGGACAAAATCTTGCGCTGGCGTTGAACGGCGTCAGTCCTTTGATTTGGGCGAGTGCTGATTTACACCAGTCTCACCTCTGAGCTGGCAGGGAGAAATGAATGGGCGTTGGTTCTCATTTTCTGAAAAAGCACCTTTATATTCCTTTGGCAAAATAGAGAGGTCTTTGCCTGTCATTTATCTCCAGTTTGAGACTGCTGTAAAGTAGCTTTGTAGAAATGAGATTCGGAAAGAGCCAGGCACTTGCTTTCTCCTAACATGAAGTAACAATTTCTGCTGCTTAATTTTGTATTTGATCGTGGGGAGTGGCTGCTGATGCCACTTCCTGACCAATTCCGTTAAATTCATTCATGACAAAATATTCATTTATATTGTGCCCCCAGAGTCCAAACCTGGTAACACCCACAGGTGTTACTGAAGTCTCGGAAATCTGGGTTCCTCTGTAGAGCTTTCACTGCTCCAACAACTGTCTTCTCAGGGCTTACCCTAAAGAGAGGTGAGAGAGAAGATTTAGTCTGTTGCCGACATTGCTCGGCGGCATCGGATTTAAAAAAAAGCGCAAGAAACTGGTGGGCTTTTGTGATGCAAGAAGCCGCTGTGGGATGTTACCCGATAGATGTTATGTCCTTACCCGATAGATTGGTCATAGGATACGTGGCGGTTTCTACCACTTTGAAAGACGCCCAGTGTTAATTTTTTGTCACCCTCATCCTGTAACTCCAGATGTGCTTTATTCTGACTCATTTTTCTGAAATTAGTTGAGCTCTTGGTTTTCATGATATCGGAATGTGATGTTGAGAGAAACTATTTTTGTCCTAATACTTCATTAAGGGTTGTACGGGAATTTTCATTCTGTTTTCTCTAGGGTCTATTTCATCATACTTTTCCTCTGTTACTAGGTATTTTCTTCCTTTCTAAGATAAACAGTAGTGATCTTTTCAATATCTGTGGCATTGGCATTAAAAAAAAAGGCTTTAAATCATCCTATAAAATGTAATAGAAAATGTTGGCTGCGGTATACAAGTCTGCTGGAGAGCTTCTAAAACCCTATAGAAAGGTTATCATTTTCTAGAACAAATACAGG
This sequence comes from Pygoscelis adeliae, assembly GCF_000699105.1. NCBI lineage: Eukaryota > Metazoa > Chordata > Aves > Sphenisciformes > Spheniscidae > Pygoscelis > Pygoscelis adeliae. The sequence goes on along the minus strand of NW_008824357.1, from coordinate 122,811 downwards.
CTCTTAATGCACTTTCTACAAAATCCTATTGGGCTTCATTCCTATTAAATCCTATAGGACTGAAGATGCCCCTAAGGATTATTCTGATAACAGCAAGAGACCATTTTGCTGGGTAATGTATCTTTAGCTGGGCTGCTTTCAAGCTTGCTTTCTTGCAATTATCTGGTAAAACTTTATCACCCTTCTTTAATTTCTCAGCTGTCTTTCCCATTCTGAAAAATGCTGATGAGATCTCTCTTTTTGAATTTTGGATTATAAGGCTGTCAGAAGTGTAAATATTTTATAGGTGATGATTTGGCTTTCCAATAAATTAGCACTTCTTGAAATCCCCTAGAACCTTTTGGGCCAGGTTGATAAAATGTTGTCAGTTATTGTACCAGCACGTTGCTTCTGCATTCACTGCTCTGCCTTTCCGCTGCAGAAACGTGCGTGGCATCTAACAGCAATTTGCTTTATTCTGTATCTCTGAGCGAAGGATCCCTTTCATGAGGTGTTTTCACAGGTGGCGAAGGAAATGCTGTGTGTTGACACTTGCTGTTTCTCCCTGCTGCTTCTCTGCTGTGGTGCAAGTGCCGGTTAGTCCCTTCTCTTTTGGTAGCAAAGGGCTTGGTGTACCCTTCTTCTCAAGCTCCAAAGTGCCCCACGCTGTGGAAGTGGGGGCAAGATCCATTCAGACTACTTCAGATCTATCTTAAATGCTCTGACTCATTCCTTTAGCAGTACCGCCCTCTTCCCCTGTAAAGGGAGCTAAGGGTCTTTGCTCAAATCCACTGAGTTTCACCTAAATGAGATGCCTGAAGTATCCATGATGTGAAACCCTTCTCCAGTGATCACAGCTCAGAGGGAGTGGCAGTTCTGCCTAGGCTCACACTGCACGGCATCTTTTCAAATGAACCGAACATCAGGACATAATGGCAGTCCTCTGCGTGCCATATGTTGAGTGCAGCTGGTATGTGGCACCATCACTGAAGCAGGTAATTTACTGCAGGAAGAAGAAACAGGCTGCGCGTGCCAATTCATCAAGGTTAAAAACAGTGGCAATGAAGAGACCGTGGAAAGGGATGGTGTAGAAAGATCTGGACAATTTCTTCTGAGGGGGAATAACTCTAGAACAATTCCTTCCATCGTTCTGTGGGGCCCTGATTTAGTCCCCCAAGGAGGAAGGCGAGGACTGCACTAGACAAGCCTATGGGATTCCAGTGCATTTACTGGAGGTGGGAACTCCATCTGATGCTCCAGACCTTGGCATCATCGCCAGGGTTTTTTTGCAGGGACCTGTGCGTAAAAGAGATGAGATATATCTATATGTGTGAACTTGAAAGGGAGAAGGCGGATTTGGATCGTAGTCTTACCTTGGGAAACAGAAGTGTGATGCACTGATAAGATGCAGCACTGTAAGGCTGGGAAGACTTGTGTTCCTTCTGTAATTCATGATGTTAATGTTTATTTACTCCATTGATTTAGCTTGTAGGTTAATCCAAGTGGGGACTGTCTCTATCCATGGGGGTGTGTTTGGCCTAGGAGGGCCCCAGTCTTTCCTGCAATGTTTATGCTCCATTGAACAGCAGATTTTATTACAACTGCACGAAATAATAGATTTCATCAAACATCCAGTTTTGTGAGGGTGCTCTTTATTCTCTAATTTCCACAGCAGTGAATCCTGCTTTGTATCCTCATGTTGCCTTGTTGAAGTAGAAAATTGGCAGTTGACCTGGATGTAAAATGTAAGAAGCAGCAATATATTCCCTGAATGATCACCTCTAGCACCTTTCAAAAGGTAAACATGTCTAGCACATGCTTACCTCTTATTCCCTGGGTAGGCTGAATTATGTCTGAACACCTCACGTTGTTATTAAGGCACCAGCAATAATGTTGAGCAACATGACATAATTAGAATAAATCTGAGTGTGTTAGGAGAGAAGAATCACCATTTCTCAGAAATATCATTAAAAAATCTTATTTCATTGCAATATTCTCATCCGAAGTACCATCCTAGCTCATTTTGGCACATTGGAAATGAATCATTGGCTCTGATTGTCTAGTCTAGGAATTCCCATACATCAACATCCTTCTAAGAAACAGCAAGAAATACAAGAAAGCAAAATTAACTTTCAGAGACCCTTATTCAATCCTCTGTACCTAACTTAGATGAGATTAGGGAATTCGTTTCCCTGGCCAGACCCTAAGATTTTTTCCTATTATTAAAGATAACCAAACAACAGCCTAACACGATATATGTCAGGATCCTTCATAAAGCCTGATTTTATCTTGCAAGATAATCTTACTTCTTCACTAGGAGCTATATGGCTATTTTGGGCTGGTGCCCAAAGGATGAACATTCACCACTGAAAAGAACAAACCTGCATGGTCCGAAACAGAAAATTTGTTAGTTAGTCCTTTTTATTGGCTTATCTACATTGGTGGCAACAAAGTTTTTTTCAGATGGGACTCCCCCCCCACCCCTTTAAGTCTAAAGCACAGAGTCCATGAGCTAATATCCTGAACTGATGTAAAATTGATTCCATAACCTTTAGAAAAATAAAATGACTTTACAAGGATAAGAGGAAGCAACTTAGCAAAAACAGGTAGACAATACCATGCCTTCCCTCCTTCTGTGGGTTCACTTTAGTATGATTAACTTCATCTAGGAGAATGTGCATCATTTGACAGCTAAGATGCAATGTCCTGTAGTGGCTCTTCTATTCTAAAAACAAAGACGGAGCTCTAAGTTCAGGCCTCCGGCAGAGATTAGCTAGCAAAGGCATCAGGACAGAGCCCACAGCAAGTTATTTAATTCCCCCCCACACTCATCACCTCTATCCAAATGCTTTGAGCTTACTTTGAAAACAGCCGTTTTGTTCCTTCCTTCAAGACAGTTTGGATTCTTTTATTCTCCTTTTCTCCCCTACTAACTAAATCATATTGGACGTTTCACACTGAACACACTGATAGTCTCTAAAATATCAAACGCTTTATCCATAGGAGCCCCCTAGGATTTGCTTTTTTTTTAATGGATTAACTATGACAGGGACTGCACTCCCACAGTTTTTAAAATATACAATAAGTATATTACATACTTTTAAAGCTATAAATAAGATTTATACACAACCCATGGGGATTTTCCATTAAAACTTCATAAATCACATTGTACATTATCCTTCTTAATCCTCAGCCTTGCAGTGTTAGTCACCACAAAATATATTTAACCCTGTATAAAATTCATGATAAGCACATATAAAGAATGTTAACGAGAGCTTTTATGTGCTCTGTATTTTCTTACCCTAATGCATTTTTTTTTTCCTGGCTATTATTTGTGATAGTAGCGGTTATCTCTTGGCCTCGCTTTATTAACTGAAAACCCAGGTGCTCTGCCTAGAATCGGTCCAGTACAGACCAGCAGAATAAGCTTTTCCTGCGTTACCCTCTCTTTAGCTGGAGGGGTCCCTGTTGTTTGGTGCTAGGAGAAGGCGACTTTCCGATTCCACGTCTCGTTCGCTCTCGCCCTACTGATTAAGCTCTTCCCTTCTAGTGAATGGCAGGAGAAGAGGAGCGCTGCCCTAATTGTATCATATCGAACTGCCTTCAGCTATTTGGCCTGTTTAATATGTCACAGGATTCAGAAAAGCGGGGACTGCCATTGTCTCTGCCCCCTCGGCAGTGGCGTTCCACAAGGGCTATTTAATTCGCTTTTAGGCCCTCTTAATATTTTGGGAACAGAACAAGAATGAGGCTCTGTGTGGTAGGATCTTGTCACTTGAACCATTGAAGTGAAAAGCGCCGTTATCTCCGTGTGCTCCTCTTTTTGGGTCCGGAGAAAGGAGGGTGTTCAAGCGTGTGAAAGGGTGCTCCTAGCCCCAAAGCTTTCATTATGTTGCAGACTCTCCAAAGTTGCGTTGGCGATACGGAGAAAGCGCGTCTGTGTAAGAACCGAATCGTACTTGGGATTTTCAGTTTACATAGGTGATTGTCAGTTTAAAGCTTTAAAGGGCTTAGTTAGATGAGGATTCATTAAGCTGCAGCTGTTAGTGCATAGTTGCACATAGCTGTTAGTACGTAGGGGTTTTTTTTTTTAACTCACATATGTGGGTTTTCCTCTGTTGACTAGAAGTTGAAGGAGATGTATTTATTCCCATCATATATACACATAATTTTAAATTCACAGCAATTTCCCTAAGATAAAACTGGAATTGCCTGTGCCCTGGTGTTGGTTTCATCAGACAAACTGAAAGCAATGCATCCTAATGAGGTGCTCTAAGAGATCTGTTGTTATCTCTGTGATTATGGAGACATTAAGTGAACCTGTTTTTTGTCTTTTCTGCAGCTGAGCGGACGTGTTTTGCCATTACTGACCTAAAACAGTCAGAACAGAATGATCAAGCTTCCTTCTGGACTGCGGATACCCTGTGAAGGGAACTACTTATCCTTATTTTAAAAGGTCTTCACAGCTTGGTCCTGCTTGAGCTGTCATCTCTTCTGCTCTGCCTCGTCACCCATCCATGCCCTTCCCAACCCTCATGCCGGCCCAAGTTCTCCCCAAACGCTTTTGTCCTCTCTGCAAAAACCCTTTGCAGCGCTCTCAAAACCCACTCCACCTTCTTCCTTCTGCTCTCTCCCAACGGCTCTGTGACGGTGCCTGGTTCACTCTTCTCGCATCTGTAATCCCGAGGTGGGTGAGGAAGACTTTGGCCCAACTTTGCACCACTCCGATTTCAAGTGACTCGGGAAGCCTTAGCTCGCAGCTGTGAGCGTAGCTTGCGTAGACCTGCCCGAGCTAGCTTTGAACCACCTAACCGGGATACCGACAGCAGCGCATCCACAGCAGAACCCATGCAAGAGGCAAGGTCGTTACCTGCGCTCTTAGCTCCTTGGTGCCTGCCGCAATCACTTTGAACAAGTCTGGGTGAGGTGCAGCATAGCAATACTTGCTCAGCCAGAGGATGAGGAGCAAAATTAGACTCCTTCGGGCTTTGCTGCTTCGAGTGGGTGTGGTATTGCAATCCCTGACTCTCACCACAAAACCCTAAAGCCTGGCCGGAATTGTGAGATCGTTTTCTTCGCACAGTCTATGGCTATTTTCCACGATGTCAGTGGCAACAGTTCTTCTGCAGCTGGAACTGGTGGCTTCAGGGCCTTTTTTTGGGTTGACCTTTTCATGCCTCAGTAAAGGGGATGAAGCTGTCGTGAGAATCTAAGTGTGAGTGATGACAGAAGCAGCCAGCTGGCTGTGTCTGCTTGAAACACTGAAAATAATTGTCTGTTGTTACCTTGTACTCCTCACCCCATCTATCTGTTGATTGGTTTTAGCTGTTATCTCCGCTTTTCGTGCATTTAGGCTGTAAGCTCTTTAAAACCAGGACCGTCTCTTCCCACTTGGAAGAGTGGAAGGGAAGGATGCGTGCAAAGTAGATGCGATATGCCGTCATAGTCTTCCAGTGAAACCTGGTCACCTGCAATGTGATATTCAAGCAAATGTGTTGCTTCAGTGTGTTTAATGGTGTTCAGGAGGATGCCGTACAGAAAATAACGACAACGTTCTTGAACACCAGGATGCTTTTAAAACACTGGAACATGCAGTGCAGCTGCCTCCCCACCAGGAGCCACTGGCAATCTGACTCAATTAACAGATCCCTTCACGTTTTACAGCGGGGATGTTGTTTTGTAGAAAAGCATCGTCCTTAGTGCTGGGAAGAGTGGTGCCTCAGCACCACAGAGACAAGCAGCAATCGGGATTTTGCTTTAGAGGCTTTTAGAAACAAGCAGCTCTGATTAGCTTATTGCCAGCCCAGCCAAAATAATAATTCATCAGGCTTGGAAAGCTCCGTTAAGGAGGAAGACAGGAGGAGCTTCTTGTTTTACAGGTGTGTTGGAGGACAGGCAGTTATTTCATAACAGAGTATGGCAGCCTCGATGCTGTGGCGGTGGGTGGGGTAGATCCTGCCCCGATTTAGATGGCAGGGGTAGACTTGCATGATTATCCTCAGCTGAATGGCAACTCCTCTTTCGCTGGTTCTGTCAGGAAAGCGTGCCTCTATCTGATTATGTAAATGATGTTCTTTCTCACCAAAAGGAAACAAGATCGAGACTATAAGAATAAACCTCGTGAAGAACTAAAGAGCAGAACCACGCCAATAGGGACTATGCCAATACCTGTCCAAGACAACCTGCAGTCTAAAGATGAGATGCAGTCTAGGGATGAAAGAAGCAGTGGAATTGTGGAGTGATGGGTTGGGTTTTGGTTTGTTTTGTTTTTTTACTCGAAAGTGAGAAACTAAGGTAAGTATAGAACCTGTTCGTGCCTGTGTTTAGGTAGGAACTCTTACATACTGATCTACAGTGCTTGCTTAATCAAGGTGACAATAGTCTGGGGATGGGTACCCAAAATTACAGCATGAGAAATTCCTGTGGGGGACTTGCTGAGTGTCTGGTTGTGCTCCCATCATAGGTGAGGGATGGGATTCCAGTTCGATGTGGCAGACAGCAGAGAAAATGAGAAGGTGACACTGGGAGATGTTTGTTGGCCTACGGCACGGTACCTATTAACCCAGAAGACATCTGTTTTTATTGAAGAAAAAAATGACGTATCTTCCTTAGCTTTACAGAGCTGCATGTCAATTCTTGCTCGAAGGTGAGAAGGTTGCCTAGAAGAATCATTGGCAGCTGGCAGTGTAACGGGAAGGTAGCCAGCTGATATCACACTGGGTGAACCACTTGAGAAGTACTGGCATTTGTGCAATGGCATCTGCTTATGCAGCCCATCAAAAGGTGCCAGATGCTGTCTGTGCAATAATAGCTTCTCCGGTTTGGCATTTGTGTCCTACAATTTACAGCTCTGCCTCATAAATGTGGGGAGGGGACAATCCCATGCTACTGAGCAGAAACTCAACTCGGCTAGGTGAGAAAGTGCCTTGTCTGATCCCAGGTAAACTCTCTCCCCATCTACAGAGCAACTGGAGATCTCTGGAGATTCCTGACATGGCTTCCATGTCTTCAGGATTGCCATGACCTCAGTGCATTGGACCGATTCGTTTAGCATTGAAGTTTGGGGGGAATTATCTTTTGTTTCGTAGATCTTGCACGTAGGAAAGTGGATTGATTTACAGGACAGCTTGTGTGAACTTCTGCCCTTGTCATCTACGCTGGCCTCCATCATCTTCAGTTCTAGCGGCAAATTTGAAGAGATTGTCCAGCAGTACTTAAAGAGGGACAAACGTTGCAAGGCCATGTAATGGTACCTGACTTGGGGTTTTGGTTGCCTTTGTGAAGGGGGAGTCACTGATTTGCCCGCTCTTCTCTTTCCCACGCTCCAAGAGTAAATATACCTGAAAAATATAAACGTGCATAAGATGAAAAAGAACAGGCACAGGTCCAAATGTTTCATTAAGCAAGGTCAGTATCTTTCACCCATTTTAAAGATCAGGAGGACAGAGGTACCTCCATTAGGATAAATAGATTGTTCATCATGGATTCCTTTTTTGTTTTACCCTGTGAAAAAGGGTATTTGCCATACATAAAATGCGTGGCTATTTTCTCCACTTAAAGAGTGCAGGGCAAAAACATTTGGTTTTACATACTGACATTCCAAAGGTCAGAAAATTCAGGAGTGAGTGCAATACTTCAATGTACTGGTCAGATATTTGTGACTCACGGTGCAACAGTAATATTTTCCCTTTGGGATCTGATGCAGGAAACTAATACGGCTAATGAAGGACTTAGAGGGCTAATAAGCCCTAAATCAGGCTTCCCAGCCTTTTAATTATGCTGCATAATTATTGGAGATTTGCCATCATCTTTTTAAACTGGTTGATTAATAGGTAGCTTAGCCAATCCACATAGTCAATCATCAGTGAAGCGTAAATAGGTTGCTATCAGCTGAAAAATTACAGAGGCATTGGCTAAGCAGAAAAAAAATATTAGTTGCTTGTTTGTATGAAGCACATTTATCATGTGTGTCAAACCTCAGCGGAGGTTAAGTTTGGTTTCTTGCTTTTAAGAGGTCGGGAGGTGGTCTGTTTGTCAGCCCAGGCTCTTCGAAGAGAACCTAAGGCAACCGAAGTACCTACAGAAGGCGCAAGACGCTAGAGCAAGAGGCAGTAGTCGTCCTGGGCGAGGGAAACGGAGCTACTGCTACCGCTTATGAATGAAGCCCAAAGGCAGATGAACCCTGGTTGGGATGGGGTGAGAGGAAGAGGGACAGGGCTGCCTCGCTGCATGACTGCTGCTGCGCCACTGAATGTGTTTGGTGGTGCTAAGGGAGGAACGACTGGTCCTTTAACTTCGCCGTCTGTCTTCTCCCCACCTTTAAATCTATGCCTGCTACTGACCCACCGAAGACCTTACGTTTCAGCCTTTGGCAGGGCTGGGGTTTAACTGGCTTTTAGGCAAGTCATTTAGGGAGTGTGTGAGCTTGTCCAGACTGCTCGGGTGGGTGAACCTAGCTTTCTTTAAATGAGCCTCTGCAGAGCATCGTGCTGCTCTGGATAGGTGTCTTGAGGGGGATCCCTCTGCTGCTCTTAGCCCACAGCATACGCACGACTTAAAGATGAACTGGAAATTATTTTTACTCTTTCCGATGACCCATTTTTCCTATTTTTTTGCATAAATGCATATACAGTTTGGGAGAGTTCAGAGCAGCTATTGAATAAACCTGCTTTTTTATGATTCTGCGTGGTGCAAGGAGGGAACGCTTTTGTTTCTATATGAGAGTTCAAATGTGTTATTAGATGCAAAGCCCATTTAAAATCTGTATCCTGCCAGCACTAGAACTCACTACTACTTGTGCCTGATCCTTAGCTAATGCACGCTTTGATGCTTCTGCTGAATTCATTTGAGCTAGGCTGCTCCGAGCAGATCTGACCCATCTTTTTTAATGGTACTGCCTGATTTCTTATATATATTGAATTCTACTTTGAAATCGTGTGTTTTAAATTGTTAGGTATGCTGTTTAGGGATTGCGACAGACTAGCGCATTGCGATCAAAGAGATTAGGATTTTAATACCTTTTCCACCTGTATCCTTCTTTGGACAAAGCGTGCCAAGGTAATTACATCTTGGAAAATATTTTTGTGCTGAATAATTCCGTTGAAGTGGAACATATTCTCTGTGCAATTTGCTGAGCACTCTGCACTGCTTGCATCTTGGTGGGGCTTTTGGCCTTGTTTTGGCCTTTGCATAGGAATGTAATTCAGCCTCGCTACTGCTAGGAGCGGCTACATTTCAGTTTTCTCCAGTGGATTAGTTACTTCCATCCTTCTTGTTCACTCTAGGAGCTGGAAGTCTGCGGCACACGCTCTGTCATTCATTCTGTGATAAGCCTGGTAAACCACTCAGCATTATTTTTGACTACCGATCAGGCAAGCTGTTCTGCAGCAAAAACGTCAGTGCGGATATGTTTTAAAACATTGCCGCTGTGCATATTCACATATGCCGTTTTAAAATTCCCCTCCGCAAGACATTTTTGGCAGTGAAAAGCCAACCGCTGAAATGTTTGTAGGAAGCAAACATAAGATGTGGGCATGCAGGCAGGACTGAAATGTATCCAGTTAACCATGGCAATGAGGAAGTATGAAAAGTTCCTTTTGCGTTTTCTCTTTCGAGCTGGCCATCTCTAGGCTCTCCCACTTGCTTCTGACCTTTTTATTTCATGTTGTCACCTGTGGCTGAACATCAGAAGTGTTTACTGTCCCCGACCAAGGCTTATGGACTGGTAATTCCCTATTTATGTAACATCCTATATACATAGATTTAAACAGCTCTTGATCTTTATCGACAATAAGACCACGGGCTTCACGTGGAACGTGGTCATTTTAACTACCTGTTTGGGATGTTTTCAGGGATTTTTGTTTGTGTGTCGCCTTCTGACAGTTGTTAGGGTGCAGATCCTCCAATAATTGTGCGTTTGGTTAATGCCGCGTAGTTCAGCTCTGTGATGCTGGTCAAGCTAAGCCCTTAGTTAAGTGATAGACAGAGCAGAGGCAGCGTTGCCCTGATCTGCAGAGCTAACTATCAAGAAAGGCTTTTTTTTTCCTTTTCAAGAGTGGTTTAGATTTGTGGTTCTGGTTCCTGGCTCAGTCCCTAGTTTTAACAGCTCTTTGGATAACAGGTAAGACTTGAGACTCTCTATTCAAATGGAACCAAAATTCCAAATAAATGTAATTGGTCTCCGTAATGAAAATGCCTGTCAAATGTCAGCCAGAAATGATTTTTTTTTTTAAATGTCTATATTATAAACCTTGAATATAAGAGGTTGTAGCAGAACTGCTGACAGGCTCTTAACTGTAGTGGCAAGAACAGCAGTATAATATAGTGTGACAGAGAAATAGATTTTTTCCATGTACGGGACGTGTGTGTTGGTAGAATAGGTTGGACCAAAATTACCACACAAAATTGATTAGATCATCATGTAATGAGAATCATAATTTTAGCGGTGACTTTTTGACATGATCTTGACAACATAATTAACCTGGGAGGTGTCGAGGCAATGAAAATAGAAAAGAAACCTATGTAGTTATTGGCAATAAAATATAAAAAAATGTTAGAGAATAATAAAAAGCTTAATCTTGCGCCTTCCTAGCACATTACCGTAATTGCACCTTTTAGACCATTGCCCCAAATCCTGTTGCTGTCCTAAATTTGAAGCCTTTTTTGAAGAATCGTATTCTGTATATTGCTTTGCATGTTCAGAATTGCAGGCAGGCTAATCAGTGGATTTTTACCACGCCTAGTTAAATTACATAGCTGTTTGGAGAATTAAGTAATGTGTATTATTAAGGAAAAGGTGAAATTAGGTAAGCAATGCTCAGCGAAGAGGAAATGATATTACTCATAACTGATGGTCTTAATGGAAATGTGTCCATAAAGTTGCAGTATGACTTGAATTACCACTTTTGGCAGCTGAAGTAACGCAGCTTTTAATTACCCTGATTTAGGTCAGATAATGGATGCACGTATTTTATATTTTTATTATTGTTATTTATTTATTACAACATTGTAATTTTATAGAGTATCTTCATAAACCTGCCTTCTGGCTGAATAAACATTAATGCTCTCTAAACATACTCTACATAGGGCATTTGTTGTACAGAAAGTAGAGCGAATAACTGTCCCAAATGTCTGTTTTCACCTTCCTTCCCTCCGTGTGTGCATTTTCGCCTCTGGGACAGCTTTTAGCACTGCAGGGACTCCACGGGGAGGGAGAGATACTCCTTCCAGTTCCCTGTTAGCCCTGCAACCTCTTTAGTCACTGACACCGATGTGAAGAAGGGAATTTGCAGCGTCCTCCATCTGTTTTGCACAACCCTGATGGAAAAGAATACAGAAGACGCAGATCAGTAGGACGGGATTGTTGTGTGGTCCGTGCGCGCTTTTGGATTTGGATTCAGAGAGGTTTGGCAGGAGGTTTTCAAAGGCTTTCCCAAGGTACCTGACTTCTTCAGCCCTTCTTCAGCTCTCAGATCCGGAGTAAACTGCAAGACCTCTGTTCAAGACAGCATTGAGAAGTACCACATCTTATCCACGGATAAGCCCCACCTCTTCAGTCTATAGAAAGGATGAATCGAATTTCAACCCTACAAATCCCTCCCTTTGTAGAGGATGGAGCGCGTTGTGCCATGCTGACTCATCCTTAAAATCACAGCCCCTGTACTATTTAGGAACTTGACTGTGGATACGAAGCTGTGTTTCCCTGTGACACCTCTGGATTAAGGACAATGAAACCTCCTCCTTAGCTTAGCAGATCAAGGTAAAGCCTTTAACAGCTGGGAGGAGCTTGAATAATATGAGGCGGGATCGGTAAGGTAGGTTCGTGGTGGATCTCCTTCTGGTCTGTTCCCGTATATGACACAGATTAAAGAGGATCTTCCTCTCTTTCCTATCCCACCCCAGCTACCTGGTGTTCTCGATGGCCTTTGGGGAAGGAGGGAGGAAAGTCTCATGCAGTTCTGCCCGTGATTTGATGGGGGGTATTATGTTCAACCTGTAAGAACAACCGGCTGTCAGCAGACCTCAGTGTACATGACGTTGTAGTGCAAACTTAATCAGCTTGAAAAGTGCTGCTCGCCCAATACGTGCCACCTCTTCAGCCTATAAATAATTGCGAATGACTGGGCTAGCTGTTTTTTAATCGTGAGCACAGGGTGAAGTTAACCCCTGCGTGGAGGAGCCAGCATAAGGGCGACTTGTAAAATAGGGTTTCCTAAGTTGTTTTTGCTTTGGTCCTTTGCACAACGTCCAGATGCTCTAAACACCCTTTTCGCACCTCTGCCTTTTGTCCGGTGACCTCGAAGCACTCCGCAGTAGGAACCAATTAAGTCTCAGAACATCCCCAGGAGGTGGACAAGGGACATCAACTGAGCTGCCGCCGAGCGGAAAAATCACAACTGCCCAGAACAGCTCTGGAGGCAGGAGTTGGAAGGGACGCTGGCCCTGTCCAGGGATACTGCCTCAGGAGTGGTTTTTGCTGGCGAACGGTTGCGGTTGGTCTCGGTTGTGGCAATCGGGCAGGAGGAGGCAGGGGCCAGTGGGAATGGAGGTGTGAGTATGTGGACTTCTGTTGCTGAATTTGTGGGGGTCACGGTGAGCCCCTGGCTCTGTATCAGGGCAACACCAGCCTACGTCCCCTGTCCAGTAGCATGAAGAGCGTAATACACCTCGAGCTGAATATAGCTGAGTGGGTGGGGGAACCTGCGATTAGTGCTAATGACCGACTAATATAGTGTGTGTATCTACTCTATGCATTTTTTTAACCATCTCATTGCTTCCCACGCTCCACTACCTGCAAAAGGTGGTTGTTTAGATTGAGAACATTTGGTGGAAAAGGCTGCCGTATGGCCAGAGCTTTTTTAGAGCATCTCACGCAATAGGACCCGACTTCTGACTACCACTGGGCTTAGTTAATAAAAATCAGTGGGTGATGAGGCATTGTGCGATGCCATTAGCAGATGATGTGGTTTGTATGTGAAAGATCAGGGATTGTTGGCTTTTGAAGAAATGGAATTGGGAAAAGAAAACGAAGCTGTTGTGAAACGTGCTCCTCTGTAAGTGGCTCCGTTTTCCTGTGAGGGATCTGGCCTTCCTCCTTTTCTTCCAGTGTTCATTGTATGAGTCTGGAAGGAAAAGCAGGTGTTTTCCTTTCAATTTTAAGGAAAGCAATGCCCCCATGGTTCCACTCAATCTCTAGTCTCTTCCTAGCCCAGCGGGGAGAGGTAAGCTTGGGGGGGACAGAGGAGAACAGAAGCGATCCCACACCCTCACCAAAGGGATGGGATGAAGGATCCAATTACTTAGCCTGCTTTTGCAATCCTGCGACTCCAGTCTCTCGTGCTGGGATCCAGCCTCTCCGCCTTTGACAGCAGCAGCAGGAGAAAGAGGCACCTGGGGAGCTGGAAATAGAGCTTAAAGCTGAATTTTATACGTGTTAGCAGGAACGATAAGGTGAGGGGGTGGAAGGAAGACATTGCAGAGCCTGTCATTATATATTGACATGGTATCTGATCTTACCATCAAAAATGTGATTAGGGAGAGAGGGATTTAATATAAATATGTGAGATATATGCACATATATGCATTTACATGTATATGAATACGTGCATATCATTTGGGAGGGTGAGCTGCATATATTATTATTAGGGGGAGTGATCTAGAAACACGTTTTGTAGTCTGTCTGCATACATTTTGCAATCCATAAATCAGACTTTCAGTGATGTGCAATACAGCTGAATATTCGAGATAAATGCAACTTTCAAGCAATGATTTCTAAATCAAAACGAAGCATTTAAAATTCACTGGCAGCTTTTATAAATCAGTGACCCAAGATGTAAAACCCCAAGCGCTGGGATGTGTGTATTTTTAATTTCACCTTGTAAATCACAGTGGTGGGAAGCGAGAGAGAGGGAAAAAGATTGTGTTTCTTAAATGTTTAGTTGTAGAGGTGCCCCATGCAGAGAAACACAAGGAGAAAGGCTGCATCGTTCCTTCAGCTGAGCTTGAATTTAGGTAGAAAAAGCTTTGCAACAAAGCTGTGATACCTAAGCCTGCTTAACTTGTTTTATTTTTACTTTTTCTGTTCCGTTTCCAGCTTGCAAATACGGTTTGGTAGTGGTTCAGTAAACGGGTGGTTTTGTGTTTGAAAGGGGAAGCGGTCACGAGATCCCGGGTCTGCTTTAGTTCAGTGCAGCCGCCTGTGGAGAGAAACGCAGCCTCAGCTCTGTGCTCGTCCAATTAAGGCAGCGAAGACGCAGCTTTCCCTGGACCGTGAGAGCTCGTGGGGCACGGGGAGTTGTTTTGTGAAAAAGCAATCCTTCATACCTGTGTTTGGGATTAGCACAACGTTTTAGATGTAAACCTAGAGTGCCTGTGTGCCACAGGAGGTCTTAAGACCAAAAAAATGGTCAGGACTGTGGAGTTTATCTCTCATCCCAAAGATAAGTGGCCTGGCTGGCATCATGCATTGGTTTTTCCGTGGCAAAACTTCATTGATTCCGCCAGTGTGAGTGGAAGCAGGATTAGGTACTTTTCAAACGCACTCCAGCTTCTGCAGGCAGTATCACAAATTAACGTTTAGCAGTTTGAACAGATGAGGTGCACAAACGAAAGACAAATCAGTGTCGCTATTAGTTAATTAAGCAACTAGATGCCATGATCAGCGCTGGACAAACGGGGGCAAAATTCTTCTTGTGTAACCAATATTTAGTCATAGAATATGGAAACTCAAGCTTAAGTTGAATCATAGCATAGCTCTGTTATAAAATAGTTACTATCTATTTCTGAATAGCAGTCTAACTAGATGTATACTGAGATTGGCAGCTGCCTTCCTTGCATATGCTGGGGAAAATTCAAAAGGTTTGGAGATTCATATCAGATATTCAAGTTTGTCCTTGGCTTATTTGAAGTGTGAGAATTTTTCAGGTGTATAAAACTGAGCTGTAAATTTAACAGAAGACAGGTTTTGTCAGAAGATGTTGCAGTTCCCACCTCTTCCCTCGTTTGGAACTAATTGGCACAAAGAAATGACCAAAGATGAAAAGAAGATACTTGACACAAAGGTAACATCAAAAGTCCATTTCGGTTTTGGTTTGACTTCGGAGCCTGGGAATGGATTCGTTTAGCTTGGCCTCAATACTGAGCAACTCCACAGCATGTCACATTAGGGGAGCTAATAATTCCTCTCTGTCCTAAATTCTATTAATTTAGCATGAGCCAGAGTCCAGCTGACTTTGGGCAGGGGCTTTTGTCTTGGAATACGTTAGGCTCGATTATCCTTGAATAAGAATAGCGGAGATGGGACGTTACCAGCCTGTTACCCCGCATTGGCCTCTAACTTTGCGTGATGTCTTTATTTTAGCATGTCTGTCTCCACAGAGAAGTAGCTGGTGGACTTTCTTGGTTCAGGTTGCCTCCTGGAAATACGCAGGTTTCCAGAACATTAGCAGAATTGTGAAAGCAAACGCTCTTTTATGCGCGGGGGTCTTTACAAGAGCTTCAGAGTGACTGCTTATTATGTGGGATATCCAATAAGGGAGGGCAGTGCAATCCTTGAAAGCCCTGTTGCTGGTGGCCAGGAGAGCATACGTTTTGCTTCATGTGCGGTTTCTTGCACTGCTGTCCCGGCGTGCTATGCTAATTCAGGGCTGGATGGACCCCTTGGACCCTTTGACCATTTTAATAGCTCCCTCGAGTGCTAAATCTAAAGTAACTGTGGCTGCCCTGAAGGAGGGTAGTAATATTGCCACTTCGACACCGTCTATCCTAATTTTGAGCAAATCCACCCTGTGATGCGGAATATCCAGATGGTGTCTTTTACACCTCCTCTTCACCAGCTTGGGTGTATCTTAGCACATTCTCCCTTGTCGTCCTTCCTGGCTTTGACAAGACTCAAACCCTGTTTTTTCTGTGTTTAGGTCTTGCCAGTGCAGATGGGCGAGATGTGCTTTGAAAGGCCAAAAGATGGCAATTAATGCTATTTAAAGTTAATGACCGTGGTGGTTAAGTGGAGCAAAGCAGGCGACGGGAGAGGGGAATATACCTGCTTCATAAATAATCAGGTTGGGTTTTAACCATTTCTGATTGCAATATTTTTTTTTTTTAAATGTTGTCAAGAGGCAGATAAAGGTCAAGGTAGAAAATGAGAGGACTTATTTATTGTGTTCCTGGTAGTTGGTAGTCCATATGCATTAGTGGCTGCTAAAGGGTACTGGAAAGTTGGGAAATGAAATTTCTTGCTGGTTACAGGTCCTGGCATTACTGTGAAGAGCAATGAACTTTAGGTCATGAAATCCTAATGGCTGCGTTTCCTGGTTTGTTCGCCGTTAGCAATGAGCTCCGTTACTGCTGTTAGAGCTGTGATATCCTGAGGCCCTAAGCGAGAACAAGCGCTGACCAAACCCTGTGTTGGAGGCAATAGTGATGAACTGATGACGGATAACTACTTACCTCTCTTGCACTAGTGAGAATATAGCATCTCAAAGTCATGAGAGGGTATCTGTGGAATAAATGGAGATTCAGTTTCTGTTTCCTAAGCTTTTCTCAAGTTCTTTCTTTTACCCAAGAAC